>NC_135313.1:65038553-65381886 GCF_048772815.1 Callospermophilus lateralis | reverse complement strand
AAATGCACTACTATGTTTACACAAACCTCCTTCCTCTGCCCTTACCACTCCCCAGAACCACCAACAGACCAAGACATTAATCGTTCCTGTAAATTAACAATTAAGTTTTTTATATCTGTACAATGTACAGATATGGTCTCATATCTGTACAATCAGTTTGCCTTTGGGTTCTCCTAAATACCTTCATGGGGAATGTTTACTTTATGCACAGTTAAGAAAGTTAAATGTCAAGAAGAAGAAAGGAGAGTCTCTGTAAAAAGGATATACCAAGAGAAGACACATAAAATTAACAAATGAGCAAATAAAAAAAATCAGCTTGAAAATAATACATACAGTGAGGCACAAGAGTACACAGTGACTGGGCACCTAGTGTATGCTCAATACTCCATAAAGAAACACTGTGTAATGAAATACCAGATGAGGTTCTCAAGTGCCAAAAAAATTAAAAAAAAAAAAAAAAAGGCTAAATCAACTGAATGCTTACCTAGTTGCAGGAACTGCAATGATGTTTTATGCATGTCATCCCTAACAAATGCTATTCTTGTTGAATAAATAATGCATAAGTGTTTATAGAAATTACAAAATAATTTTTTCTAAATAACAAATCGAAACCCTGAAACCATATCCCGTTGCTCATTTGACTCCATGCACTCTAGACAAAACTTTCTGCCCCATAAGTCACAAATCTCAGCAGCAACTACACTCAGCATCTATTGAAAGCTTCTTTTGTACATTATTTGTTGTTTTGTATCAAGATATCTGGAAGGGCCATTGTAGTACAGGAAAATTAATCTTATAAGGTAATAAAAAGTGATGAGATTAACACATTTTTTAATTTAGAAAATACACATGGGTGAGATAACCATAAACAACTTAGATCCTTTTCTTTTTGCAACACTACGGGTAGAATCCAGAGCCTCAAGTATGCTAGACTAGTGTTCTACAACTGATCTACACCCCCATTTTCTTTTAAATTGATTTTGAGACAGTGTCTTGCCAAGTTGCATGGGCTGGTCCAAAGTTTCTGATCCTACTGCCTCAGCTTCCTGAGTAGCTGGAATGCAAGGCATGTGTCACCATGCTCTGCTTGGATCCTTTTTTTTTTTTTTTTTTGTATGTAAGTATTAAATAAAAATAAGCTTTATCATAAAGCCTTTTATATATGACTATTTTTTTCAAAAAGGTTAATAATTATTCCTAAAAATGTATGGAAAAAGTTACTAACTAAATTAAGACAAAAAAATTATCCAATATTTTATTTTAGTACATTCTCTGATGCAATAATCTAATAAATATAAAGAAAGAAGCTTTCACCCTTAAGAGTTTAAAAGTTCTTAATTGATTTCTTTTTTACTTTTGAAAAACATGGTTGGTAATGAAGTAAAAAATAAAGCTAAACATGAGAATTGATTATTAAAATATATGTACACACACATATTAAGTCCTGGGAATGCAGCATCAGCCAAGCAAGCACACTTTTAGATCAGCGAACCACAGGATGAAAGCAAGAGCTGCTTCAAGTCACAATCTCAGTAACCAAATACAATAGCTGTTAATCATTAAACATCATTAAGTCATCACCCTGTTAAGTGTTAAATCTGTGCTGGGGAGTGGTGTGCATTGGGATAAGCTGCACTCAAGCATAATAGTCACAACATAATGAAAAAAAAAAAACTCCTTGAAATGAACTTTCTTAAATAATTTTCCTGTTGCAAGTTATGACAAACACAAGCCAGAAGAATGACTTGGACATGTTATCAGTTTAGAAATATTAAAATCTAAAGAGCTCCTAAAGTTATGACTTAAACAAATGTAAAAAGGTTTAGATGAAAATAGAGGAGAAAAAAAATCTGAGGCCAAGGGTTAGGCAACAAGTGACACCAAAAGCACAATTTATCAAAGAGTTAGGGAGAAAATGTGTGTGTGTGTGTGTGTGTGTGTGTGTGTGTGTACGCACTCTGTAAGTGTGGGTGTATAGTATATGTATCTTGATAAATTGCTGTCATCAAAAATTCAGTTGAAGCCCCTGTTAAGAGGATGAAAAGACAAGCCACAGACAGGAAGAAACTATTTATAAGTCACAAGTCACATATCCAACAAAAAGGCATATCCAGAATAGACCAAGAACAGTTTAAAAAAAAAAATGATTAAAAAAATGGGGAAAAGTTTTGAACACTTTCTCGAGGAGGATTTACAATTGGCTAACAAACATACAAAAAAGATGGTCAAAATCATTATGTTAGGAAAATGCAAATTAAAGCTGAGATTCTACTTCATGTCTGAATTAAACTGATCTCCCCAATAAAGGTCATTTCTGCCTTTACATCTATAAAATAAGGGGCTATCAGAAGACATCTGATGATCCTTCTATGCTAACATTTCTTATAAAGTGATATATGTAGGCCAAGATCATTTCTTATAATATGTTTTTTTCCAAACCTAACCCATGCAGCCCCAGGCAACCACTAATATGCTTTCTCTATATATTTGTTTTGGACATTTCATATAAATAAGATCATACAATATATGTTTTTTTTTAATCTATCTGGCTTCTTCCAGTGAACACAATGCTTTTAAGTTTCATCCATGTTGTAGTAGATAGTCATACTTTGTTACTTTTTATTAATTAATAATATGCCATTGTATGAACCTGTTAGATTTTACTTTATTCATTTCCCAAATGAAGGACACTTGAATTATTTCCACTTTTTGACTACTGTGAACAATGCTGGTGGGAACATCATGTGCTAGCCTTTGCACACATCCTTTGCAACTTGAGTACAAATTCCTTGGTAGTTAAAATGTCCCTTGATTATTCTAGTTATCGCACATGAAATTCAACAGCACATTTTGGATTAGCTTATCAGAGATTATTTTTGATGCATTTAGCTTTGTTTTTATAGAAATCTCTGGTGAAGTTTTCAAATTGGATGTTTTAATATTGAGTAAAATCTATGTTGTTAAAATAATTTACTGTAAACACAGGCCTTAACTGGTTAAGAAGTGGTTATGATATCATTTTGATAAAATATGGCAGGCAAAAATAAGCAAACTAGAAAGTAGCCTATGGTCTTTGGGGGTTCACTGTGCAGAGGGTATAATGAAGCATCTAGAACACTTATTGGAACAAAGAAGATGCTTAGTAAAATATTGTTGAATGAATGATCTTCCACATACAAGTACACTCTGAGGTGTTCAGATACTTGCTAAATAAAAATAAAAATAATTTTAAAAAACTAATTACTTAAAAATATGCTAGGAAAGGATTTTTGGTGTATTTAATGTGAAATGAGTTTCCTCTCACCATTGAACCCTGATTATACAATAATCTGGTTGTCTTTAAGCAATATAGAAAATAGACAACAGGATTCCAATATTTGTAGCACATTAAAACAGTTTTCACTTCTTCTCATTTACTGTAAAGTTATTTACCAATTACTAATACCTTAACACAGTTAGTTTGACCTTGTTGCCGCAGAGAGTATTTTGTACATATTTTCTCCAAATCATCAGCAATTAAGAATATATTTTATCTTGCTGTTTGTGAAGGACAATTTATATATTAATTGAAATTACCTCATTTAGAAGTAACTATATGACCATACAGGTAACTATACATGGGAAAGAACTCAAGGAGGTGAAGAAACTCATTTTTGCAACACATCCACACACAAGCATTTATTAAGCACTTATACTAGCTTTAGAATGGAGAAGTACATTTCCAGCATTCAAAGAAACACCAGTTAATTATTTTACAATGTCAATCAATTTTAAAAGTCCTGAAAATTAGTCTGGTGTGATGGTGCATGCATATAATCCCAGTCACTTGGAAGACTGAAGCATGAGGATTGCAAATTAGAAGCCAGCCTTAACAACATACAGAGACCCTGTCTCACAGTAATAAAGAAGGACTGGGGGATATAACTCAGTGGGAGAAAACCCCTGGGTTCAATATCCTGTACCACACACATACACACACCAAAAATATCCCCAAAATTACTTTGTTTCTCCCTTTTCTTTATGTGTCTTTAGTTTGGTCAATGAGTGCTATTGAAACACTCAAAAAATATAAATAGTTAATTATTAACCTAAAATGGGCAGGAGATTATGCATGTATTGAAATCATTATGGCAACAACTCTGAGGAGTTGCTGTTTCTATTTCACAGAAGGAAAGAATGCTGAAGAGCAAAGCTTTGTCCTCAGTCATAATGAAGTGCATTTCTGGATTTTAAACCAGGGTAATTTATTTTCAAAGGTCCATTTGCTGTCTCCTGTGACATTCTGTATATGTACCCCCTACTGTGCATACCCAGCACTAGCAAAAACACCAACCCAAGATCATGAAATTCTGGAGTGGCAGACTGAAAACAAAAATACCACTAAGATGCACCATTGATTGTTTTCTCTGAAAAGACATCTAAAAGAAGCACTAAACAGAAGAAGACCATTAGACAGGCACACAGTAAAGACTATTCATTAGAACCAAGCTTTCATGACCTGTGAAACTGTGATGAATATTCAGAAACAATGGAAAATACCTCATTGTAAAAGTAAATTATGTTTTTATCATCCTAGTTTAAACACCCTAAACTATTACCCCAGGCCCTCCCAACTACCATTATATTTCAGTTCCCTAGAAAGGTAGCTATTATAAATACTGTAAAAAAAAAATCCATTGCAATAATTCTTTCCTGAAAACCAGAAAAGGAAGTGACGAAGAAGTATTTAGTAGTCTCATTTATACAAAACTTCCCTGAAGAAATTGGTAATCTAGGAACAAAGACATATGCTTGCCAAGTAGCTGTGGTGGTCAATACAGCTCCAAGTCTTAACAAAGATTTTGTCCAAAAATTGATCTTCCATATTGAAGAGAAACTTAGAAGCACAAAAAATGCTAACACATTGATTTTTTTGATCCTAAAATAAAAATAATACTTATTGTAATTTTTGAGGTACTGGAAGTTGGACCCAGGGTCTTGCACATGGTAAGCAAATACTCTATTCCTGAGCTACATCCCCTTCCAATTATAATAATCTGATGAAAAGATCACAACTTTATTTTAGCTCAAAATTTCATAAGCACCACTCACATGTTATATTTTAGAATTCTACCGCTTTTCTTATAGAAAAAAAACTATAATTAAAAACTTATCTCTGAAGTAAAAACTAATCCTTTATTCTATTTCTCATTGCTTATTTTCATGAATTTGGTCAGATACCCATAATTTACATCCACTTCAAGAAAATACAGTTCATTGACAACTTCTTTAAAACTCAGTATGAAAACTGGAAAATCACCTTGAGTAATTCTAAAAACAAGACTCAAAAAACAAATGCAATGGGTCGTCATTTTGTATTTAATCAAATTTTTTTGTTCTTTAAAGAACAGGGTAGAGGCACATGCCTGTAATCCCAGGAACTTGGGAGGATGAGGCAGGAGGATCAGAAGTTCAATGACAGCCTCAGCAACTTAGCGAGGCCCTAAGCAAATCAGTGAGACCTTGTCTCTAAATAAAATACAAAAAAGGGTTGAGGATATGGCTCATTGGTTAAGTGTCCCTGAGTTCAATCCCCAGTACCCCCCCCAAAAAAAAGAAAGATACAGTAATGCTCTTTTCTAGAGTTTCTCCTTAACAGGAAAACTCTACTTTGTTTCAATTCAGGCACCTACAGAAGTACATGATTACAGTATTCCTAAGAGTATAAGTTTGAATCTAAGTACATTTTTGCAAAAGGTGAAATCCCTTAACAAACAATTTGCCAGTGCTGAGGATGGTAGTTCAGTGGCAAAGCATCTGCCTAGAATGCATAAGGATCTAGGATCTGCCGCAGAAACAAGCTATTTCAACACACAGGATATCACAATCCACATGGTTGAGATTCTATGACATAACTGACAACAGACTGAAGCAAAAAAACCAAAAAATGAGTATCAGGCACAGGGTTGTGTCAAAACTGACAGTTTAGGAAAAATGAGTTTCCAATTGTACATCTCTGTATGTATGATTGACAGACCAACCATCCCATTGTTATCTTTGAATTACAATCCACTTTACTTTGACAGAGTTAAATGGTGATAGGACAGCATCTGAACATTTCATTGAAAGTTACATAGCCATATAACTTTTTCTACTATAAAAAGTCACCCAAATTTAATTCTGATGATTAATGTGCAATTGTTTCAAACATGAAATGGAATATAATTATACTCTTTAATATTGAATGTATAATGTATTGGTGTTATTTATTCCATATGGTTTAGTAATTTGATTTTTAAAGAACATATGCTTAGTGGGAATAAACAAGATACCAAGAGGTACATTCTTCTCTTCCTTCCTAGTGACATCATTAAATCTATTTATATAATTCATTATTTAACCTCATGGCCTACATGAAAAAATGGATCTGTTTAGTTGTTAATTTGTTAATTCTCAGTGTATTCTTAGTGTATTCAATTAACCAGCAACAGGTAGTAATTTGGTATTATTGGGATCTGTATTATTTTTAAATTTTATCTGTATTATTTTTAAAAAATGTTTATTTTTTAGTTGGACACAATATCTTTATTTATTTATTTATTTTTGTATGTGGTGCTGAGGATCGAACCCAGGGCCTCGTATGTGCTAGGTGAGCACTCTACCACTGAGCCACAACCACAGCCCCAATCTGTATTATTTTTAAAATAAGGTGATTTTTTGTTGTTGTTGTATTAACTTACATGAGCCTTAAATGTGATGTTTTCTTTATGAGCAAAATTTTAAAAGTATAAATTTCATGTATTCATTTTTATCAGATATTTCAATTGTATAAATCATATTTCTATAAGGTATTTAGAAATACAACCCTTGTTTACAAAATAAAACAACCATTTTGACTCTATTGCCTAATTCTTTTCCAGATTTTACGTATACTTTATTTATAGTGATTTTATAATTGAACATTTAGGCTCTCTCCTAAGTATAAACAAATACTTCCTCCCTTCTCCCTCATTATATAAGAATTTCATAAACTTCCTTTTTCCAGTTCTGGGGACTAAACTCAAGGTTTTCCACCCCTGAACTACATCCCCAGCCCTTTTTATTTTTTGAAAAAAGTACTAGTTAACTTGCTGAGGTGGGCCTTGGATTTGTAATCCTTTTGCCTCAGCCTTAAACTTAACCACTTCTCAGTAAGAGTTTTTAAAATAATAACCAGCTATGTTTTAAGATAAGGAACACAAGACAATATTAGCTCACTTTTTCTTCATCTTATTTAAATACTCAGCACTTCATCAAAAACCATTTGCAGTTTCAATTAAAGGGAACATTTTGACTATTCATAGATATTTTATACCAAAAATTTATGCACAAAAAATACATTTTCACATTCACTTACTATTACACAATACCACACATCTATTTTGAGAAATGAGTAGTTCTGGTGTTTAATTAGAGAATTAAGTTTTAGCATACAAGAGGTTGGAGATGTTACTCAGTGATAGAGCACTTGCCTAACATATGGAGACCCTGGGTTTGATCCTCAGCACTACCAAAAGGTTTCTGCACATACATTAGTGCAGAAGTACAGTTCTATAAGCAAAGAGATGAATCAAGTTGCATTTTTTAGTGAGTTTAGCAAATCTGTATATAAATTATGCACCAGACCAGAGAAAATTTCTACAGGCAACCAACCCCTCTCATACAAAGCACAGGCTAGCAGTTAATATTCCATTCAAGGTTTGCTTTAGCAGTTATGTATTCAGGCCGTCTTTAAAAAAAAAAAAAAAAAATTAGCCAGGCACAGGGGAGCACATCTATAATCCAGGACCTCGGGAGGCTTAGGAGGATCTCTAGTTCAAAGCCAGCCTCCACAAAAGCAAGGTGCTAAGCAACTCAGTGAGACCCTTTCTCTAAATAAAATAAAAAATAGGGATTGGGATGTGGCTCAGTTATTGAGTACCCTTGAATTCAACCCCAAGTAACCTCTCCCCCAAATTAATACAGGTAAATTTAACTAAATGCAATTTTATGCATTATCTAGAGGACTGTTACAGAGAGTCCCATGTCAAGATATTACAGGGCAAAGAATGTCCATGTAGGAATCAAAAGGGTTAATCCTAGTTTGAATTTGTTTTGTAACTTAATATCTCTGAATCTCCCTTTAGTTATTTACTGCTATTATTTAAATGAAGAAAATATTCAAAGTCTGTATAGGGGTTTTGTATTTTAAAAAACTGATTATACTTCATAAAAGTTAAAACTCTAGATAAATGTAATTTATCATATTGTTTTTTGAAATGCTCACCATAATTTGAACTTTATCACGCCTTAAAGCTTAAAAGTGTTTCAAGTAACAGCATAAAGAACAGCAATAATTCTAAATACACAGAATTTAATGGATTAAATGTAACAATTTTTCTCCAACAAGCATAAATTACATCATATATACATATATGTATGTTTAATGTGTCAAGAAAAATTAATTATGTGATATCAATTCACAAAGCTATAACCACTTCAGCTTTTTCTACAAAACACAGAAAAAAAAGGAGTTCTTAAACATACTAAAATGTTTAAAAGAATTAATACTTCAAAGGAAAATATCAGACATTTTTAAAAGTATCTGATTAGAAGATTATGTTAAAGTATTTTAAAACTGTTTTAATTCATATCTACTTACAACTCCTCGAGAAGGTCTCTGTGAAACAGCACTATTCTGGCTGCTGACTTTTAGAGAATGCTAAACCAACAGTCCTGTTACAAACTTTATTGTTTATCATGTGTGTAAGCACCAGGCACTTCTTACCTCTGGCAAATAAATAAAAGAAGGAATTTATGAGTCTTACAAAATCCGGGAATGATCACGTAATATTTTCACAAGCCCTTTTTCTGAAGAGAAATGTGTTTCACAAGGTAATTTTCAAAAGTAGGTCATTTTCAAACAATTTGAAAATTGGAAAATTCAATATTTTTGTTTGTTTTACAAAGTTATAAATGCTTGCAGATTCTTGACATACACAAAATATTTAATTTTTAAAAATCTCATTAAATCATTTAAATTAATCATTGATTTTAGTATTAAGAAGCACATCTATATAATATTAAAGAAAACCCCTAAAATTATTTGTAGGGTGATATGTATGAAGAGAGCTGGGTATAAGAATTCGGAGAAAGGATCAGGCATTTAATGTTATAAGGAGAAAGAAAGAGGTAAAGTTCCTGGCAGCCACGCTAGGATGTCTCCCCATTGGTTCAAGATGATTTTCTGGTCCAAGCATCATTTTCTACCATGTAAACCTCAATACAGTCAATGGAAGTTGATACTCGAGTTTCATGACTTTACCTGCGCTTATAGGTAATGAATGAAGTGAAATCAGCAAGACTAGATTTCAGTCAGTCCTCCTATAAACCAAAATACATCTTTTCAACACTTCATATTTTTTTCCAGGATATTTAAAATCAGACTATTCAAATATGAGTAACAGAAGCTTTGATGTTTAAAATTACATGTCTCATTACTTCCACTAAGGAAAGCATTATTTCTTCTTCTACATGTGCAATACTGACAGATAGAGTTATAGCCTAAAGTAAAATAGAAACTCCCACTGGGACTTCCTTTCCAGCCTTGATGAAATTGAAGGATTCTCTTATACAGCCCTATTTTGTATCTGTAGTTCTCTCCACAAATAAATAAACCCTCTTTTAAAAGGTGTGCATAAAAATAATGCAGGGCATTAAGACTACTGTAATACTGTACTGTACACTGAAAATTATTGTGAATATATTTCAGGTGCTCCTATCATAAAAGAGAAAAAAGGATAACTATGCAATGAGATAGATGTGTTAATTTCTTGGTTGTATTAATCAATTCACTATGTATATTATAACATGTTTTATGCCTTAAGTATATGAAATACATTTTTAAAACAGATCCTATTTCTACTTTTCTACCTCCTTCCT
Source organism: Callospermophilus lateralis (assembly GCF_048772815.1). Taxonomy (NCBI): domain Eukaryota; kingdom Metazoa; phylum Chordata; class Mammalia; order Rodentia; family Sciuridae; genus Callospermophilus; species Callospermophilus lateralis. The sequence continues at coordinate 65,371,947 of NC_135313.1, read as the reverse complement.
TTATATCCTTTCATCAGCCCACTTCATTTGGCTGCTACCTCTAACTCCATGGAGACTGTCCTATATCTTCTTTATCATCAGTGATTCTCATGTTGCTGTGGATATTGAAGAACAGGACTCTGTTCTTATCTTACTTCTTAGCAGCACTCTAAATATTTTGATGTTGCCAATCTTGAAATCTCTGTCTGGAACTAGACTTATGTGTGTACTACATTCCACTTTGCCAGAAATAGTCCCAATTTGCTTCTTTTGTCCCTTTAGTAGTATTTACAGCCTTAGCATCCCTGTTCCCCTTTACTTTCATGGGTAACTCAGGTTGCATAATCAATTATAGGGATCACCCTACTGGACTATTACTAAATTTTTAATATCTCCTCTTGGCTATCCAACTAGGCATCTCAATCTTGAATACCAACACTTCCTCTCTCCTCACTCTTATCTTCTTCTATGGACAATGAGTGGCTAAGAGTTGCCAATAATAGTCACACAAATATAATTCTGAAGCTTCTGATAGGATACCTCCAATAGGAATATCCTGATACATGGAGAAAGTCGACAGACCAATCATGGTAAAGTTATTAAGCATTGAGCCCTTGCCAAGTGGGAGATTGTTAGACCCTGAAGGAACAAAATGGCAGCTCAGAGGATGGGGAAACTGATCCATTTCCTTCCTGGATGTGTCCAAAAAAGGATGTTGTTGCTAATGCAAGAGGAGGAAGGGGAAAAAATACTAAAAAAGTCTTAGGAATTTAAAGAAAGGGACTTTCCAAGGAAACTTGTATAGGCCATGATGAGGAATTTCATCTATCTTATAGGTTATTTATAGTCAATAAAATAGGGTAATAATGTAATATTTGCACACAAAATATCATTATAATGAAAAAGGAAGGTCCTGAATGAAGAGGCAATATCAGAGACAAGCAGACCAATTAAACTGTCAACTATCCTGGACCTGACTACTGATATGGCCATTAGCTGTATGTGTGCTTAGGTTAAGTTATTTACCCTCTTAGATCCTCATCTACAAAATGAAGTAGCAATAATACTTCAAGGGATTGTCATTAAAATGTAATTGAATTCCTCAACCTGGTGCCTGCACCATACACATAGCTAACACTGAGGGTTTTGATGCCCCAAAAGAGAACATAGCAGGATTTTGTAACAGATATTTTTAAAAATAAAATTATTTCCATGAAATTCTCCCTTAAAAAAGTTCAAATCTACAAAATTAACTGATCGACTTAATATGTGTTCATTTTGTTAAAGCTTCTGAGTCAATCACATGAAAAACTTGAGGTTTTTCATGAATGCTTTTTTCTTTTTTTGTTCCTTGCTTTAGTTCTAAAATTTATTAATTTTAATTCTCAATTTGCATCATTATTATAGAGTTCCCATATATCCACAGCCAGTTTTTCCTATTATGAACATTTTATGTTAGTTCCTACTATATTTTTACATGCTTTCCTTCTGGCTGCTATGTCTTGTTAATAAAAAAAGAAAAGAAATATCTTAATTATTTTTTTATTTATATATGGCAGCAGAATTGCATTACAATTCTTATTACACATATAGAGCACAATTTTTCATATCTCTGATTGTATACGAAGTATATTATGAATGCTTTTTTCTATACCACCTTGTATTTTTCCCCTTCAAAAATAATGAATAATTAAACATTAACTGAAGACCTAATTATTATTTTCCTTGACTCTCAGGATAGTGGACTATGAGTTCTACAAAGACTTAGACATTATCATTACCACAAAGTATAGACAAGAGCTGTAGCACTCCTATTTATTCAGTAACCACTCCAGTTTTGTGTATTTTCAGTTCTGTGCCTTATTTAGAAACCAAATGATGTTTGCCCTGGGTGGTACTCCCACCAATGTATTTGACAGGCAAAGTGGAAATCCAAAAGGCAAAGAAAGAAACAGGCAGAGTGAAGATCTGTGTTTTCTGGGAGACAAGCTGTCACCCTGTGAGGTCTCTGAGCAAGGAGTAAATATTATCCTCAGTTGGTAATTTGCTCTTGCACTTAGTCAAACCTTAGAACAGACACCCTCTAATACCTTGCCTGTGTGGTGCATATTTTCCCTTGGGCGTGTCCTTACTCTTTGGAGAATTTTAAATACACACACATCCCTCCAGAATTTCTCCAGCAGTGAGTAATGTGTTTCCCTAATATTCTAAATTTTAAAATGTTAGATCTTAACTATAAAAGTGATTTTTCAATACTTTAAAACGAAAAGAACAAAAATAGTGCTATTACATCACAACAAACCCCCAGAGAAAACAAGCATTTTCTATATTGATATGTTATTAGACCTTTGTAAAACTATATATAATCAAAAAGGCTTTTTTTTTTTTTAAGGTACCTTGTATTTGTCTGAAAAAAGCAGCACAAAATGGCCCATGCTCAAAGAAAAATGCACTTATGGAAAGAAGTTGGAACAGTTCTGTGAAGGGTTGCTAAAAATAAAATTGCTACTAACAAGTTGTAGAAGTGTTGGGCAAACACTGAATTTTTAGATAAAAGATTGCTTAGGTGACATTGCTATGGTAGCAGCAGCTGATGTTACTGCATGCTTGCTCTACACCAGGCACTCTGTACAGCACTTCTCAAGGCCTCAGGTTTCCCACCACAGGCTCTCTGAGAACTTAGAAAGTATTTCCAGTGAGCTGAGCCTGAGAACTGTAGAGCTGAGTGGCAGGATTTGAACCCAAGCAGCGTGCCTGTCAAGCCTACACTCTTTTCCACTAAAAAACCAATTTCATTCCAAATATGCTCCGAATTACAACATCCACCCTGATTGTTTCCAAGGCCTTATCTGTGAAAGTGTTCAAAACAAAACACAAGGAAACCATGTAAGAAAACAATAAAGTAGATTTATGTTCAACAACCTCAGAGGCACAGGCAGGTATTTAAACTGTACTCCTGCTTTAGAGAAACTGTAAACATGCTTCCCTAAATAAAATTATCAACATATTTAATCTTGAAGACTGATCAAAGATGTGGACTGTCTCTTAATGATTTCGTTTTTTGTTTGACCTCAGATTATACAGTAGTGAAATAAAAAGGGAACTTTCATCCTGGTAACTTAGGATAGTTTTTATTTGGACAACACCTTTAATTCTCAGTTATTTTGAATTGACTTTATACTTGGCAATTTTATATTTTGATAGATTACAAAAATGTGAAAAATCTTGACAACTAGCTTGATTCTTACAGTTAATTCTCAATGTTAGGAAAGTTTAAGAAAATGCCTTTTGGTTATTACTACTTATAGTTTTATGAGTTTCATTAATTCCATTAATTACCAATGTTTTGCTAGGCAAGGTGGTGTACATCCGTAATCCCAGCAGCTGGGGAGGCTAAGACAGGAGGATCCTGAGTTCAAAGCCAGCCTTAGCAACTTAGGGAGTCCCTAAGTAACTTAGTGAAACCCTGTCTCAAACGATAAACAAAAAGGGGCTGGGGATGTAGCTCAGTGGTAAAGTGTCCTTGAGTTATATCCCTGTTAACCAAAATAAATAAAAATTAAAAATGTTTTAATATTAAGTAAGATTTTCTGAAGTAGAGTTATCCACTCCTAAAATTAACTCTATAATGGTTTTTTAAAAAAGAAAAAAAAATCTCCTTACTAGAAAACTAGTAACAAATTTAATAGATGAACATTATAAATAAACGAATAAAGTTTAATTTTATAAATAATAAAGAATATATCAGGTTATTGCCACTATTTTGCAAGCTATGACATCAAAGAATTCACACACAAAAAACAAAAAACAGCGGATTAGTAGTTACCATGGTTTGGGGCAGGATAGAACAGGGAGGGGCTGCTTCATGAACACAGGTTTCCTTTTGGGTTGGTGAAAACCTTCTGGAATTGCGTCATGGTAGAGTTGTGCAACACTGCACATGCACTAAATGCTACTGTACTGCACATATTAAAGAGGCTAAAATGGTAAAATTATGTTACATATATTTTACCAGAATTAAAAAATTCAGATATTTATGACAGATATTTAAGACTGCTCTTAATAAAACAAGTAGATTTCTAGTCAAAAACTTATTCTTTGGGGCTGGGATATAGCTCAGTTGATAGAGTGCTTGCCTCGCATGCATAAGGCCCTTGGTTCAAGCCCCAACACCACAAAAAAAAAAAAAAAAAAAAAAAAAAAAAAAAAAAAACCTTATACTTCATCACAGTGAATAGTATAAAAAATCCTATTAAATTATCATGCATTAGATATTTGACAAGCTTATTTGAAACATTAAAATACTCATTACAAGTACTATTTTATCTCCTAAAAAATCTAGAGCATCTCCAAGATATATTAAAATGGCTATATTTAAAATGTCACAAAACTTTGGAAATATTAGAAAGTATACATAATTTTCATACATACACGTTTGTATATATACATGCATATATTGGAACATATGCATAACTTTCATATATACGTGTACACATACACACACACACACACACACACACACACACACACACACGTTTTCTGGTACTGAGTATTGAACCCAATGGCACTTTACCACTGAGCCATGTCACCAGCCCATTTAATATTTTTGAGAAGGGCCTGGCTCAGTTGCCAGGGTGGCCTTTTACTCACAATCCTTCTGCCTTAGCCTCCTAAATTGCTGGATTACAGTCGTGTGCCCCTGTTCTCTGCTCCAATATTTTGTCATAAATTACAAAGAGATCATGCTTTCACTAAGTGATTATGATAACTACACTTTTTTTTTAAATTCCACAGTCATAATTTAGGAATTACTGCCCAAATTCCACTGGTCTTTCAGAAAGGCAGGACATATGCCCCTCAAGTCAGGGTATGGCACTGTCAAAGACAATCCAGGGAATCATTGTTGTCAGTAGTGCATGTCCTGAATGGATTTTCCAGAATCAAACATTAAAAATTCACCTTTCATTCCAGACATTCAATCCTCTAGATTTAGTGGTAATTATGTCAGACATTTTAATGTTTGCAAACAAGAAACAAAATGAAGTTAAAACTACCAGACACTACTGATAGGAGTGGGTACTGTCATATTCTTTCAGAAGTTATTAATTCAAGCCACAAAGAGGTAATGGCAAGACTTAAATCCAGCCAAAGAAGCAACAGGTCCAAGTGGTCCAACAGGTCCAGACTTCCTTTCTCTATTCACCTCATGATAATTTCTCTCATATCAGGGTATTTACAACACTTAGTTTATAAAATTAATGGGAATGAAATTACATCTCCCTAAAATGCTGTTTCCTTTTATACATATTTTATGTTCTCAAACAGAGTATAAGATCCTTGATGAGAGTCCAACCATCACAGTGTGCAGCACGCATTCAATAATCCCTTGCTATGTATGTAATTCTAGATCATCCTGTTCTACTTAAGGCACAATTCACAGGTCTTTCTTGGTCGTCCAAGTTCCTTATACACAGCTGAAGCAATTAGAAAATGCTAGATCCACAGAATTGCTTTGTGTGGCTGCCTCTGTGAATTCCATGGTGAAGTGTCCACAGCAACCTGCTATGTGGCGTACTATATTGTCCCTGGAACAGCCTTCTAAGGCTAATTCCTCTGAGAAGATATCCCTAGCTCCCCTCCCAATTACATGCTGTCCTCTGCTCTGATTACTAAGTGCTTAGAGGTAGCCATTCACAGGGAGTTGGAGTGCGAAGAAAATGTGCTGTTTTCACTTTTTTATTCCATTGGTATTTGAATGACTGATTTTAAAAATGATGGATCTGGACATAAAATGAAAGTACTATGGCTCGAGTGTATCCTCCCAAAATTCATATGCTAGAAACTTACTCTTCAATGCAACAGTGTTGGGAGGTAGGGCCTAATGGGAGGTGTTTATGGTAATGTCACTATAAAAAGAGCTTGAGACCACAGATGCATGCTCTTGACTCCACCTTCCACCATGTGAGGATGAAGCAAGAAACCCTCACCAGATGCCGGCACCCTGATCTTGGACTTCCCAGCCTCCTGAACTATGAGAAAATAAATTTCTGTTATTTATAAAATACCAGTCTGTGTTATTCTATTATAGCACCAAAAACAAACTAAGAAAGGTACTCTAGACATTCACAAGAACCTTCTAGAGAACTTCAAGAATGAACAGAAGTAGTCAAATATCTAAAGAGTTGGATTTGGTTCTCTCTCTCTCCTTTTAAAGAAAAACAATAGACAAAGCCCTTCATGAGGAAGCAGGACCATAACTTTCAGAAGGGGGTTAATACAGGAAGTTAGACTAAACAATTTCATATGAGCGAGGAGGTCCAAAAGTGAGAGACAATGTACCTACTGATAGTCACTATGGTAACGCAAATAAACCTTAAACAGATATTCTAGTCACCATTTAACTGTTCTAATTGCTGGGGGTTTTTGGAGGTGGTTGAGACCATAAAAGGAAAAAGAGAAAAAGAAAATTTTAAAAAAAGAAACTGAGGCTTTCCCAGGAAGAGAATGGGAAATGAACTTAGAGACATAGGTTACAGCTGATGTCTCCTTTGATATGAAATTAAAAGCTAAAGGAAATTTCTCCCCCACCCAAAAAGGGGATTTTTATAGTAGATAGGTATAAAACAGGTAGCTGAAGGTGGTAAAGGAGTTGAAATGAAGCAGTAACACTAAAAAAAGTGGAGGGGGGGGAAGGATAATAAATCTACTTCTTAAGATAAAATTGTAAATTGAGCTTAAGACATATTTAACTATAAAGTATTTCCACTAACAAAGTGGAACTGCCGCATAGAGAAATTAATCAAGAATATTTCAGTGCATGCATCAAAACTCCTCAAGTCTAGAGGGCTCTTCCTATGCTATGTTTGAAGCCATTTTTGACTGCCTATACTCTACAAGGTATCTTTATTCACATAAAATGCAAGGGACCTTACTAGATAGCACAGGCACTGTACTGTATTATGCAGTCCTGCCACAAATAAAAAATAACAGATACAAAGCATCTTAAAAGTTATGCCAAATAAAAGAAAGGGATGAAGACCTATACCCTTGGAGATGAAGGATGGCATGGGCTTAAAGAATATGAACTTCAGATGTAGAGAGGAATGAGACATTTCTTGAAGACTGGATAGATGGATAAAGGGAGACAAAATAAGAGGCTCAGTTTCTGGGGTAGTCCAGGATAGAAGTAGCTCACATAAGGTTTAGTGATAGCACTAAACAAAAATAAACCTTGAACCACAGCATAACAAACCAAGATATAGGAGTCTTCCTATCATCTCCATCTTGCTCAGGTTCAAGACTCCATCTCAGCCCAGAGTGGCTTCAGTGTCACTTTCCCTGGTTCCTTTTTAGACCCCCTTCTAAAGATTTCCACTGTACTTCTTGAACCATTGTCCAGTTCCCAGAAGACCGTGTACACCATTCTTCACATCCTCTATAGGCTCCTCTCCCTGTTTTCTTGCCTTATTGCATCTCACCTTTCTTCTATCATGCACCTCCAGCACACACTTCTCAAATAGAGTATGCTTAGTCTCCCTGAGCAAGTCTGGGAACAGAGCCTGCATTTTCCTCAACCCATGCTGCTACTTCCACATCATATATGATGCTAGTTCATTAACCAGCATTCCTCCTCCTCTGAGGGTCTCACCATCCAGATATGCTGCCTCTTTATCCACTTAATTCCTAGTTGGCTTCTACAAATATTAAGGAATTTGACATGTATCACATATCAAATTTATCCATCCTTATTGCTGCCATTACTCTGTGCCGCAGTATGAAAATGAGGTTGCTTAGCGCCTTGCTAAGCTGCTGAGGCTGGCTTTGAACTCATGATCCTCCTGCCTCAGACTTCCCAGCTGCTGGGATTACAGCCATGTGCTACTGCACCTGGCTGGGGATTCCATTTTATTCTTGATTCTTCACATGCACACACTCTCTCTCCAATTTCTGGCTGCCATGAACTAAGCAGCTTTTCTCTCTCACACCCTTCCATTATAGTCTGCCTTCCCTCATGCCCAGAGCAATGAACTCAATTTTGAATGAAACCTCTGAAAACCTGAGCTCAACATAAATTTTCCTCCCCTCAATTGTTCTTGTCGGGTATTTTGGCCAGTGATGAAAAGCTGACTAATACACTCTGTAAATGCTAGTGCACATATTGATGGTTCATTGAACATCATAACTATCTTGTGCACTAGCTTCTTCATTACCACAAGGACAGTATCATTGCCTGAAATATCTGCACATTAGAAATACCAAACTTATCAAATATAATGGTGTGAGCTGGATATGATGGTGCATGCCTGTAACCAACTTTAGCAACTTAGCAAGGTCCTGTTTCAAAAAAAAAAAAAGAGAGAGAAAGAAAAAGAAAAAAAAAGAAAACCAAAAAGAGCTGGGAATGTGGCTGATTGGTTAAGCACCTTCAATCCAACACCCACTACACAAAATATATATGTTATAAAATGGTATGACTTACCAAATATAAGTTCTGGAGAACTAATGTATAGCATGATGATTACAATTAATATTGTGCTGTATACACAATATTTGCTAAGAGAGTAGATGTTAAATGTTCTCATCACATACACACAAATGGTAACTATACAAGATAATAGATGTTAGACTTAACTTGATAGTGGGAATATAGGTTCCCTATCAGTCAAAATGCTTAGGATTGGAAGAGTTATACATTTCCAAACTTTTTAGATTTTGGAATATTTACATAGACCTTACAACTTAAGATCTCTAATCCAAATATCTGAAATCCAAAATGCTCAATAATTGGAAACTTTTAAAATGTCTTATAAGGCACTCAGAAAGGTTTTGTAGCATTTCAGATAATGGATTTTCAGATTAAGGACTCTCAAACTATAATTTCACAATGTAAACATATGTCAAAATACCATGTGCCAGGCACGGTGCACCCTTGTAATTTAGATACTCAGCAGGAGGATCACAAGTTTGAAGCCAAATTCCCTCAGCAATTTAGTGAGATGCTCAGCACCTTAGCAAGACCTTTTGTCAAAAAACTGGGGCTGTAGCTCATGGTAAAGAACCCTTTGGTTCAATCCCAAGTACCCCCAAAGAAGTGATATACTTTTAATACATACAATTGCATCTCAGTTAAGTTAGAAACACCCTGCTCAAGTGATCAAACTTACTCGCCCTCTGAATATAACTATATATGCATTTTCCATACCTGCATCCCCTGTTCTGGGATGTTTGGTCACCACATTTCATCACAGACTATTTGATGAATCACCAGAGTTACCCTACCGCCTCCAACCTCAATTACTGTGTTAATCAGCTTTCCTGTCAGTGTGACAAAATACTGAGAAAATCAGCTTATGGGGGAGGAAAGGTTTATTCTGGCTATGCTTTCAGAGATTTCAATTGTTTGGGGCCTACAGGGACACAGTAAATCATGGTGGGAGCTTGTGGTGTAGGCCTGTTCAACTTGTGGTATTCAGGAAATAGAGAAAGAGAGAGAGAGCAATGGAAAAGGTCTGTGGTCCCAATATCCCCTTCAAGGGTATGCCCCCAATGACCTAAGGTCCTCCAATAGGCCCTATGTCCTAAAGGTTCCACCACCTCCCAGTAGAATCACAGGAGACCAAATCTTCAATACATGGCCTAAACCTTCAAATGGTATCACTGGGCATCCTCCATAAGCAGCTTATCTGGCTACTAAAACCCCAGCTTGGAATTACTATAACAATCTCTCTTCTATTTCCATGAGGCTTCTGAGTACTGCAAAATTATTCCATTATTGATTTCATACTGTCTTCTGACTTGGTTTTCTAAATTTCTATAACCAAACCTGAAATAAACGACTAAAATTTGAAAATATGAGGCACGTTTTTTTATTGCACAAAAATTGCTTCCCTAGCATCCATTTCATACTTCTTGCACAGGCTGGCAGACCTGGTGATTGATTCCAAGAAGCTACGCATATAAGCAAGTTCTGATAGGCCTAAACCCACTAGCAAGACCTTATGATCTTACTACCATGATTGGCAGCAACACAATCCAAAACCAACTAGAGTTTGGCATTAATGTGGCCGTTTATCACAATTACTTTGGGGACTAGATTAAAACTGGTCCATAGTAAGCCAAGAACTCCTGCTTGATAATCAGGGGAGTAAAGACTTTGATGTGCAGATGTGACATTTGGAACTGTTATATCCATTGTATACTATGCATCAGGAAACAGTTTTAAAACCAACTTTGCTCATTTTTTATTTGAGGGGGTAGAAGTATGCTAGGAACCAAGCCCAAGACCTTGCACATGCTGGTAAGTGTTCTAACCTGGTGCTACAACTTGTTTTTTTGTTTGTTTGTTTTTTGTTTTTTTTAATCTAGATAGTGGTGATTTAAAAAAAAAAAAAAAAAAAACACTCCTTTCATGGAAGTTGTGCAAATATTACATGAGGTAGATGCAGGTCTGCCTCTACGTTGTCCAGATCCACTTTCTTCCTCCAATAACCCCAATCAGCAGGAAAACAGAAAGAGGACATATTATAATTTAGGCTGACTCAGTGTTACACTTGGTGACATGTTGGGCAAAATTTTGCTTAGGGGGAAAGAAAAGCCTGAAATTGAGCTAGATAGTAAAATGACTGATGCTGGTATTTAATCAGAACAGAGGGAAAACATGCATAAAAAGACAGAGAACAATTTGTTTAAATGTTCAAGAGATACACAGGGAAACAGGAAAAATTTAGCAGAAAAGGTAGGAAAATAAGAACTTTTAAAGCAATTAAACTTACTGAGTTTATTGTTTCACAGGTATGACAATTCTAGTTAGTAGCAAAAGAGATGATTTAGGGGAGTTTAAGAGTTTTGAAGTTTAAAATGAGCACATGCACATTAGAATAGGACATTAGTTTAGTTCTATATCCCATTTTAACAAAGATCCTGAGGATAGAATATTATAGAAGGCCAAGAAAACAGTGGGAGAAGATGATCAGGTTAGTAACTGCCACATAGGAGGGTGGTCAAGGGTATTTTGTTCAGAATTAATTAATTAATCTATCTAGTCAGAATTTGGGGTTGGGTCTAGCCTGTCTTAAAACAATGATAGGCTATAAAGCAAAGATGGAACATGGAGGAAGCCAGTATTTCCTCTGGCTAAGGAGATGAGTATCTTCCAAAGGAAATGCAGTCACATGAGGCAGCAGAAGTATCTGTCAGAGGGTTCAGAGGGTTAGCTAAACTAATGGTTTTTGAAAGTCCATAGTTTTAGCATTTGTATTATTTCTATTCAAATTTTCAAATAGGTGAGGATATAAGACTTAATTATTACTTAACTGTCTGAAAACCTACAATCAGCAAACATTTCTCAAATCAAAACCTACATTGTATTGCAGATATCCTTCCTACAATTACCCCTTCTGTAAGACACTCTTCAAAAATAATAATTAGGTGCAACTGGGTAATTCTCAATTAAGGCTACTACTTATTTTTCTGCCCTTAAATTGATAGAAGTTTTACACATATTGCTCTGATTACATATCTGTGAATGCTTCCAAAACAGCCAGCTGTTTTTTCCTTCCTACATTCAGATGCACTGAAAGGAAACAGATGAAGGAGATAAAAATATAAATGAAGAAAATAATTGAAATACAATTACTCCTTGTAATTAAACAGGAACAAAAAGCCTTGTTCAATTGTTTCCCTTAAGTTATGCACTGGTATCTGATATGTGCCCAACAAATAAAAAGTTTTTAACAAGGAAGGAAAAAAAAATGAAAAGACTACACAAGGAACTCCAATAATAAAAACCTGGTTTATACAAGACATCATCAATCACAAAGGGAAAATGCCTTGGAGGACTACCTCCACATGAGCCAATTAAACCTTTGATAGTTTTAGTCACTTGACCTAAAAACAGTGCCAAAGGATACAACCCTGCCTTAGAAATAACTTCCTTCCTTTTGCACACTTCTGCATACCTTGAAATATCAGATTATAATGTGCTCCTCAAAGGATAACACCTATCAGAAATCTCCAGCCAAACGATATCTAAATTTTTTTCCATTCAATTACGTAAATACATACACATGACTATGTATTCTACACACAGACTTCATTCTGTGCAGTCTATTGTTAAAGTATTCCACCAGATATTCTCCCAGAAATACAATGTACTCAGAACACTCTCCTAGAGTTACATATCTGCTTTTTTCCCTGGCATTATCTGTGGTATACTTTGCTCTACTTGCTGTAATAGCCAACTCCTCCAGCACACACATACAAAACTTAACTCCATATATTCTAATTAGTCATTTAATAAATTATTTAGTTTAATAATTTAAACTGAGTATGAGAAAGTAATAACGTGAATAAAAAGGAAAAAAATAACTCTTGTCACATATCTAACATACTTAGATCACTGAAAACCAAAAGTTGAAAATCTTCCCCATGATAGGACAAGACCAAGGGTGACATTTAATGAGGGCTGGGGTGAGGTAGGTCAGGAAATGTAGGAAATGTAACCATGGAAACAAAGCAAGGTCTTGCCTCATTGCTCTGATTTTTTTTTTTTTTTTTTAAGTGGTATGTTTAACCTCCATACCAGTTTCCTTCCTGTGTGCCTTCCTGAATGGCAGAGGCCAAAACCCTAAACACTCATCTTCCCAAGCTGCCTGGTACCTGGGGGGGTCTGTTAATGAGATATGCAGGCACAAGATCAGAAAAGAAGAAGTGAACTCCCCAGGGCCTTTGCTGCAGCAGCACTCCATTGTATAGACACTAATCTCAAAGTTATAAACAAGCAAAGCATGGGATACATTTTTTTTGGGGGGGAGGGGTACCAAGATGCAACCAACATGCATAGAGTGCCTTTCAAGACACCATTTGTGATTCCTGGATCACAGCTATGTTCTAGGCGTAATTTCTCTACCTTACTGATGGTAGCAGAGGCAGCAGGTCTCCAGTTGGCCAGACAAAAAATGGCATCACTGACCTGATGGTCCTGTTGCCTCCAATTACCAATCTCTTTATAAGCATCAAATCCCTTATATTATTTTGTTTAAAACAGCTAACTTTCTCTTGTTTTCTGAAACTAAAAACGGATGATTCACACTTAATGATATCAAAACATAAGTACTCAATTACTTTATTTTCCCACATGTATATGGTGTGGTGGGGTCAAACTCGGGGATTCAAGCATGCTAACCTCTCTACCACTAAGCTATATTCCCATCCTCCTTATTTTGTAGCAAATATTTTTTATTATGTAATTTTGAAGCCTAGAATATGGCTTATACGAAAGGCCCAACAAATGAGTTCAACTCCAAAGTAAAAAGATTTTCTTTGGAATTTGAATGAACCCAAGGAATAGACTTTATCTGGTAAGGAAAGTCCATTCAGGTGTGGTTGCATTCTTCAGTCTTCTCTGGAGATAGTGAGATTCCAGGGAGGGGATGGAAGGCAGTTCTGTTCTCTTAGGCAGGTCTGGTTTCAATGCAGATAAGAATACAACAGAGTAAATCCTCCTGCACCATCTTTCAACGCCTTTTAATTCAGAATAGTGAGCATATCATGGTACCCATATTTAGGGGTAAAATTTCCTGGGCTCCTTCACTATGTTGGGCTCTGCAGTTAGAACTCTGGGATTCAATAATCCACAGCCTCTTGATGAATACACAACAAATGCTGCTGTAAATAAGGAGTAGATAGATGTACTATCAGAACCAATCTCCACTGGCTCCCAAAGGAACCAAGTTGGGGCTTTGGCTACTACATAATTAGAAATCACTAGCTTTTCATAATATTTTTTCATAATAGTCTATTCAAAAATGACTAAGAAACCATTAAAGTTGAAAAGACGCCAGTACATTGTTACCTTGAACAAACTACTTAATTTCCAAGCCTCAATTTCTCAACTTTCAAATTGAGCAGTACCAATCACATAAAATTATTGAGATTACTTATAAAAAGCGCCTTAAGCATTTGAAGTCATGAAGGAAAGAAAAAATGATTTTCCTTTTTCAAGTCACCTAAAGGTTTTTTCGTTCAAAAATTTCTAGCATTAAATATTTATAACATCAATTTTACTTACTCTTTGCATTTAGAGAACACCCGAGCACGTGTTCTCCCCCTACAGACACTGGTCCTCCAACAGGCCTGACTTAAAATAAATATTTGGGAAGATTAAGTGACCCACTCTGCTCCACCCAGGATTAATTCCCCTTCTCTGGCCCACTACATCCTGGAACCTCTCCTTGGAATGAACATTCCACTGGAATACACACCCCACAGTTCCCTCTCATCAGCATTCCTACCCCAAAATTCCATTCTACTTCCAGAGATTACTACCCAACTGGGGAAAAAAAAAATCGTATCCTGCTTTCTACTTTCAAAAAGCGATCTTGAGGTCATCAATTCCCAGAATCCAACAAAGAGGCAGAAACTCTTAGATTTATTCTATGGACCAGACCCCCACCAAAATATGATTCAGACCTTTGAGATATCCCATCTACTCCTACTGGGGTGATTTTTAGATTGTTTAAATTGTACAAATAAATGGAACATTTTTTTTTTAACTGGAACAAAACTCTACTACATAGTAGTGGTTTATAAACCCTTTTAAAGGAAAGTTTTCAGACTTTTAAGAAATTATTTATTTATTTAATTGGTACCAGAGATTGAACCCAGGGGCATAGAGCCACATCCCCAGCCCTTGTTTTATTTTCACTTTTTGAGAGGGGGTCTTGCTAAATTGCTTAGGGCCTAAGTTGAGAGGCTGGATTTGAACTTGCGATCCTCCTGCCTCAGCCTCCAAAGCTGCTGGGATTACAGGTGTGTGCCACCACACCTGCCTTAAGAAATTTTTTTTTTTTTTTAAAAGAACCGAATACCATCTATATTTCCAGTATTATCAAAACTGAACTTTTGGGCTGGGGTTGGGGCTCAGTGGTAGAGAGCTTGCTTATGGCATGAGAGGTACCAAGTTTAACCCTCAGTACCACTTATAAATACATAAAGGTATTGTGTTCATTTACAACTAAAAAAAATTACAAAAAAACCCTGAATCTTTTACAAATATGGTGATTTTAGTTTAATAAAATTCAAATGTTACCTTGACCTACATTTTATTTTGTAAGAAGCGACACTTTTTTTATGATATTGTTTTACAATAATTCATCTATTATATTGCCATCTTCAAAAAGCTAAATGTTTGAAACTGCTAGTGATCTGAAATCACGTTCTATTTTGAGAGATTTTTGTTATAATTTCCATGTTAAGTTCTCTGTGAAATTCCTTTCAAATGTTAAGAAGTCTAACATGGGATAAGGAATGAAATACTTTTTTACTTTTTTTTTTTTTTTTAAGAAAAGTAAATTTCAATGTCTGATGAAGGATGGCAGGGATGACAGTGTTCTAAAATCTAGACTATGAAGTTTTGCCTGGTGGTTAAAACAGCTTTTACATAGATTATTTAATCCTGATTGGGATTCACTCCCATCAATCATGGTTTTCTGTTTATAAGCACAAGGCCATACACACTTAGAAAAGGCAGATGAATTTAAAGGAAGTCACAGCAGAGCTTTCTTTATCAAGCAAAAGAATCATCTGACTTTTAATGTACCAATCCCTTTGAAAGGAAAATTCAAAATTTCAAAACTGAAAGCCTAGAAGGTGAGCCATGGCCTTTTCTTCAGTTCGCTGGTTACAGTAGTACCTATTCTTACATTATTATAAGGCTTAAATTATGTGTACCATAAATCACTCCATAGATATAAGGGAAAAAAATCTACCTCTAAAAGCTCTGTATGAAGTGTAAAAACAATGTCTTAGAGAGTTTTCTTAAACCTATAAAAGGTTCTGAAGTTCAGAAACATAAGTAAAAGTTCATTTCATATTATTGCCATAGCATGGGGACTGTGGGATGGTATGAAGCTAGGGAAGAAGAAAATCAGGTGAGAGAAAATGTGGAC
Source organism: Callospermophilus lateralis (assembly GCF_048772815.1). Taxonomy (NCBI): domain Eukaryota; kingdom Metazoa; phylum Chordata; class Mammalia; order Rodentia; family Sciuridae; genus Callospermophilus; species Callospermophilus lateralis. The sequence continues at coordinate 65,356,021 of NC_135313.1, read as the reverse complement.
AGCGCCCCTGAAGAATCACTGTTTAATCCTCTATTTAAAATTCTGACATTTCAGTGAACCTTTTCTAGGCACAGTGATGGTCCAGCAAACTTCACACCATTTGACACATTCCACTGTTCAGTCAGGTGCATGCTCCTGAGCTATGCATAAAGAGGAGAGGAAGGAGGCGTAAACTGGGGTCTGTACAATTCATCCAGTTCTTCCCTCACTGGACCCCTAGATGCCCTGGTGTTTCCCTACTGAATCAACACCCTTTATACCTAAGAGAAAAGACATTGTTAAACTCACAAATCCTTTCCCCGCCCAACAAACACAGTGTTCAAGATTTAGTATTGTTAAGAAAAGAATATGAATTTTAAAACCCTTTAAATCATTGCCAACAGTAGGAGCCAATGAAAACAAAAGCGAATTGTGAGAAACACTTATCACAGTTACCAGTCTTCAGTAAGCCCACTTCCTCCTAGGGCTCTTCTCATCTTGTCTCTAGGGAAAGTTAGTTCCACATATCAAGTAATCAAATATGTTTATTTTGAAAAGGAAACTACCCTAAAAGTCTCTTTTAAAGTTACTCCTTTATAATAACATTCTAAAAGGGGAGGGCTTTAAAATTATATTTAAAAAACAAGCAAGCATAGTATTTTGAAGCACTCAAAAGGTTAAACTGAACAAAATTCAACAGAAGAAAATTTGTATAAGCAGAGATATCTTACATGGCAAAATAATTTTTAATCTTTGATAAAAATATTCAATCTCCCTGAAGTTTGGTAAATTAAAATCAATTAAATGTCATTTAAAATTTTCATAGCATTACTATCCATTTCCATTTGTTCATTATATTTCATTAAACTGACTGCAAATATCTTCCAATCGCTTTTTACCCCTGGAGTAGCTAAACTGACCAATGACCAATCCTATCTAATTAAATGAATTCTCTCCAGAATTGTAAGCAGTACCTTCATCACAGCCTCATACAGACTTTAAATGTCCTTTCAAAAAATAAAAATTAAAAAATACATTTAAAAAAACCACACAGAGAACATACAACTTCAGTATCTAAGGTATTTTACTATTTTCTTGAGATCAAAGAACCCATATTAATAAGTTAAAAATAACATATCTAGACTTAGAGAAAGCATAGAGAAACAAAGAGTGAAAGGATAACTTTAAATTGTAGATTTTCCTTTAAAATTCAGTTATTTCAAAGTTACTTATAAAACCAGCCTTTACAGAAAATGTGTAAGCTTTTTGTCAGGCCGAAAAAATCTAATTTTTTAATATGTAGTGATGTAAAATACAATAAATGCAAGTTTGGATGACTTTGAAAGAGGCACTGATTGCTCTTATGAGTATGTCACATGATGGTGGCCCCTCTGGACACTCTGCCTCCTAATGAGTCACACTGTGACATGGATAACACCATCTACATGTTCTAGTCAAGTCCTATTTAAATTAAATCTGTGTTTATCCATCTTTTCCGAGCTCAAGGATTTAGGAACATGCTATCATCATCACAAGGAAGAAAATGGAAAAATCCAGAAGGTCCAGAATTCTGTAGGGGAATTAATTGATCTGGTCTATTCAAAGAGTCAGAGCTGGAATTCATCAACAGAAGCAGAAGCCATTGACAGAGAAGCAGCAGTCCAAGACTTAGTCTCCTGTGAGACTAAGAACCAAAGAAGGAAAATGGCCTCTCAAAAGTCACAGAATAATTGGAAGGGCTGGACAAGAATCCAAGCCTGTAACCTCAGAGACCAGGGATCTTCCTACTACACTCTTGGGAAGCGGATCCTTGGATCTTTGCCAATTATCTTGTGGGAAGAAAATGCTTAACATCAAGAGAGGCCAGAAAGCTCCCCTAGATGGCTGGGAGTTGACTGAGCCAACACTGCAGGAATTAGGTCAAAAGAGGAGAAAAAGTAAAATAGAACTTCACTAGGCAAATAGGAAAGTGAAATATCCATGGCCCATCTTCAGGATCCACCACCAAAAAACCCATTGTATCTTTTTATAAGCTGAAAGCCACAAGCAGAGAACTCTGTGAATATTAAAGAAAGCTGCGCAGAAAAAAGCCTGATCATAAAAGGGAAAAGTGGGGTTATGAGAACATATGCGACACAAAGTATATTCAGACTGGGAACACAAATGGAGGTGAACTGCATCATCACTGAATACACACATTGCAGCAACAGAGGCTGCTTGGGCTGAGTCCCTTGGGCCCAGAGTGAGTCCCTCCTCCAGCTGGGCTTTGGCCTTCACAGATACTGTGCACCCCCTTTCCTGGGAGCAGCTATGTCACAGAGCAGAACTAGACTGGCGCACGATCGTAGACTTTGCAGGTCCAGGCTTTGTTGTTCATCAGCTGAGATTTGTAAAAGAACTTAAAAAAAAAAAAAAAAAAAGTCATGATGGAGATTACTTGGAGTTTGTAGGACATGACCAGATGAAAAGAAATGTCCCTGATTAGATCTTAATGAGGATGAAATACCTATATACGTTTTGGGATCAATTAATTCAACGTGTGAATGAACTGAGTATGTAAGCATGGACTTACATAAGATGAAAATAAATTGACATAGAAAAGTAAAGAGCATTTTTTTGTTTTTTTTTTTCAGTACAGATGATTGAACCTTGGGTGCTTAACCACTGAGGAACATCCCCATCTCTTTTTATTTTGAGACAGGGTCTAAGTTAGGTCTAACTTGCTAATTGTTGAAGCTGGCCTCTAACTTGCAATCCTTCTGCCTGGCCTCCCCAGGAGCTAGGATTACAGGCACCCAGCAACAATTCGTTTTTAAAAACACAAATTACATAGAAATAAATCAGTCTAAAATTCTACAGATTGAGATGCAAGTAGAAATAATCTCTGGATAGAAAAATGTTATTTTTATCTTACTTATATTAGTTAATATCTTCTTAATATCTTTCCACAATATATGTACTATTTATGATAAATTATAATAAATTTGCATTAATAATACTTTATTTTAAAAACCTTTCACGGCAACCAATATATTACCAAATTTGACAAATGGAGATAAAATTTCTAGCCCCAAAACTGCAGAAAAGGGTTTGGCAAATAAAACTGTCTAGTACTGCCTAAAACTTCTATGTCAGTGCTATTTATAAAGCTAGAAGAAAATGAAGCATTCCAGGAAACTTGCTGAGGTCATCAGTCATGAGTAAAATGTCAGCATAATTGAAAGTTCCCTGATGGGCAGGCAATACCATAGTAGACAAGGTTGGGCTTCCCTACTGGCTCAAATATGCCATGCAAGGTGAGAGAGGAGGTGGTAAGTTAGAGAGGTAAGCTTGCAGAGTTTCCTCTAAGTCACAACCCCAAACACCATCTGTCACCAAGACAACCATCAATAACTTGGAACCAGCTGCTGCAAACCCAAAGTGCTTCCAGCATATTGAAGGGATATCATGATCAAAGTTTAGCAAGTCTTCGTGTATCATCAGCATCATTTAAATTCCCTTAAGTTTTATGAATCACTCTTTCAGAAGACAGAGCTGCATGCAATGCAAAATGAAAATCAAGTTCACATTTTGTACAGTTTCTAGATTCAAATACTGGCATAACTATTTTTTTTTCAAAAAGGAAGATGCTATGTGTATTATTAATTCACTACCTCTCAGCTCCAAATAGACCCTTCAACGTATATACTATGTGATAAAACAACTGATTTCCTTTAAATATTGCTCCTTCAAAGGAGGAATGATGATAAGCTTTCCCTACAGAGGGAACTAGAAAGAACTGCAGAGGAAGGGACTTTCTGGAATTTCCAACCTGGCCTGAGGTAGGGGTGGGGAGTAGAGATGTAGGTGTAAAGACATCCAGTAGAGCCTGCCCTAGCAGTGGACACAGAAGGTAGTCCCTCTATGATCTTCCAGCCTCTACCTGAAAATAACCTTTCTGCCTTACCCTTGACACAGATACAAGAGTCCTCACACAGACAGAATGCTTTGAAGGCCTTCTGCCTATGGAATTTGGACTCCCTTGTTAGGGCCCTTTAAGACCTACACACAGTTGCCTTGGCTCAAGAAGGCTGCACAGAGCAGTGTTTCCTTCTACCCCCTCCTCCTCTGGTCTCTGCCACCCATACCGCCCTATCCCCACCATCCAGCAACAGAAAGGATTTCTGCCCGCTTCTGGTGCTAATAGTTCCAACACATATCCATGCTACTGGTTAGTGATTGTCTGCTCCCTACCTGCATTCTGGAGGGTGGCCTATTTGCCCGACAACTCTAAACTTCCACACTGGCTATACAAGTAAGTTCCCAGTGGGCTGGTACCACAGTATCTTTTTTTTTTTTTCTCTACTTTTTTTTTATTGGTGCATTATAGTTGTACATAACGGTAGAATTTTTGTTACATATTAGTACATGCACACAATATACATTGTGTATGCAATTGCATACAAATTGGCCAATATCCCTTCCCAACATAGTCTGAACCCTTTGCAAGTTTGTCCTTCTTGGTAACTTGGCCTCAGGCCCAGGTTACCATATAATGCCTCCGTATGTATTATACTCTTTCATCATAATTAATAATTCTTTGTGGCATATTTTTTAAATTATTATTATTATTATTTGTTTTAATTAGTTACACATGACAGTACAATGATCTTGACATATCATACATTTGAATCAGATGGGTTATAATTTCTCATTTTTCTGAGGGTACAGGTTGAAGAATTACATTGGTCATGCAGTCACATATATACCCACAGCAATAATAATGTCTATTTCATTCTGCTATCCTTCCATTTCCCCCTTCCTCTCCCCCATAGTTAATAATTCTTAAACTTTCTATTTAGCCTACTGTGTGGTTTCTCTTTTTTGCATCCATACTGCTAAGGATGCCAAATGATATGGTCTGTTTTCTCAGGCATGCACACTGAGAAATCCATGTAATCACCACATAGCTTATTGCTATTTACTCTTCTTTTTTGGAGTAGGGGTTACTAGTGATTGAACCCAGAAGCATATTTTAACTCAGCCACATTTCAAGTCCTTTTTGTTTTTTTTATTTTTGAGTCAGGGTACAAGTTGCTGAGGCTGGCTTTGAACTTGTGATCCTCCTGCTTCAGTCTTACAGGTGTGCCACAATGCCCAGCTTCTTCCACTTCTCTTATCAATCCAATACCTTCACATGCTTACCCTAGACACTAGAATATCCAAATAAATCCACTGAGTCTCTAATGACACTCATGATGGGTCCTAAAACATTTGTATCATTCTGAGATGGCATTCACATAAAGAGGAGAAGTTAAAGTAAAATTTTAAACAGAACCTGCTAAACCATAGATGCAAAACTACTGCTCTGACAAAAATCTTACCCTAAATCCATTACTACTTGTTATCTCAGCTTTAAGAACAGGAAAGCAAACTTGGGTCCTCTGGCCCAAAACATTGTATCATATTAATTAAGCTGATCATTTTTCTTGTTACCCATCACAGCTGAACATTAGCAAGTGATCTTTCATAAAACTGAGCTATTAAACTACTCTTTCACTCTCACTAGTGTACAATGAAAGCATTATTTCTTAATTATTATGTAACTATGTGGCAAGCATAGTTTTGGGACCCTTTACAAACATTCTAGTTGAAGTCAATCAAATAAGCCCCTGAATTAAATAAATCAACGATACCTAGAAGACAGAAGAGAGTTATTGAGCAATGAAACCATCATGTTAGTGACAGAGCTTAGATTCAAAACCACATCTTTCTGAACTCAAGATTTGTGTTCTTTCATTTCATTGTGACTGTGCACCTCCTTTCTAGCCTTCATCAAATTGAGGTATAACTAAAAAAAATAAAAATAAAAATTAGTAGCTAGTCTTTTGAAGAAGTTCTGGTTATATATCTTGGGGCTATGGTATACTTTCCTTCCAAGAAGAGAATATAGAGCACTTCCTATCTTTAACACAAACACAAAATTAATCTTATCTTTGCTTTCTTCTCCCCCACATAAGAACATGGAATACCATATACAGAGGTATCTAAATATTCTCAGATTGGAACTGAAATTATGTAACTCTCCTACATTTTATGTTGGGCTACAACATAGTTAAAACTTACAAATTGAAAGGATCAATTATTATGGGATAGTCAGCCAGAAATCCATGGTTATACCAGCATCTGCTTGGCCTACCCAAAATAAAACCTGAAACACAAAAGTGGCTAATGAATTAGAAAGAAAATATGTTTGTTCCAATTTCAACACAAAAGCTTTCAATGCTCTCAGTACAGAATTTCTACATAAATTAGCCAGGCATAGTGGCACACACCTGTAATCCCATTGGCTAAGAAATCTGAGGCAGGAGGATTGCAAGTTCAAAGCCAGCCTCAGCAAATTAGTGAGACCCTGAGCAATTTAGTGAAACCCTGCCTCAAAAAAAAAAAAAAAGGAAAGAAAAGAAAAAAATAAAATGGACTCAGGGTGTGGCTCAGTGGTTAAGCATCCCTGAATTCAATTTCTGGTACAAAAAAATAAATTAATAAAAACAAAAGAAACATCATTTTTTAAAGCAGTGAATAACATATACACACATATGCATATATACACACATGTGCATGTACACATGTATTTAAGTTAGGGAATTTACTACTTCTTTAAAATATCTGCCTTTAGCAGGGGGAGGTGGCAACTTCAGGGACTAGAGAGGCTAAAGCAAGATAATCAGTTTCAAGGCCATCCTCAAACTTATCAAGACCCTGTCTCTAAGGAAAATGTAAAAAAGGTCTGTAGATGTAGCTCAGAGGTTCAATCCTCAGTACTTCACTCCCCACAACCCAACAAAAATACCTTCCTTTAAACATATTTAAAAGTTATACAAAATTCTTTAATTGTAAAATAAATTTCTCACACACAGTTAAAAAAATGTTTAAATGTCAATTTTCCTCTTCTCTCTAAAGACTGCCAAAGCCTCCAGAAGAATCAGTCTTAAATAACTCAAATCTAGTTGTTCAAATACAATACCACTACATCTCCTCCATAAGAGAAATTATCACAAAAGTATGACTCTGACATAACATATTCAGTTACAACTACTCAAGTACTCAAGGCTAAAATGTTATTATTTTTTTCCTTATAAAGGCTTTAATAAGACTGTAAATAAGAACTGGGTAATCAGAACTGGGCAAAAAGTTGCATTGTAATTTTCCTGACAGGAAGTAGACAAGAGAAGGGTGCTACACACCTGGATGAATAGATAGACTCACAGCCAATAAGACTGTAGATGTTTTTAAAATTAAAGTAATGCAAAAAAGACCAGTCTTGGTTCCAATTTCAGGTAAGATAAGGTAAGCTACTCTATGCTGTTGCTCCAACAGAATGCAGCTATTAAAATCCAGACCAAATATAGGAAGCAACAATTTGTAGCATCTGAAAAACAAATTGAAGTAACTGAATTAGAGCAGCTGAGTTAATCATTTTTTTTTTCTCTCCAGTTATCCCACTCTTCAAAATAGCCTGAAACCAGAATCAATAAAGAATGAAAATATGAGTACAGCTCAAGGTCAAGGATCAGGAAAGGGGTGTAATGGACAGAAAGAAGATGTCCTGTTGTTTTCTTGAGCAAAATCCAAAGGTATGCCCACATAATAACAGAGAACAACTTCATAATAGCATGAAAATGAAGTCCTTGATTCTTACTCCATCAAAAATCTATATAAGATCTGCATTCTGAAAACTAAGAAGAATGAAAGACATCAAAGATAACTAAAAAGAGGTACACCATATTTATGGATTAGGAAACTCACAGTAAAGATATCAATGTTGATCTAAACACTTAACAGAAATCCTGCCAAATCCTCATAAATTTTTTTTAGATATAAACAAGCTGGTTCTAAAATACATAGTAAAGCAAAGGAATTAGAATTTTTTTAAAAAGTTTTGGAAAAGAAGAACAAGCTGTAGCAGTTTTACTATTCAATTTCAAGATTCACTGTAACCAATGTGATTCTGCAATCTGTATTTGGGGTAAAAATGGGAGTTCATAACCCACTTGAATCTAATGTATGAAATATGATATGTCAAGAGCTTTGTAATGTTTTGAACAACCAATAAAATAAGTAAATAAATAAATAAATAAATAAATAAATAAATTCCAAAAAAAAAAAAAAAAAGATTCACTGTTAAGTTATGGTAATTAAGACAGTATAGTCTTGACAAATAAACACACCTAGGTCAATGGGACAAAACAGTCTAGAAAGAGAGCCACACTAATATGAACGCCTTATTTTTTTTTATAATATTTCAAAGGTAATTCAAAAGAGAAAGAACAGTCATTTAAATGAGTGATCTTGAAATAACTGAACATCTGTAAAAGGAAGGTAGACTGTAAGCTTATGTCTTAAAATTAAGTCTAAATCAATAACGGATTAAAAACAAAATGAAAAACGAAAACTATCTTAAAAATAGAGGAATATCTTTATGGTCTGAGTTTAAACAATGAGTTCTTAGGACACTAAAGTATAAATAATCATTAAAAAACACTTCAGCAAACAATTTTATCAAAGTTAAAAACTTTTGCCTTATATACTATAGTATTAAGAGAATAAAAAGACAAGCCTCAGTTTAGCAGAAAATATTTGCAAATCATGTCTCAAAGAACTAGAATATGTATAAAACTCTGAATATTCTGATGTGAGAAAACAACCAACCCAGTTTAAATATCAGCAAATAAATTCTCTAAAGGGGATGTGCAAATGGAAAATAAGCACATGAAAAAATCAAGTACCATTAGGGAAAATGTAGGTTAAGAACAAAATGAGATATCATATTAGAATGGCTAAAACAAGCATGAAAAATACCAAGTGTTGATGGTGAGAAAAAACTTTCACGCACTGTTGGTGAAATGTAAAATGGCTATAACCACACTGAAAAAAAATGTCCTGCAGGTTTCCTATAAAATTAAACATTCACTTGTCATGATTCAGCAATCCCTCTCCTAGAAAGTTATACAAGACATATAAAAATATAGCATTCACTCAAAAATCTGGACATAGCTGTTTTACTCACAATGACTGCCTCCCCCTCCAGTGGAAAATAATCCAAAGAGCATCCATGGAGTAAATGGAGAGCTATGGAATACTACACTAAAGCAACAGAAAGAAACAACTGATACAAACAAAAGTTGAATGAATCTCAACATCATCATGTAGAGTGCAAAAAAAAAAAAAAAAAGGTTCTTCCAAGGCTGCATGTTTATGATTATGTTTTTAAGACAGTCTTAAGTTAAACTATAGTGACAAAATAGATCTCCAGTCACCAGGTTTAATTGCTGGGTAAGGGTCCAACTACAAAGGAACAGCAAGATTTCTGGAGAGATGGAACTATTCTGCATCCTAATAGTCATGGAGTTTTCATGAACTTGTGCATGGGTTAAAATTCCCAGAACTGTATATCAAATGAAAGTCCACTTCATTGTGTTAACTTAATTTTAAAACTGTAATAGCCTTTATTGATATCCAGATTATCACATAATTTCTTACTTCTTCCTGTCCCATTCTATTTTAAAATAAAAATACCCATAATGAGAAGGAAATTGGATGATAACATTTATCTGTATTATCTGCATATGCTGTATATTTCTAGCAAAAGGGTGGCTCGATCTAGTACCAACTCTCACAGACAGTCATTGGAATCACATGTCTTATTTCTTAGGCATTCTAAAAAAAGGAAGAAACTGCATAATACTGTATTTTTCTGCCTCTTGTAGCTACACTTGAAGTAAATATAAAATGCCATTTTAGCTTTTTATTTCAGAATCTAGAAATAGAGTTTAGCAACTAAACCAACGTTTATGCAAAGAAAAGTTGCAAAACACTTCATGTCACTTGTATTTGTTATATAAAATCAATTCTCAATGCTATCATAGATAGCAAATTGATTCTACAAATGAATGCTAGTAACAAGTATATTTCTGGGGAAATTAAAATTAAGAAATCTCAAAATAAAATAGATGACTTTAAGTTTTGTAAATGTCACAAAATTTGGCACAGTACCTTGCCTATGGTTAAGTATAATTTATAAGGTATCATCTAATAACAGCTTTTAATAGAAACATCTAACAAAAGCCACATATAAACATATACCTCTATAATGTAGGTGTAGATTTAACAACTCATACACATGAATGTGTGCATACACCTGACAGTAATAAATCTGGGGAGAAGGATAGGTGGAATGTGGAAATGCTGAGTTCTCTTGGGCCAGTGCAGCAGGAAAAAACACAAGGACTATGGAGTGGGCTCACAGCTTTCTCTTGAGTCAAGAGAAAGCTGTGAGGGCTGGGGATGTGGCTCAAGCGGTAGCGCGCTCGCCTGGCATGCTGCGGCCCGGGTTCGATCCTCAGCACCACACACAAAGATGTTGTGTCCGCCGAAAACTAAAACTAAAAAATAAATATTAAAATTCTCTCTCTTTTTCAAAAAAAAATTTAAAAAGAAAGAGAAAGCTGTGAGCCCATTCCGTAGTTCACCACATCATTCACAGAGGTTGTGAAACTTCTCAAGTGAGGCCCATTGTGATATGGTGACAGAAGTCAAGAAAAATATGCTCAGGGATGTAGATAATAGGAAGCCTACAGCAGTGTTGAATTCTGGGACAGTTTAATACCAAGAGATTTTAGTATTTGAAGTAGCAGTATTTTGGTACAAAACTATTTTTTTTTTAAAGTCTGTACATTCCCTGAGAAACATTCATTTGAAGGTTAAGATTTTTCTTAAAAAAAAAAAAAAAAAAAAAAAAATCTTATCTAAAATCTGCACAATCTCCTGGATGGTATACTGTGTCAAAAGAGTAAGCAATAAAATGTTTGGAGCAAGTTAGAAAGCAACTTTTACATTAGCTTTGTTAAGTAAGTTTATGCGTATATTTTTCACTTCCAGTAAGTGTACTAGCAACAATTTAAGATGCTTTAAAGTTTTTAAGAAACAAAATTTGGCAGAAAAACTAGCACCCCTTTTAATCATCATCTAATACAATAGGCTAGTAATATATCTTTTGTCCACTAATACTATACAGGTTCTTTACCCATATCACTTTCCTTCTAAAATAAGGTTTCAAAGAATTTTTCTAATCATAAATATATATTATATACAAGGACAGTCAAGGTGTGCTAGATATACTTGAACTTTGTCTCAATGAACACAAGTAAACACTGATAGTGGGCCGCATAAGGGCACACTTCACCCAAGTTAGGGGCCAAAAAGATCTTCTGCAAGGAAGTGACAATTTAACATACCCAAATAATGAGAAAGACATAATCTAATGAAAGGAAGAAGAAAGTTTTCTACATACCATGAGAAAGATCCTCTAGGGTAATAGGTGATAAGGCTAGAAAAAGGCAGGACCCCTATCAGGGTGTCTCACAACACGAAGATTCATCAAAGCAGTTGACAGGAAGGCTTCTGGAGCCAGCAAGGACCAAGTCTGCACAGAAAGCTCAGAAGCCCCTAAATGAATATTACCCCTAACACTTGCACCCTAGTCTTAATCAGTGGTGGAAGAATGGTCTCAGAACTGTTTATCACAACTGGCCTTTTAATGGTAAAACACTGGTTAATGATAACAATGCATCGTAAAACCTTCAGAAGGAAAGGAGAATGTTTTGCGGACCATTTGTTTTCCTTGTGTGGCAGTTTTAAGTTATTCATTTTTAAAATCAGTACTTTTTAATGGAAAAAAAAACCTTGACCAAAAATCTGTCACAGAATTTTGAGACCCATTAAAACAAATGTGTAATGAGCAAAATATGAACATTAAAAAAATAATAAAGTTACAATCAGAGATGCATTTTAGAGTGCTTTCCTTGGCTGCAATATGAAAAATGGTCTGGAGGAAACCAAGAGCAGAGGCAGGAAAACCATCTGGAAAACTTTTAGAACAATTTAGATCAGCAACCTATAAACACATTATTGATCATACAACTCTATAAGAAAGAAGCTGACTCAGCAACTCATTATCCATAACATGTTCTGCTGTATTCATAAGCACATTAAAAATGAGATTAAAAAACAAAAGTTAAATGTTTAATGTTTTATTAATGATATATTAGAAGGTAATATAAATATTTCAAGTAGTCTAACTGTTTTCTAGGGTTCAATTCTTGTCAGATCCGATTGTTTCTTACAATGTGGCTGGCAAAAGTTTACGCGTGTGATAACTGTCAATTCTGCTTTTTTCTTTTTTTCTTTCTTTTTTTAAAATATTTATTTATTTATTTTTAGTTTTCGGCAGACACAACATCTTTGTATGTGGTGCTGAGGACTGAACCCGGGCCGCACGCCTGCCAGGCAAGCGCGCTACCGCTTGAGCCACATCCCCAGCCCTCTGCTTTTTGCTTATTGTTCACTTGCACTTGTGTTTTCATCATATTCAATATGTGATGTTTTTGCAGACATGTACAACTGCCTACCACAAAGATTAGTTTACATGCAATGTGATGTATTTAAAAAACTGGATATATGTAATATGCAATATGCTGAACGAAAATGAGCTATGCTGGCAAGGTGGCTGGATGCCTCACAGGTCAATCACCTTGGCCTCTGGCTGCCAGACTCCAGCACCACTCATGGACTCCAATGCATACAATGAGCGACCTCTGAGGGCTTACCTACACTTTAAATGCACAACTTGGCTTCTACTTTTAATATGACATAGAAGTTCTTATATTTTCACTCAGTCATTTTATACTACATTCCCCTCCTTTGTAGATCTGACTGCTCTGGAAAACAGATGAGGACCTTATATGGCTAAGGGGAAAAGAGGCAGATTTTTCCACATTAATTTTTTAAACTGGTAGACTATTTTGTAAACTTTTAGGTTTACAGAAAAACTTGCCAGAAAGTATAGAATTCCCACAAACTCCTTGCCCCCATCCCCAACACACAGTGTACCCTACTATATACATGTTGTGTTAGTGGTATACTGTTTATAACCAATGAAGCAAAATTGATACATTAACTGAAGTCCATAGTTTGCATTAGGGTTCACTCTATAATGTACATTTTACAGCTTAGAAAACTGTGCCTGTGTCATAACTGTATCATACATAAGTCTCACTGCCCTAAAAATCCATGATCCACTTATTTGTACTTCCTTCCCCATCCAAAACCCCTAGCAACTGACCTTTTTGCTATCTCACAAGTTTTTTTCTTTTCCAGAATGTTATTAGTTGTAATCATACAGTATGGAACCTTTTCACACTGGCTTCTTTGACTTAATAATATGCATTTAAGGTCCCTTCATGCCCATTTCTTGAAGATGAGCTTAGCCTGATGTGGTGATGCATACCTATAATCCCAGGGGCTTGGGAAGCTGAAGCAGGAGGATCACAAATTCAAAGCCAGCCTCAGCAACTCAGCAAGGCCCTAAGCAACTTAGTGAGATCCTGTCTCAAAATATAAAAATGGCTGGGTATGTGGCTCAGTAGTTAAGCACCCCTGGGTTCAATCCCCTAGTACAGAATAAGGGAGAGGAGGAGAAAGAGGAGCTGTAGTAGCAGCAGCCAGGAGAAGAAGAAGGAGAAGGGGAGGGAGAAAGCAAACTCAACAGGTCATTTTCTCTTTCCATAAATAATTCATTGCATGGGAATCCCACATTTTGTGTAACCAAAGCAAACTTTGGTTGCTTCCAAGTTTTGGCAACTGAAGTGCTATAGACATCTCTATGTAGACATAAGTTTTTGATTCATTTGTGTCAATACAATATGATCCAGAATCCATGCTCTGCAAGAGTATGGTTAGTTTTGAGAGAAACTGAAATTGTCTTCCAAAGTGGCTTCCCACCAGCACTGAGTAAGAGTATTGCTATTGCTCCTATTGCTCCATGTCCTCCCTGGCATTTTTTGTTTTTTTTATTCCAACCATTATGTACTTTTTAATTTTACATCCAAACAACTTCCTAAATTGTTTCATTTGTTTTAAAAGTTTTTAAAATGATTTCCCTTGATTCTTTATTTTTAGTTGTTGTATATCTATTTAATAAATAAATAGAGGAAGAGAAAGAGGAGAAAAGGGGATTAATGAAAAACTAATGGCCCTAAGTAGAACTTTCAGGGAAAAGGCAAAATAGTAATAATAGGCATTTTTGACACAAACATAATTTCAATGATAAAGGTGCTAATATTTCATCATTAACTATTATGTTTGCAGTTGGCTTTATATATATATACATAAAATCAATCATTTATTCAGTATCCTTCTGCTACTATGTCTTTAATTTTCCATCATCTTCTGAGAAGACTTATTCAGTGACTGAAGAACCAGACTTCACTTTGTCTCATTGGAGGACAAAATTTATATAACCATAAAACTCGTAACTACATACAGAAGAGAACTTTTGACAACACACATTTCAGCTCTGTGAAGAATGTCATTATTTGAGCTGTTCTAAGTACACCATATGCTCTTTCCCAGTTTTTATTTCCTTTCATGGGTTTCACCATATTAATGTTCTATTATTTTCTTATATGTTTTAATCACCTTCTTTGTTGCAATAACAAACTGATGAATTGATCAATATTATTTTTAATGTATTAGAATAAAAATGGTCATTAATAGGGAAATATGTGTGTGTGTATGTGTGTGTGTGTATATATATATTTCAATTGCAGTTCATTACAGTTTTAAGGAATACTAAAAAAACAGGAAATGTTACAAGCAAGAACCCTCTCTTATTGACTCTTTCCTTCCCAGACACTAGTATTGGGTTGATCCTGAGCAGACGCTTAGTACTAATGGACAATCCCGTAGTCATGTTCCTGGATTGTCTCGGAAGTTTCAATGCCCCTTGCCTTGGAGTCATTTCAGTATGTGAGATGAACAGTCAATGTAGAGAAACAGCAAGGCAGGTAAATTTCAGTGACTTCTAGGATAAGTGTTTTAATATGAAATGGGAATCACCAGTCACTTTCCATAGTGAAACACTAGGATAAGTGTTTTAATATGAAATGGGGATCACCAGTGACTTCAAGAATAAGTGTTTTAATATGAAATGGGAATCACCAGCGAGTTTCCATAGATGACTAGGGACTGACTGTACCACAGAATTTGAGTTTGAAATGCCATAACTATGGAAAAATTTGAGTATGATGTTCCTTTTATTAATTAATATATGTGAATACTTTTCAACTTACTAAGCAATTCTTGAAAACCTGCAGTAATCTTACTTATAGTTATTTAGGATTTTGACAGCTATAGTCATAGAATGTTTTTTTTTTTCATTTTTGTGCAAAATTATTTTAAAGGCTAGTAGAAATGTGTTCACCATATAAAATAAACTCAAACTTTCTAGCTTCTTCTATGTGCCATAAGGCTGTAAAGAATATGCAGGCAGAAGGATCACTAAGTTCAAGGCCAGCCTGAGCAACTTTACAAGGCTTCCTCAAAAAATAAAAAGGACTGGGGATGTAACTCAATGATAAAGCACCCCTAGGTTTAATACCTAGTTCCCCCAGTTGAAAAAAGAATGTGTAGGGACTGGGGTTGTGGCTCAGCGGTAGAGTGCTCGCCTAGCACGTGTGAGGTCCTGGGTTTGATCCTCAGAACCACATAAAAAATAAATAAATATAATGAAGATATTTTTTAAAAAAAGAATGTGTATTACTTAGAAGACTGAATAATGAACTGTGTCTGATCCCAGAGGCATTTCTAAAGAAAGAAGGGGTTTGATAGCTTCACAATTTTCTATGACTAATTCAATGTTTCTAATTTTTTTATCCAATTTTTAATTTAGATTCTTTCTTGAAAGTCATCCATTTAATCTATAATTTATAATATAATACCACAAGTTACATCTGGAATTTTTGTAACCACCAGCACAGAGGAACATGTCCCAATCCTAGTGACTGAGGCAGGAAGATTTCAAGTTGGAGACCAGCTTCAGCAACTTGGCAAGACGGTGTCTTAAAATGAAAAATAAAAAAGGCTGGGGACGTGATTCTGATGAAGTGACCCCAAGTTCAATTCCCATCAACCTCCCCCCTCCAAAAAATAGAATTCTCATAACTTAAGAAGTCTTGGAATCCATTATAGTATCTTTGTTCCCTTTTCATTAAATTTTCAAAAGATCTATCAACTTTCCTCCCCCCAAAATGAAGTTTTTCAATTCTATTTTTGTTAATCATTAATTCCTACTTATATTGTATTATTTCCTTCCCTTCAGTTCCTTATATTTTATATTAGAATTGTAAGTTGAGATTATCTCAATTTTCACTTTAAAAATCAAAATCATACATGTTTAATTGCTTCTAAAGTGTAGTCTATTACTAACATTAGAAATAGCATAAAATTGCTATTTTAATGTGTTCTTTGTTATTCTAAGCATGTAGAAGAATTTATTATTTCCAAGTCATTGAGTTTATTTTTGTTTGAATTTTATTTTAAATAATACCTTTGGATCAAAGAATGTCTATGTATTATTCATATTTGTGGAAATGACCTAGGTTTTCCTTCTGACCCAGTCTATAATTAGTTTTTATAAGCTTGTGAAGTACACTAAGCACATTTTACTTTAATTTGATACGTTATGATCTCTCATAACCTGGTGAATATCATTTTTCATGTTGTGCTCTTGCAGGAATACACAGCTGTTTAGAGAAGTACTGGTAAGTACAGGTCCTTGTGGCTGGGTTTGTGCAGTTTTTGAGTCCAGTTCTAGCATTTTCTCTGCCTTCTTTCTTTCAGCCATCACTGCCTGCTGTCAGCAGTCCACCTCCACTATTCCGAATCACTACTCCTAGCATATGTCTTTGGTTTTGAAACCAAACAGCTACATTTAAGGATTAAATGTTAAATAAAATTAATAAGGTTTAAGCAAGAAATTTGTTAGTGCCCTCAGAAAAAAAAATGCTTGAACTTTGTGATACCTCCTTTAGCTGTCCTGAACTTATTTTATTTACATCCTTGTTTTCCATTCAATTTTCAAGGACAGTGTAATTTCAACTACATTTTAAAAGTACTTACACACACTGACAAATAAAGAACTATCATTTTTCAAAAAGAAAAAAAAATGCTTAAAAAAATTGTCTCGGTAACACAGAATTCCAGGGTGTTTTATAAACTTTTCTAAATCACTACATTTGAAAGAGATCATCATGAAGTAAAATTGTTTAAACCAGAAATATCTGGTTTGTTGCCCCACTCACATAGTCTTAAAAAGAAGGAACAATGTTTCTTTTTATAGACAAACAATGTGGTACTTTCTACTACATTCACTAAATAGTTTCAATGTACGTTAGAAAGCAGCTAGACTAACACTTGAAAATTTTAAGTCAGAAGACTATGTCATCCTCAAAAAATAAAACAATATATGAAGTAGCTGAAATATTGCCGTTCTTGTCTATAAGAGCATTTTGTTGACTTGGGAATAAATTCTTTCAGTTATATAAGATATGAATAATATTTATACTTGAATTTTAAGAAAATTAAACTCCAACTATCTGTTTCTCCACATTTCTGTAAAAATCAGAGTTGAAAGATAAATGTGGTTTATATATTTTAATATTCTAGTGGGCATTGTTGGGTAGTAGCTAGTGATGAACAGTGGAATATATGGTAAGGTCATTAAGGATTCTTTAAATTACTTCAGGGTCCTTCTTGATGATAAGGTCATAAAGTGTTCTTTAAATTGGGGCTCTTCTTTAAACTTGAGTTTGAATGCCCTAACTATGGAAAAACCTGAGTATGATGTTCCTTTTATTAATTAATATGTTAAGAAACCAAATGGTGGAAGTTAATCTATAGAAAACAAAAGCAAGGGAGCTATTTGTAAAACATATCAAGAGAAAAAGATTAATGAGACTTAACTCTTGACAGGATCCACTGAGGTTGACGTAAAGCTAGAAATTATGGCTATAGTGTCTATCCACCTATAGGGAAGAAAGAGTCCTTTAGTAGCACAGGCATGCTAACTTTGACCAGTTATTGACATGGGATTGACTCATAGATGAAGTCCCCCTAGATAGGATGGCTATCATGACAATCCTGGAGAGGACCAACTAGGGTCAAAACTCCTCCACTGCCCTAGGTGAAGGAGGAGTTGAATACCTGATGGGCAAACGTCGCTGAAGGAGTACTCCAGTTTTCAAGTTAACCATACAACAATTATAAATCTAGGGACAGCATTATCTTTGTGGTTCTCTGCTTGGAGACAGCCCTCTGAGAGATAAAAAGTGCTTTCCACTTAAGCCTCACTTTGCTTTTATTTTACTTTCACCTATAATAAAGTTCTCTTGCATGACTTCTGGTGTCTGACTTTAAATTTTCTTTCATCAGAACACAAGAACGAAGGTTTGGAGTTTCAGCTCCCCGCTTTCTTTTGACAGGTATGTTTAAATTTAAGCCATTTAAAAAATATGCAACTACAAAGAAAATAAATATTCATTAAGTATCAAAAAGAAAGACTTATTACTGCATTATGTAATAAAAATATCCTAAATTGTGAGACCCCTGTTTCTAATGTTATTTTGGGAGTCACTATTTCATCTGTAAAATCAAGAGATTAAAACAAAATCTGTTTGTGGTCTAAAATTCTATAAGATTAGTTGCTTAAACTACATAAAAACTCAAATACAGAAGTGATTTTCAAAGAATTGTCAAGTTTCACAGCATTAAGACAATCCAAACACAAAAATGACAGGAAGATATTATCTGCTAAGTAACTGACAAATCATTTAGTGTATTTTAGATTTTGGTTTTAAAGAATATAGATTGCTCCAGGCGTGGTGGTACATGCCAGTAATTCTAGAGGCTCAGGAGGCTGAGGCAGAAAGATGGCAAATTCCAAGCCAGCCAGGATAACTAATGAAACTCTGTCTCAAAACAAAACAAAACAAAAATGCTAAAGATGTAGACGAGTTCAATCCCCAGATTCAGTACCACAAAAAAAAAAAAAAAAAAAGTTGTGACAAAACAAACTTGTAGTTCTTTAACACAGAACTCTATTGATGTACCTGCAACAGGAGAAGACAGCATATTCTTGGACCGCTATATAATTGTACTTTGTTATATTTTAAAAATTTTAAATATCTAAATAAATCATCACACTTAAGGGACTATAATTATCAGTTTCATTAGACATACCACAAAATCTGTGATTCTCCAAATCATCAAAGATCTAAATTCTTAATGCTTAATTTTATTCAAATTCCCTACAGGAAATGCAGCTGTCAAATTTGGTTTACAGTGGAAATTTTACAAAGAAAATTCCATCTGAACAAAAGTGATTTAGAAGAAACATAAAGGAATGAGGAACTATGAAAAACAAGTGCCTTGCTTCAACCAGTTTGTCAGAAAGTTCTCCTGACTCTGAATAGAGACTGCTAAACTTGCTGTGACAAGTTTAGTCCTGAGTGACATGTCTACTCCTTGAGAAGTAGACAAAATCTAGAATTAGTCAAATCATAAAATGGCAACCCAAACTTGAATAGACATAGTCTACCTGAACAAAAATCCCCAGGGGCAACCATAGAGCACTGCTGATTCCAGAAGTATTGGATCTCACCATGCATTTATTTGTACATTCCTTTTTAATGCTCGCACAAGAATGATATGATAATGACAAATTAAAACTCCTTTTGTTTTCAGTAAATGTAACATCAAACCTAAGTGGTAGTGTACTGGAATCTATATCTCAGCTGTGATGATAATATTATTACTGCATGTATTTGTGAAAACTTGGCTGAACTACATGTTAACTGAGGTGTTTATCTAATTTAAATTATGCATTTATGAGATTTTTTAAAATATTGTATTAGTTCAATTGGCACTGCTTTTTATTTATTTCCTCTTTGTAGTTTATAAAATGGTTCCTCTGAACATTTGATGGCCTTGGCCTAGACTTGATGAAATATATCATGTCTAAAGATTGACATTAGAGAGCTGAAATGAAATTATTTTGTGTCTGACCAATGTTCTATGTTGGGTTTATTTCCCATAACTAAACATAAACCTACTCACCAATTCACAATTTTCTTGGTTCTAAAACTGACTTACAAAAACATATTCTGACTCCCAGAAAACATCATTTATATGTTTTAAAATTTTCTATCTGAAAGATATTAAGGATGGAATCAACAAGAGATAAATGAAAAAATGGCACACGCCAAAAGTACATCCAGGTTACTGTCATCAAGTTAAGACCAGGCATAAATCAAGAACCTGAGCAACCATCTGCAAAAGTTCAGAGGGAGAAAAATGTTTTCATTTATATTCTCTAAGTTAAACTCTAGAAGCATCTAGATATATCAATCTAAATTCATAAATTTTTTTTCCTGAGGTTCAGTAGTTCTTATAGACCTGAGAATATAAAACACATTTGGTTTCATTCTACAATGAATATACCTGCAGCATGCTCTTGATTTCTCACAGCCCCTCCCTTACTTGGTCAGATGCAAATTTGTGATTGCCATGATAACCCATTTCAAATTGAGGCTTTGAAATTTTCCTCTGACATCACAAGTAGCTAAAGGTATTTTGAGACATATCTCACCAACAGCAAGCACCAGATATAAGAGAACTAAATCATTTTATTTCTGACACATGTTTTACTTAAGAAAGTAGGTCAGCCAAGAATATTTGAATGCCTTTCAATTTCAAATGCCTGCTTTACAGAAAAACTGAAATTGTTAACATATATAGGATTTTTTTCAGTGTCACCGTTCTATAAAAATTTGAGTCAACTTACAAAAATGAATTAACTGCCTAAGTTGTACTAGATATTTTGATTTATTATTAAAGTAGGTAAGGCATATATCTTCAGAAGATTTGTATTCCATTTAATTTACATCTGTTCTTTACTAATTCATATCCTGGAATAAGACATTAAAGATAACTTGTGGCTGGGTGTGTACCTCAATGGTAGGCATCTGCCTAGCATGCTTGAGGCACCGAGTTTAATTCTCAGCACCACTAAAATGAGGGGGTTGGGAAAAGATTCAGATTTCATTTACACAGAAAAATTTTCCATTAAAAGGTAAACAAATAATACCTGGCACTATAGAGACAATGAGGCTAGAGGTTAAGTGAATCACAATGGTTTCAGACTGGTTTCTCACTACCTTACATACCTATAACTCTAGCAAGATCTCACTTTTCCCTACCTCGATGTTGCCAGTTGTAATGCAAGCATTTTGGCACCAGTCTTTGAGCTGTAGGGTCTGGCAGTACACTGCTATAATCCCACCTATTCTGGAAGCTGAGACAATCGAATTGCAAACTCAAGGCCAGCCTCAGCAATTTAGCAGATTCTGTCTTCAAAATAAAAAGGTTGAAGATGCATCTCAGTTGTAAAGCACTCCTGGATTCAATCCCCAGTACCAAAATAAACAAATAAATACATAAAATTAAGAACATGTTAAGCTCTTGGTAAGTGCCTGGAAAACAGTAAGCTCTTGATAATAGTTGGCTAACTTTTATCATAAAATAATTAGAGCCCCAATCACTTTTCATATGGAATGGACCTTGTTTTTTGCATTGTTATGCAGTTGTACCCACTGTACAGCAGAAAAAATTTAACTTTTTATATCCCTATTAGTATAGCATAGATAATTAAAGTTCATTTAAGCATATTCAAATATATTAGGCTTAATTATTTACTTCAAAGATTTCACTTATTCCTTTAATGTCTTTTGGTATATGAGATTTAAAAAATAAAATTTCCAATTTAAAAAAACCCGAGTTTTAAACTTTTCTAGAATTTGACTTTAAAAGGTTATATATACTTCTAATCATAATTCTAATAGGCAGATTGTGAAACATATTGATATCTGTGGAAATGTTGAAGCTGCCACGTTGTTACAAGTCTTTAGTGTATTCAATTGTTACTTTAAAATGATTATTTTTTAGAAGCACAGCTAAACAGAATATGCTTTAAAAAAAAAACCACACTGTCATAAAAGACCTTTGTTTAATCAACAATGAAGATTTCATAACGATGTACTGACCAACTATTGGAGAAACAACAATGTACGGTTCAAAAGACCTCATGGGAATAACCAAAAGGTACAAAGTTATAAAGTGAAACTTAAGGGTGAGAAAGGATTTTATCTCAAGTCATGGTTACTTAGTTTAACTAAAGAGTTAGAACCAACATTATTCTCTTATGTAACCAGCTCCCATCATCTAAATAGAACATCAAGGGTGTTGGTTATTTCTCTTTGCCTCACTGCAGAGCTGGGAGCCCTTTCAGGCACCAAGGGTTGTGGCTCAGAGGTAGAGTGCTCACCTAGCACATGTGAGGCATAGGGTTTGAGCCTCAGCTCCACATAAAAATGAAATAAAGATATTGTGTGTCCACCTACAACTAAAAACATATTAAAAAAAAACTGATGAGCCAATTATTAAGTGAAAGCCTCTTCATCTCTCTTAAGAAATGGACCACAAAGTAACAAAGAAACATGACTTCCAAGGTAAACTGTTTACTACACAACATTACAAATGAATTTATTGGGCTGCTGGAACTCCTCCTACAGTTTCAAAAAAAAAAAAAAAATCTGAAAATCTAAGTAATTTTCTTTTATTAATCACATGATTGAGTCATTTTATAAAAGAGGAAAAGGAATGGGAAATCAGATTTTAGGATCCTATGTCCTTTTTACACACACAGGTTTTTTTTTTTTTTTTTTTTTTGAGAGAGAGAGAGAGAGAGATTTTTTTAATATTTATTTTTTAGTTTTCAGTGGATGCAACATCTTTATTTTTATGTAGTGCTGAGGATTAAACCCAGCGCCCCACACATGCGTTACCACTTGAGCCACATCCCCAGGCCCCACAGTGTTTTAACCCTCATTTTACAGGCAAGGGAACAGAGTTTCTGAGAACTTAAGTAACTTGTCCAAGGTCACTGAGTAAGAAAACAGCATATCCTTGCTTCAGACTTTCATCTGTGTGACAGTGTAAACAAGTAGGAGGAACACTGCTTCATAATCTCTAAGGGATGCCTTCCACATAGTACATACTAAAATAATATATAATTTGAAGAGGTGGATGAAGTAGTAAGGTACCAAGTAGGAATTACCATGGAGAAGTTGCTTCATTTCTCATTGTCTCAGAATGTATTTTTCATCTGATAAGTAGGGACAAATAGAGTAGCAGCACTCATAAAAGGTTATCATAAGGACAAAAGCTATAATATATTAACATAATTAACATTAAAACTTAGATCTAATAAGGTCTTAATAAATGTTGGTCATTTTTTGTATTATTACTTTTGCCATATATAAAATCAAACTCTTTACTCTGGAATGGATCATCAATTGAGCATTGTGTGTCTCTTACCTCCTGTCCTGACAGAGTCTGGTAAATAACAAATGCTCAACAAATATTCATTGAATAAATAAATCCTATAATCATTCCCCATTCTCACTTATCTCAATGTATACATATCAATGGAGAGTAAAAAAAATGAGGCATAATAAAGATTATGATACATTTTTAAGCAATTTTCAAACAGAGCATTACTACTATTCTAATGGGTTAAAGATCCAAGGATTGTTTCTCACCAAACCATTCCTTTTCACACAGTCTCAAATATATACCCATATACCTCTCCCAACACGTGCAAAAAGGAGAAAAAAGGGGGTTAGAAAAAAACAGGCAACTATTTGAAAATCAAAATTTTCCACTGTACCTTTCTAAACCATCAAAAATATAGGCAAAGCAATTATCAAAAAGCCATCAAAAAAACAATGAGAAAGTGCTATTGTACAACTCCCCCCACCCCCCCCCCCAAAAAAAAAAAAAGAAAGAAAAGGAAAAAATAAAAAATCTTGCTCTTAAGAACTCTACAATTTCACGCAAGGGAAAACATAGCTTATAAACAATAGACAAATAGAAGACAGAGCTAATACAAGCTCCAAGAGTTAGAAGCAAAGTACTGTGAAAGCAAAAGTTTAGAAGAATTCAACTCATATTTCCGCCAAAAGAAAAAAAAAAGCAAAAGGTTAGAAGAAATATATCTAGCTTAAGGATCTGGGAGAGGTTCAAGAAGGTGGAATTTGGAACTGGGCCTTGAAAAATGTGTGATTCCTTCAGGCAGTGAGTTGGGCCAGTAGAATTCCACATTGAGGAAGCACTGGGCAAAGGCAAGGAGGAGTGAAACTCTGGAATCTGCAGCAGCTGCACTTAGCTTCCCATCTCTAAGAAGAGGGTGGGTAGAGACAGTGGAAAATGAAGCCAGGAAGGAAAGGTGGGACCAGGCATCCATGTGCTCTTGATGCCTACTACAGAATCACACCTTCATTGTATAGGCTGCAAAGACACTTTTGGGGAAGGGCAGAAAAGCTGGTAATGAATTTACCCATGGTTTATAAAATATCCTTGTACTGGATTAACTATTAAAAATTAAGTAAATAAAATAAAAACCAAGGGCAAGAAGAGGTCATCAAATAGCCTAGTCCTAACCTAGAACATTAAGAAATAAATATTGAAAAGAATATTATATTGTAAGAAACTACAGAATTTAGCAATTTAGGGTAAAAGAGCAAAAATCAAAGCAGATTAAGTGAGGTTAGGACAAGAGTTTCACCAACATGTGTGACCAACAGTCAACCTGAGTTGCTAAATGCAGGTTCAATGTGATAAGGGGTAATTACATTAAAATAAGAGAGGTATCTAGTAACAGCAGCCATTGTCTCAAGGTCCTTGCCATGTGTGGAAGTCAGGTTGGGGACCCAAAGTTCTGAGTGGGTCTCTGATTCACACATGGGTCATGGTCAGTTATGGAAACCACAGAAATAAAGATCCAGGTTAAAAGGGAACAGTTAGTGAAAGTTAGGGACACTTGACAGTGCTCAACTCAATGGACTGTGGTTCAGGGCAGAATGCCAGTGAGGCCCGAGTAAGACTCCAGGGACCCGGAGGGAAGGCCATGGCCTCATGATGCTGACAACAGTCAATGACAGAGCTTCAGTGGCCAGAACAACCCCAGCCACCCCCACACACCCTACTGGTGGAAGAGGATATGTCTAGATTAATTCATCAACTTGCCATGCCATAGCTAAACGTCTTCAACGCCGAGAACAACTGAATAGAACCCAAACTAAAATTATGATGTATAAATGTGTGAATACGTAACACAAATGCTGTTCTGAATCCATAACCTAAATCCCTTTATATGAGTGTAATGGTATGTGTCACAAAACAAACAAGGACAGCACACAGATGAAAATGCTGTTTCTCCAAAAACAAGACAAATGTTAAAATCTTTCTGTCTATCATCATCTTTGGAGAGCTTATGTAACTGAGCCCAGTTTCACCTACCCAAGCCCAGTCCATGGGTTCTGTTCACATTAAACACTCTACATTCCCTACCATTTGGGACACTCTAGTGTGTTAATGCCTCCATCTGGAATCTGTTCCTTTTTTGGCTTGACAATTTCCATATATCCTTCACCTTCATGGTAAGACCTCTGGTGCCCTCAGGCAGAAATAATCACTGAAAAGGTTCCTATGGAATCTTCTATAATACTTCTCTAGAAGGCTCTACTTGTCCTTCAAGATCAGCTCAAGAGTTAACTCTTCTAGGATGACCCCCAAAGCCACCACTGTCTGACTTTTTACTGGCCTTGCTATAGATAGTATCATATCACTTGGTTACCTCTACTCCCCATTTTTGAACTTCTCATGAGTTACATTTAAATCTGTCATGTTATGCCCACTACTTAGCTTAGATTCTAGCATAAAATAATTTATCAAAATATTGAGTAATTAACATTTTATCAATTGATATGTTGTCATATATATGCTTTCATGTATGTTTAACCATTTGAATGGGGGCATTAATCCTTATTTCATGTGCATGGTCTGGTTATGTACAATGATAGATTCTTTTACAACTAAAAATATAGCAGAAGTGTTTTATTTCCTTCAATGTAAAGGTGGAATTCTAATGAGTTAATCCTCCACATATGCTTAAGATGGAAATCAGGGGTTTCAATTATATTACATTTGTACTTACCTGCTTAAAAGATACCAATTCTGAACAAGACTGAAGTGTTTATCCTCAGCACCCAATATGAAGAATTTTTATGACCTTCTTGACATCAACAATTATGTAGACTATCAAAACCTACAACACCCTTTGTGTTCCAGAACTTTCCCTCCATTCTCAGGCACCATCACTTTAATGCTCATTGTTCATTACTTCACCTCTGACTTATGAAAAAAACACTCTGATAATAATAGCTACTAAGTATCTGCTTATGATACACACGATTCTTTCAACAGCCCACGATACAGAAGTAGATTATTTCTAACCCCAAGCTCTATCCACTTCACCAGTGGCTCTCAATCTCTCCCATGATCAGACTCACCTAGAGGGCTTATTAGAATGGATGACTGGGATCCATCCTCAGACTTTGTGATTAAGTAGATTTGGAGTGGGCCAGAAAAACTACATTTTAATTTAGTTCACAGTTGATACTAACACTGTGATATACAAAAAAAAAAAAAAAAAAAAAAAAAAAAAAAGCTTCAATTTGCTTCTGGCAAATATTTAATCATAATTTTAAAAAAAGGGAATTTTTAAGCCTATAGTATAAGCATTTCTAAGCAAGGCAAAGGAAAATAAATGGGGTTACCTCTAATATAATGAAACCAGAATGCTAAAACTATTTCCAAAGTGCTTTGAGAACTACTTCACAAGCCCATACTAATAGAGCTACATTGTTGAAGAGGCAATTCAGTAGCCATCAAGATGATTTGCTCTTAACAAAGGGCACCCATGAAGGGATACCCATCTCACAGTAAAACCTGGTGAGCTGTGACAGAGAATGAGACAGCAAAGGAAGAATGTGGGGTTAGGACATGCTCGCGAATGAAAAATTTCAGTACAGTAGGAATAACAACTCCCTAAAAATGTATATGGAACCTGAATTCAACTAATCAATTCTCATTTATAATTCTAAATTTACTTGAAAAAGCAAATGCCTAAAAACAGCCAAGAGAATTTTAAAACGAAATTTTAAAAGAATATTGATCAGTATGACTTACCTTACCAGACAGACCTTTAAAACTATAAGACACCTCAAGTGAAATATTTCGGACTGAGAGAAAAGAACAATCAATAGAGCTAAATTAAAAGCCTAATAATATATATGAATAAAATAAAGTTTAAAAGGTGTGTTTTGAATCAGTGCAAAAATATCAATTGTTTATGAGATAATGTTAAAGCAATTATTTTTTGTTTTTGTTTTTTTTTTTTTTAAATTTAGACCCTATCTCATACCAAGAAAAAGAATGTTTCAGTTTATTTCTGGCAAGTACTTAATCTATCATAATTTTATTATAAGGTAATATTTTAAGCCTTATAAAGTACAAGCGTTTCTAGCCAGGCGTGGTGGCACACACCTATAATCCCAGTGGTTCAGGAGGCTGAGGCAGAAGGATGCAATTTGAAGGCCAGCTTCCTCAATTTAGCAAGGCTCTAAAGCAACTTATCGAGACCTTGTCTCAAAATAAAAAATACAAAAAGTATAAGCATTTCTAGGAAGATAAAATAAATGGAATTACTTCTAAATGAAACCAGATGTTAAAACTGGTTCCATAAACAAACCTACATGATAAATGTTAAAACTGGGAAAATTTTTGGAACACAAGAAAAAGTACCAATAATTTTTATATACTAAGCTTTTGTAACATCAACAAGAGAAAGATGACTACATGAATGTAAAAAAAGATTGTGTAAAATTTGTACATGAAAAAACAAATTAATGTTAAACATTTTAAGAATTTCTCAAACATAAATAGTCTAATATAAAGTTAAATAACTACATATTAAATTAGAAACCATCAAGGTTTGACATGTAGAGAGTGCCTTTTTTTTCCCCTCAAACAAACAAACAAAAAATGGAAAAATGCAATTTTAGCTCCACCACATCAGGAAGTGTGCCCAAGTGTCAAAGTGAATGTGAAGTAGAAAAGGAAATAATTGTTCAGAAAGTGGATGTTTCCACTGTTCACAATCCTTAGACCAGGATTTCACTAACTTTGATTTAAAGGGCATCCTGGACTTAAAAGCCAGGGAGATTTTTAAAAGATTTTCATTTAGTTATATCAGGGGAGGAGCGGGGGGAAAAAAGGAACACATTGCCAGGCATGTTGGCACATGCCTGTAATCCCAGCAGTTTGGGAGGCTGAGACAGAAGAATTGTGAGTTCGAATCCAGCCTCAGCAACTGTGAGACACTAAGCAACTCAGTGAGACCCTGTCTCTAAATAAAATACAAAATTAGACTAGGGATGTGGCTCAGTGGTCAAGTACCCTTGAGTCCAATTATCAGTACCAAAAAAAAAAGAAAGAAAACATCTCCTTTTCCCCTTGATTTTTTTAAATCTCAAAAACAAACAAAAAAAAAAACCTCTAACTCTTTCTATTCAGAACTGTTTGGTACAAAGAGCAAAGGGCTATTGTTTTCAAAACACATACCATCAGAAAACTGGGTGTTCGGCAAACCTTTAAAATTACATAGTTCTCCAAAATCACAAAAACGGTGTGACATGCTTTTAGATTATTTAAATAACAGTAAGTTTCACTGGATATGCCTGCATTTAGTAGAAAACACACCTGTTAAAAGGTGACCACACTCTAGTGGGCTGTCCCCTTGCCTAATCATGGCTTCTTCCTTCATGGCTTTGAGAGATTTCCCCTAGTTTTCAGTTTTTGACCAGTAATACCCCAGCTGGATGCCTTAAATAAGAAAAAGTATAGCCATCTGCTCTATGATCAAAATCATCGCCTATCTTCCTTCAGAAACAGCACTGACAAGTTTTAATTAGACAACTCATGTGGAAATGAATCTGGACTGACAGGAAGACAGCACCAGCGAGCTCAAGGAGAAGGAGCACCTTCCTGAAGATGTCATCCCCCTCTACACCCAAGAGAACTGGCACTGTCAAGAAAGCGAAACTCACCAAGAATTTAGAAAGGAAATGCATAACCCACTCAAACAGGATCACCTTCATTTCAAGACATGCATTACCAACAGTACTGGTTCTACAGTGTTTGTAATCTAGAGGGATTATTTCTAGTTTACAGATGTGAAAATTGTGTGATGAATGGAAGACTATCCAATGATTATTTCCAGCATGTACAAGGAATGGAACCTGAATCAGGGATATAAAGACATAAAATGAAATCTATCTTTTTATATAACAGGGGAGGACTTAGAAATAAAGGTTTTTTCATTAGGAACCATTGCTAATAATAAAGTCAAGTGAAGAACATATTTGGTTAGTTGCTTATTTTCTTTCCTGGAGGAAAAGGTAATATAGTTTTATAATATACTCATTCTGTGCTTACTATCTCCACATCTTACCTAGTACAGCCTTTTCTAATGATTGCTATGGGCTGGAATACCTGCTCTATAGAGAATCACATTCCAGGAATTAACGAGTTACAAAACAGCCTTATTTGTATTTGGAAAACAATGATCCTCAGCCAAGTATCAACTACTAACTTACTGAATAGAAACTAAGAATGGGCAGCTCAAAACAATCTTGAGAACTTTTCATGTGGCTGATGTTCAAAAACATGAATAACTTAGCTACAGACATTTAATTGTTAAACAAAAATCATGTTCAATAAGTTATTACTTTGTCAGTATTTCAAGACTTTATATAGAAATAATTTCAATTAGTCCTAAACATGAGCCTAGGGAATAGATAACTCCTCCTCATTTTCAGATGGAAAAACATAAAAACTATAACACAGACACAAAGCGGTTAGGTAATTTGCCCAGTGTTGTAACTGTTCCTCAGGCCACTCTTGATTGTCACAAGTCTGAGGCACCAACAGGGTGTTGTTGCTAGGGTCTGGTCAGAAGAAGAAAACGCTCCACTGTAGCCTTATGTCAGACTGACACTGAGCCAGAGGCCCGGAGGGCGAGGGCGGCAGGCATGGAAGGAATGGGCAAAAGCTAATAATCTGTGACTGCCTCAGCCACAGCGGTGTTCCTCAAGCCTCCTGGGTTACAGAATATTCCCCTTCCGGAATTTTCCCTCCCGCACCTCAAGGGCCCTTGCAGTCCACTCCTGCTGGTAAGGAAGCACTCTTCAGACTTGACATAAAAATCTCAGCCGGTGAAAGGCAGTTTTGATACTTATTTCTAGTCAACAGAAATCAATATAACTTCCCAGAGTCTGATTTCAAGGACAACTAATTTCAAGGACAATTTTGATGGGGGTAGGAGGAGGCATATACACATTCACATGTTCTCTTATCATGTAAATTTTCTGAAAAGATTAAGACATCTTAGGAATCAGACATAATATCATCCAAGATGCAAAAAAAAAAAAAAAAAAGTATTTGAAACTGCATAGTAATTGGCATTTCAAAGATTTGGACTTTCTGTATTTAAAACAGAGAGAGTATTGTTTATACTCCCTTGGAGGTTATTCAAAGATGTGTATTTTTAATAAGATTGAATCATGTTTTCATTCCAGCCAAGTGATTTTATTCCATGAATATAATTTCCATGTACTGTACAGTAATATTTTCAATACAATTAGCAGCTAATGCCCAGACCGATGACTAGAATACAGTTGGCTTTCAATAGTATTTGTTAATTAAAAAAAAAAAAAAAAAATCAGTGAACTATTGATTGGAACAGGAAGATTTCTTGTTCTTACAATGGATTACTTATTAAATAGCTTCAAACCTATTCCTCTCCAACTAATCCAAGTTTATGCCTCCCTCTCAAATCCATCCCTGTCCACCGGCCCAGATGCTTCACCCTTTAAGGGAGCCTGAAAACTCCCAAACCTTCTACCAAGACCACAGCAAAGATAAATTGGAACACATGGAGTGTCCAAGCTTTCCCAGACCCAGGTCTGGCCTGAGCATAAAGAAAGGCACACCTCTGCCCCAAGAAGGCAGATACACACAGACACCTCATTTGAGCTCATTCCAACAGTTGACCACTCCTATTTCCCTAAGACTGTCCTTTCTTTGGTATTTTATCACCGATGACAAGTCACAGGATGAACACCCAGATTTCTCTGAAACTTATAATGGCATTCATAGTTTCTACCTGTGAGATAAACTCTTGGTTTGGTTTCCTCATTCCTGGCAGCTTCTAGAATGATTTTCTACCAGACCTATAATTCATGTCCTTTTCAGTATTTAGTTGAAAACAGCCCAAATGCTCAGTTGATGAACGGTTAAAAAGAGTAGCATAAACATAGAGATATACATATGGTTTGCTGTGTAACCATTTAAAAAACATTTTTTAAAAACTTCAAATAATCGAAATGAACTCCAATATAAACCTCAATAATAATAAATATGGTTAAAAATCTATATGCTCACTAAAAGTCAAGATGAATGCATTCTATCTATAGAATTACCTATGCTATATCTGAAAGAACAAGTATTGCAATATATAAACCAGTCTTATTTTGGTAAATAAATTTGAGAAATGTTACATATGTTGTTTCAATTTCAGAAGCATGTTATGCATATTAAAACCTCTCCAAAACCCTTTAGAGAAGAAAGCAGTTTAACTCAGACTTTCCCCAAATTATTCAACCATTGCATTTTTTTAACATAAAATGTGCCAACTTGGATCTTAATCAGAATACACTTTGGAAAACACTAAAATGTGAGTCATTTGCATTATTATCTCTAGCTGGCATGGATAATGATTAACATTATTTCTTTCAAATATTCTAAAATAAGGATATTGATTTTATAATCAAAAAAAAAGAGAAAAAGGGGGGGAAAAAGTAGTTAGTTCCCATCAAAGTCCACTCTTGCTATTGTTTATCATATTGCCAGGTGGAATGCAAAGTGATCAAGATGCAAATGGTTTTCAAATAACATCTACGTGGCAGTCTCAGAAGTGTACACTGGACAAGTTACACTTTAAGCTTCAGTTTCCTCTTTTGTACAATCTGGATAACTAACTATATTTATTGAATAAATGGAGTGGTACATGTCATCCATTTGTCATTGTACCTGGTGTCCTTCATTAAATGCTCATTGCTTTTATGACCAGCATAATACAAGTTACCACCACTGTCTTTAAGTTCTGTTTCCTTAATTTTTTAATTACTGGCAATCTGAGTGAAGTTACAAATATTCATTCAATCTCTAAGCAATTAAGACTCTGAACTGTTCTACATACCACCTTATGATATACATTTATTTAAAAATAGATTTAGCAGGAGTGCCCTAATGCTTTAAAACTTTCCAAGTGCTGAACTTAGAAAAACTAAATTATGTCCACGCCTATGTCCATTATATTTACCAAGAAAAAGTAGATTTTAATTATATCAAGAAATCTTGACTGAGAATTTGTTTGATATCACATTTTACCTAGGAGTAATGCAAAATATATCTTTATTACAATAACGGTAGATGCAGAAAAATCCAAATCAATAAACCTCTTCAACTGTACTTGCTCTAATAAAAGCTCTTTGTCACAGGCATGTAGGGTTAATTTTCAGGCTACATAATCATGCTGCTACCAGAGCTGAGAGTCATCACTTAAACAACCTGAGGCAAAAAGGCCTCCCACTCTTCCCTCTGGTACCAAAGAACATGGTCACTGTTATTCTGAAAAAAGAAAAAAAAGAGCTACAGACTCTTCTTGTTCTCATCAATAACTGAAGTCAGCATCTAGATTGACAATTATACAGTATTATGGTATGGTACAAATGCCTCAATTTCTTGTTTACAGGAGGAAGATGATCAAATTTTAAAAAGAAAATTCTCTTCCAATAATGATAACCTATGATTAGAATGGTGTTAAGTTTCCACTTTTTTTGATTAATCAAATTTTTTATTGTTCTAATTAGTTATACATGACAGTAGAATGCATTTTGACATACCATACATAATTGGAGGATAACTTCTTTTGGTTGTACATAATGGAGAGTTACACAGGTCGTGTAATCATATAATAAGTACATAGGGTAATAATATCTGATTCATTCTACTTTCCTTATCCACACACCACCTCCCCTCCCCTCCCCTCCCTTCACTTCCCTCTGTCTAATCCAAAGTACCTCTATTCTTCCCTAGCACCCACTTATTGTGAATTAAAGTCTGCATATCAGAGAAAACATTGGCCTTTGGTTCTTTGGGATTGACTTATTTTGCTTAGCATGATATTATCCAGTTTCATCCATTTACTGGCAAATGCCATAATTTCATTCTTCTTTAAGGCTCAATATTTCTTTATCCATTCATGTATTGAAGGGCACTTAGGCTGGTTCCATAGTTTAGCTACTGTGAATTGAGCTGCCATAAACATTAATGTGGCTGTGTCACTGTAGTGTGATTTTAAGTCCTCTGGGTATAAAACTAGGAGTGCAACAACTGGATCAAATGGTGGTTCCATTCCAGGTTTTGGGAGGAAACTCCATTCTTCTTTGCCTAGTGGTTGTGCCAATTTTTTAATCCCATCAGCAACGTATGAGTGTACCTTTCCCCCTACATCCTCCCTAATGTTTATTGTTGCTTGTATTTTTTGTAATTGCCATTATAACAGGAGTGAGATGGAATCTCAGTGTTTTGATTTGCCTTTGTCTAATTGCTAGTGGTGTTGAAGATTTTTTCATATATTTGCTGACTGATTTGTATTTCTTCTGTGAAGTATCTGTTCAGTTCCTTAGCCCATTTATTGATTGGGTTATTTGCTTTGGGATGTTAATTTTTTTGGCCCACTCTCTTTTCAATAATGAAGCTCTTATGTATGACTTTACAATAGAAAATTTTCTTGGGAGGCTGAAGCAGAAGGATCACAGGTTTGAAGCCAGTCTAAGCAACTTACAAAGGTTGTAAGCAACCTAGTGAGAACCTGTCTCAAAAAACAAAACAAAACAAAAAACAAAAACAAAAACATTTTTTTTAAAGAGAGTGAGAGGAGAGAGAGAGAGAGAAAGAGAGAGAGAAACTTTTAATATATATATTTTTTTTAGTTATCGGCAGACACAACATCTCCATACGTGGTGCTGAGAATCGAACCCTGGCCGCGTGCATGCCAGGCGAGCGTGCCACCACTTGAGCCACATCCCCAGCCCCACAAAAACATTTTTTAAAGAGCTGGGGATGTTGCTTAGTGATTAACCACTCTCTACTTTAATCCCTAGTATCAAAAATAAATATGTTCAGTCACTGCCTATCAGTCTTACCAAAATTAAAGAGATGCAGTTAGAGACACTCTCATCCTACATAGTAGAAAAGTGTAATTATAAAAGGAAAGGCAATTCCCACAATAGTGTAGTGAGGAGACAAATGGAATTATATTTCCCTTGATAACATGTTCCTAATCTAAGCAACCTTTTTCTCTTGTCAAAATAAAGGTGATTTTCCTTAAGATTAGCATATATTTTGGATTCAGTGAACCCAATATAAGTTCCCTGCATCTGGCATGAGGACTTTCATAGTAGACATAGGAACCTTTTAGTCTACATCATCCTCTACTTCCATGGAGAAGCAAATCAAACAGGGAATTCCTGTCCCTCTTTGGTGTTGAGTGAGTACAGTGACTATAGCATTCCAATGGGCTGCTTTCTAATAATGTGGATAATATTATATAAATTTAACAAACACCAAATGCCTCATATGGACTGCTGTTGGTGTCACATTTTCATTCTGTATTAGTATCCTCTAATGGAGAGAATTGAGTCTCAGGGGGAAAAAAGAAAAGAAATTGAGTCTCAGGAAAGGGAAACAAAGTGCATGAGCCAGTGAGTGACAGAACAGAGATTCAGGTTCAGATCTTTCTCCAAGCTCACTCTGCAATAGCTGCCTGCCAAGCACTATCTGCCTTCTGGCTCCACCAATTTTATTTGAAACCAAAGCAATGCTGTTAAATGCCAGAGAGCCAGTGCACTAGTCTGCTGCATCAGAAGATCGTGACATAGGCTGCAAAGTTAAAGGAAAAGCAAGCAGTAGGCTCAAAGTGCTTTGATGTTTTTCTTATTTATTTTAAGGATGAATTCTAGCTTAGAATTTCTTATTTCAGGACAACATAAAATACCAAATTATTCCAAAAGTATTCTTTGGGGGAAAAAATGGACAAACCCGTTTTATTCTGTACTCTACAGGTTTTGTACCAATTTTGAAAAAATTAGGAAGTAAGAGACTCATACAGTTTGAAAACTCTAGGGAGACAGAAAGTTCATACCAGCTTTTCTTTACTAGGTGCCTATTTGGCAATTTATTTTCCTACATTCATGATGTGTCTAAATTCTCAGTCTTTCTTGAGTTGGAACACCTTTTATTATTCGATTTTATTCTTTGACTTATTATTGTTCACCTCAATCGTCTAATTTCCTTCACTAACAGAAGTCCTGAATCTTCATAACAAGGCTGTTTATTTAGATTTCAGGGTGTTGACCCAAATGAGTGAAAATTCTTATGTGCTAATTAATAACATAATTAATGACTAATTACTTCATTTTCAAAATCTATAAACCTACTTAATAAATCAAATGTTGCTCTGCTACATTATTCAAAATAGTAATATTTAGGATCAAAATAAGAATATAGTCCATATATCCCACTAAATTACACTGCCTGCGAAGGTCAAATGTTTGTTTTCTCTAAGATAGAAACAACATTACTCAGAATTTTACTCATACTACTAAGGAAATGCTTATTTTTCATAAATCACACTGCAGAGAATGTTAAAAGAGAATATCAAACCATGAATATTAAGATAGAGTGCTTAGAGAAACAAAACTATTTTAACACTGCAACATTTAATGTTATTTTAGCAATAATCCATTGGTTATGGGCTACAAAAAATGAGTATTCTATATTTAGCTCAATGCTTAGCATAACTGAGCTTCTACTATTTCAATGGACACATAATTCTCTTCCTTCCATCTCCCAACACTGACTTTAGTTCATATAAGTTCCAATAATACTTATCCATAACTGACCTTTGTGTGTCTAGGTATGTTATAACTATAACTAAACCTGTTGTTAATAATAACTAAACCTTGTTATTTACCCAAAAGAAGCAATCAAGAATACCACAGACTACTCTACATTTTATGATTTTACAACTGTAAACTGCCTAAGGGGTAGGGTTGTGTGCTGGGGATAAGGACTATTTATACAAATCACAGTTCATTCCTACAAAAATATAGTACACAGTGAGAAAAAAAAAAATAAAGTCCTTTATGCTGAGCTGTTGAAAGCAAAGTACAAAGCAGTATTAGTATTAGAAAACAATATAGACCCATTTGCTCACTATGAGGAGATGCAACTTTCCCACAAACTTTTCTGTATAGTTTATTATTTAAATTGTTTTTAATGTGCATATTAGAAATTTTTAAACAGCTATTAGAGCATATATTGTCAGGATTCCAAAGAAATGGCAACCCTGATTGTCTCTGGGGAAAAAACTGTGTGACAAAAGCTAAAGGGCTAGAAGGAGCTTCTTTCTCATCTTCCTCACTGCTTCCTCATCTTTCTCTTTTGAGTTCTGTGCCATTTGAATATACTGCCTACTAGAACAACAACAGATGTGGTCCGTCAACATCAGTGAATAATTACTGTCATTGCCACATTCTCAATTTAATTTTGGATGAAATCTCTTCCCCCAAATTCATTTATGGTACTTCTGAAAGGGTTATATGTGGTCGTGGGCAGAAATCATCCCCTAAGATTACAGATCTGTTTCATGATCAGTTTCAGAGTTACAAAAAGAACATAAAAGATCGAAGCCTTTAAACTCAAACTGCTTTTTTTTAGTGGCAGCAGTCTAGCATTAGCTAAGCGGCCTCTCCTTTTGCCTCCCAAAACTGTCTTCATTTTTCCATTAACTGAACATACTTTCCATGCTACTTTGTTCCTTTATCTATGTACCCAAGTACAAATGTTATTATCCTTACATTTCAAATGAGCAAAATAAATAACTACTTAGCTAACTAAAGAAGGAAAAAGAAAATTCTCCCCTTGGTGATCCCATGAAATTTATTTCTTCAGTGAAGCAGTAGTGTAAAAGTATAAGCATACTACAAAGAGCTCAGAGATAGGGAGGAAATGAGTACTATACATAACTCAAGTACACTTGATGTATTAGATATAAAATAAAAAGAATCAAATTTATATGATTTTTTCCACTTTATTTTGAAAATACTTTTTTTTTTCCTTTGGAGAGCCAATTTTAGAACTTTAAATGCACTTACAAGTGAAGACAATTTCTCATTAGCAATTTTAAACATAAGCAGCTACTTGATTCTCTAAGATTAAGGGAGGGGAAAGGGCCTCTATCATCAACTCCCAAGTACTCCCTTTCCTCCCTCTCTATGCACTTCCATGAGGATATCTGGCATAGGTCCATATTGCTGTTTATCATTCTGAGGAAAGAATCTTAGGGCCACAGAATCCATGATGGCTCAGCACCTGAGGGGTGACTGAATTGGGACAGGTTCTTCACATATTGCCCAAACTGTGCTACAGAACAAACAATAGTTTAATGAAGAGAAGGATTTGCCTGATGCAAAAGCACAACATTTCTCAGATACCCTTTAACTTTGGAAGAGAAATGGCTAAGTGCCTGAAATTGTTTAAAATTGCTTCTTTATATTAAATCATTCAAAATACCCAGTGAAGACTGAGAGGTAGTAAAAGATGTCAAGGAAGAAATACTTTTCACTGCACTATTTACTTCCTGCCTCCTGATCTATGTACACCTTCAAAGCAGTGCATCATCTCTTAATGCCCCAAAGCTATTCCTTTGATGCCTTTTCATATTATATTCAATTATTTTTTTTCAGTATTGGGAATTGAACCCAGGGACAGTTTACTACTAAGCTATAGCCTCAGTTCTTTTTACTCTGAAGACAGTGTTTTACTAAGCTGCCTTGAACTTGCAGTCCTCCTGCCTCCATCTCCCAGATTGCTGGGATTACAGATGTGCTCCATGGTACCTAGCAATGCCACCAATATTTGTGGTACCTTCATGTCCAAATCATTCAAAATATCTGTGGGATTCCAGAAACTTGGTCTCTACATTGGGTTTTATGTAATCAAAGAAAACTATGAATACTCAAAATCTTACTTTCAAATCCCCTAGTGCTGCCAATTTTAACTTTTAATGTGCTCAATATCTAAAGGAATAATTTCTAAAAGGATTTGAGCTACAAAAAATTACGACAAATATTCAATGTCTCTGAATAACTTTTAGCATTGCCATAAAGTCAAGTTTGTATAATCTGTTTAGTGCTTAAAAGTAACATACAAAAAATATAAATCCCAAAGTATCGCACCTTAAATATGTACATAAAATTTTGAATGTGATGAACAAGTTCTAAAAGTTCCCTTAAGTTAAAGGTATATTAGTAATAACCAAATAATGCTGGAAACATGTTCCTAGATTTGCAAGACAAGCAACAGACTGCAGGACTGTAATTTTTTTTTTTTTTTAGCATCACCTAAAGGTCAGTTTCCTATATACGAATACATAAGATCATAAATAGAAAATGGGAATTACTCTTGAACATTGCCCTTTTTAGAACAGACCATTTCTAAGATGACCTGTGGTAAATTAGAATAGACTAGAAGTGGAAATGGGTTCTAGATATAAAATTTGTCCCAATTAAAATGTTGGGAATGAGACGAAGAGTACATTTCACCTTTTAGACCACTACTGTTAAGTATTTTTCATTCAAATGAAGGCACTTTTCACTCTTAAATGGGAAAATTAAAAGTTCATAGATAATAAATTCTTACAATAAACCTTATTCTAAGAAAAAATTGAAGATAAAGAACTGATAATGAGATCAAAACAAAATTTTAAAAAATAGTTCTTTTTCACCTGCTGACATTCTTCCCTGCCAATTTCAGTTTTGTTCTCTTGAAGCCTGGCAAAAATGAAAGCATCTAGCTGCTCTTGGGAATGGAGAACAACATATCTTCTGTAGAAGCAAGAGACAGGAAGAATCCACAAGCAAAGTCTGATAAGACAGTAGTTTCCACAGCCCGTAACTAGATCACTGTCACTTGAGAATGAGAGCAACTACAGACCAAGAAACACAGATGCTATCCTGTCAGACAGCAGCCCCCTCTTTCCTAGTTCTATGAAAGCAGTGATATAGCAAATGACAATCAGGTGTAAAACAACAAAAGAAAAAACGGGTCACCCCTATCTCTGATGTTGCACTTTATTATAATTCACATCCACTTTAGCACAAATGAGAAAGTGAATTCAAAGGCTCCTATAATTATCTTGAATACTGACAACTCAATTGGTCTAGAAATATGGCATGTCCATCAGACCTGGAAATGGTAAGGGGGTAGTCATATTCACATTTAGCCGCTCAGTTTCCTGTTTTTCCAGCACATCTGAACTGACACACAACTGTAGCAGCTATAAAACTTTGGCTCCTGCCACCACTGTTCCCCTTGGGCTCTTTTTTGCTACTTCTGTTTCT
Source organism: Callospermophilus lateralis (assembly GCF_048772815.1). Lineage (NCBI taxonomy): Eukaryota > Metazoa > Chordata > Mammalia > Rodentia > Sciuridae > Callospermophilus > Callospermophilus lateralis. Next base: position 65,316,617 of record NC_135313.1, on the reverse strand, counting down.
CCAGAAATAATACAATTGTGTGCACGTGCACAAAGACAGATTAGAAATGGAAATTCTCAAAGATTAGCAATAAATGTCTCACATAGGAGTATCTTAAGTCCTTAGAAATGTATCATTATAAGTGGTGAGAGGCACTGAGGGGGGGCGGAATGCTGGGGAGTGATACTGGCCAAATTATACTGCTTTATCATGCGCACTTATGAATATGTAACAACAAATCCCAACTATATGAACTATATGTACAACTACAATGCACCAATAAAAATGTGAGGAAGGGCTGGGGTTGTGGCTCAGTGATAGAGCACTTGCCTGGCATGTGTGAGGCACTGGGTTCGATTCTTAGTAACGCATACAAATAAATAAAAATAAAGGTTGACAACTAAAAAAAAAAAAATGGGGGGGGGGAAGAAATTTATCATTGTAAATACAGAAGCTGTGATATTAGGACATGAAGTGAAATGGTATATTTAAATTTAACAAATGCACCAGAAGACAGAAAATTATTTTGTATTAATCCCTCAAATCAGTATGAATGTACTTTTTCCAATGATGCTATCATTATATCACAGATTCTGATGCCTTTGGCTTTTAATCCTACAATCAAACCTATGTATCATACAAAAATTATAAAAATCATTATTTTATAGGTACAACTAATTTTGAACCCAAGTTGTTATAACTCTGATTCTTATTCATTTCAGAGGCTCACTTTTGACTGTTTTCCAAAAATCAAATCCCATCCCAAATGGCATTCTGCCTCTTTTAAATACATCAAGAATTTTTTACAATTCTGAGGGAATTATAACAAAGAAAGATCAGACCTATTCACTCATACTTTAAAAAAAAAATATTTACGTTATCCCTCTACCTCTGGTTTTGATTAGGAAATTCAATTGAAAGCAAGGGTAATTAGAGGAAATTAAAATGAGGGATTCAGAAGATCACATTCATTCTCATTCTTCTCTGTAACCATTTCCCCCCCCCTCCTTTTTTTTTTTTTTTTGGTACCAGAGATTGAACCCAGGGGTGTATAACCATTGAACTACATCTCCAGCCCTTTTTAATAATTTATTTAGAGACAGGGTCAGCTGAGTTACTTAGGCCTTATATAAATGAAGGCTGGCTTTGAACTTGCAATCCTCTTGCCTCAGCCACAGGTGCCACTGGGCTTATAGGTGAGTGCCGCCGTGCCCAACTCCATTCTTATTGCCCCATAGCCACAAACATGAAAGCCTTCATGGGGCTTCATCTTTTTTCCAAATAGTAGGCAAAGCTGACCCAATTCTGTAGTATATTACATTTTTCCTCAACTTTCTGATAGTCTGCCTGAGGAGCATGTGTCAACATGGAAAGGCAGAGAAGAAATCAAGATATTGCCTAACACAGGGCACCACAATAAGTAAGGACCCAAAAAGCTTAGTTTATTTATTGCCTATGAAATTGGGTAATTTTGACTTTTGTAAAAAGCTACATAACATCTATTAAACATATATTAAAAGCTACAAATAGAACTAAGTTTTCCACTTCCTAAGGGTTGGGCTGTTTCTCCTGCCTTTACATTCTTTTCTTACTACTGAAATAACCACCCCAATTACTTCGGTAAAATACTCTAAAATTCAGTTCCACAGCTTTTTTATGTTTCAGGTCTACAAAGAGTTCAAAAATATTTAAATTTATAAACAGCATTGTGAACTTAAAATCTAGGAAAAAATAAAGCTAATAACCCAAGCTAACTGACATTTCTCAAAGACAAGCCAGTCCTTCAGAGCCTTTTCCAACGGATTCATTCCTTAGACATGAATGCAAAACTGAAGACATTTGGCCCTTTATAAATAGTCATGGGAAACTTCATTCTCCCATACTTTTAGTTTGTTTTTACTATAACAGATGGGGAAAACATTTAGCAAAGTCATAAAAAATTCTCATAGCTATCATACTAATATTAGAACACTAAAAGCTTAAGAATATGAAATATCCTAATAACCACCACCAAAACACAACCAAAAATTATAAGGACATCTTGACATAACTCATAAAATAGGTACAGACTCAAAAATCTGGATAGGAACTCCTTCCACCTCTGGCCCATTTCTTCCTAGGCCCATTTGTGTCTATACAACCATATCAGTATTTTTTTTTTTAATGGAAATTTCTCCAGCACAGAGATCCTGATTTCTTTTCAAAATATATTCCAATATCTTATAAGTGTTAAAATTCTGACATTTTAACAACAACAAAAAAAGATGGGGAGTGGGTGGGTACCAGGGATTGAACTCAGGGGCACTCGACCACTGAGCCACATCCCCAGCCCCATTTTGTATTTTCTTTAAAGAGTCTCATCGAGTTGCTTAGCACTTTGCTTTTGTAAGGCTGGCTTTGAACTCAAGATCCTCTTGCCTCAGACTCCAGAGCCACTGAGATTATAGGCATACCCCATGGCACCCAGCTTAACAAAATTTTAACAAATTTTGCTAAGGGGCCAAACTTTGTCTTAACTTAAGAAATCAAAATCACCAACATTCTGCAAAATCCCGTATTATGAGATACATTTTATTTCATGCAAAGAGAATATAAATCATTTTGTTCCAAATGACATTAAAGTTTAATACTTATAAGTCTCCTGTAGTAAATGAAATTTTAATTTGATAATCATTAATTCATTTTTTTTATAAGTTAGTAATAATGGTCAGCAAACTTTTTCCAGACAGAATCAGAGGGCAAATATTTTTATTTTTGAAGGCCACAAGGTTTTTGTCTAGACTACTTAATTATGATGGGAAAACAGGTAGAAAGTAGGCAACTATATAGGTGTGACTGTTTACCTCTTAAACTCCTTACAAACACAGGTGTTAAAAATATCTGGGAAGCCTAAAACTTAATTTAAAAGATACACATTTTTCCAAAGATGATATGTAAATGGCCAAATGAAGACATATGAATAAAAACGTGCATAAAAATCACCAATCATTAAGGAAATACAAATCAAACTCAGGGTGACATACCACCTCACACCTATTAGGATGATTACCATACTGGGAGGAGGTGATGCCTAAAAAATAACAGTTGGTGAGGATGTGGAGAAAGTAGAAGTCTTTTCACCATTGGTGAGAATGTAAACTGGTACATCCACTGTGGAAAACGCTATGGCAGTTCTTCAATAAATTAAAAATAGATGACTTTACTAAATGATCTACCAATTCACTTCTAACACTGTACCAAAAAATTGAAAGCAGGGTCTCCAAAAGATACTGGTAATCACATTCATAGTTAAACTACTCACAATAACTAAAATGTGGAGGCAACCCAAGTATCCACTGATGAATGGATAAACAAAATGTGGCCTTTATATACAATGTAATATTATTCTGCTCAAATAGGAATAAAGTACTGATACATGCTACAACGTGGAGGGATACTAATGACATTGTGCTATGTGAAATAAGCCACTCAAGGAAGACTGCATTACTACAGTGATACAGCCACATCAACATTTATAGCAGTGCAACTCACAACAACCAAGTTATAGAACCAACCCAGGAGCCCTTCAATAGATGAACAGCTCAAGAAAATGTGGTATATATACACAATGGAGTTTTACTCAGTCATAAGAAAAGAAATTACGACATTTGCCGGTAAATATATGGAACCACAGAATATCATGCTAAGTGAAATAAGCCAGATTCAGAAAATCAAGAGTTGAATGTTTTCTCTCACATGTGGAAGTTAGAGCAAAATAAGGAGCAAAAAAGTGGCAGGAGTCATATATCATAAAGAGGGAAAATCAATGGAGTAAGAGGAAGAGATTGAAGGGGAGGCAGGCAGGGGCAGGAAAAGGGAGATAATGCAGAATGAATGACAAAATTACACTATGTGCATGTTTAAAACACCATAAGGAATTCCACCTTTATGTATATCTGTAAAGCACCAATTAAAACTAAATAAATAAGTGGAAGACCTACCAGTAGAAGAAGGGAAATAGAAGGGGTAGGGAAGGAAAGGGGACACTGGAGACTGAAATGGAGTAAATTAAACTCTGTGTGTGTATTATTATGTCAAAATGAAGTCAACTTATAATGCGCTAATAAAAGCATTAAAAAATTGTAGTGGTTGTAAATGTAAAAAAAAAAAATACGTGGGGTGAGGGGAGACTGCATGCCTCCTCTTATAACTCAGGGTGGTCAGAGTCAGAAAAGTAGAATGGTGGTTGCTGTAGGGGGATTGGGGGATGGAAAGTTCCTGTCTCATGGCATGGAGCTTCAGTTTTGTCATATAAGAAGTTTTAGGTTTCACATAAAAGAAGAGCCAATGAGTTTTTAAACTATTAAATGAAGTCTTAGTAACATGAAGCATGACATTACTATATAAATATGCCTAGCATATCAATAAGATAAGGTCATAAAACTGTTATTTAGTTGCCCTCTAAGTCCTTCAGAGGAAATTGAGACTTTGAAAGAGAGGTCTAACATTGCTCTGCTAAAAATTTCATTTTTCTTATTTGTAATCAAAAATCCTAATTTAAAATTTTTGCTGTAAATTTTATGGCCACCTAATAGCAAAAATAAAAACACTTTGCTACATGCCAAAAGAAGGCTGCTACTTTGCATGAGTTAAAGTAAATCACCAAACACATAAAAATGTTAAATATGACTTTGAAGATATAACCTAAATATTTAGTCTCCTTTTAAGTACTAGATTTAAAAAAAAAATTATTTTAATTGGTATTTTTTTTAAAATTTAAGGTATACCTAGTTTTAAATGGAGGTGTAATACACATAAGACCATTTTAAATTTTTTTTTTTTTTTAGACATTTAGTATAATCTGTCATAGCAAACACTGGGTGACTATAGGACTACTGATGAAGCATAGGGGTTGGGGACCGGAATTTTTCTAACACTCCTCCATCATTCAGAGTTGTAACCTTGAATACATTAATTAAGCCCTCTGAGACTCAGTTGTAGCAGTTGTAAAATAGTTAACATACCTTCTCAAAAAGCAGTGACAATTTAAAAATAGTAATAATGTAAGAAACATAACTGAAATCTTTAAAAAGGCAAAATAAAGCTGAGTTCCATAAAAATCATTAATAGCCTTCATCCCATTTAAGGTGCATTCCTTTTTCAGTCGAGAGCTAGTTAATCAGTGATTCTCAGAATCACCTGAGAGGTGTTATAATCCTAGCCCTGTCCCAACCCCAAATTAAAACTGGAATGGGCCAGGAGTGCATACCTGTAATCCCAATGGCTGGCTCGGGGAGGTGGGGGATGTTGAGGCAGGAGGATCACAAGTTCAAAGCCAGCCTCAGGAACTTATTGAGCCCATATCTCAAAGAATTAAAAAAAAGGGCTGGAGATATAGCTCCTTTGTTAAGTGCCCCTGCCCTCAATTCCTGGTACCCCACCCCTGCCCCAAAGAAAATCAGAATGGGTAGGGTTAAGAGCATGGGTATTTCAAAGTTCCCCAGGTGATTACCATGTTGATATTAATGCATTTAAAAAACAGCTGCTAACAAGGACTCAGTGAATTAGATGAGTAAAACTTTAGAACCAATAATGCACCCAAATAACAGCTTAAGAAAGCAGCTACTAAATCATTTAATAATTTCAACTAAACAGTTCCAAAGTTATAGAATTGCAAGAGAGTGTGTTTATCCCCACTATTCATTCCAGATTTTAGAATCAAAACATTTCATCCTCACAGCAATGTCAACTAAGCCTTTGATCTGTATACGGGGTAAAAATGGGAGTTCATAACCCACTTGAATCAAATGTATGAAATATGATATGTCAAGAGCTATGTAATGTTTTGAACAACTAATAAAAAAATAAAAAATAAAAATAAATTTCAAAAAGCCAAAACAAAACAAAAATGCATAGTGCTCTTACCTATGTGCCCAAGTCAGCAATTGTGTTGCTTTTCCTAAGTGGGTCATGTCACATTACTAAGTATGTTATTTATATAAAATTTGGGCAACTCCATGTTTTAGTCAGCCTTTTCACTGCTGTGACTAAAAGGACCCAACCAAAACAATTGTAGAGGAGGAAAAGTTTATTTGAAGGCTCACAGTTTCAGAGGTCTTAGTCCATAGAAGGCCAGCTCCATTCCTTGGGGCTGGAGGTGAGGCAGACCATCATGGCAGAAGAGTGTGGCAGAGGCAAGCAGCTTACATGATAATCAGGAAGCACAGAGGTCCCCGCTTGCTAGATACAAATATATAGCCCAAAGCCACGCCCCCAACTCCCCCCTCCTCCAGCCAAAACCTACCATTTCAGTTACCACTCAGTTAATTCCTATCAGGAGATTAATTCACTGATTGGGTTAAGACTCTCACAACCCAATCATTTCTCCTCTGAAGCTTCTGGCATTATCTTACACGGGAGTTTTGGGGGATACCTCACATTCAAACAATAACATTTCAGTACAGTAGGGAATTACTACCAGTGGATGCCTGGAATCTCAGACAGTACTGAACTCTATACATGTTTTTCTATGCATACCACAAAATTGTTCAATTACAAGTTAGGCACAGTAACAGATTAGCAATAACAGAATATTACTGTAACAAAAGTTAATGTAGTCTTCCTAAAAATGTCAGTGTACTTTGGGTTCAAGGAAGAAGCATTTAACAGTTTGTTTGCCGCCTGAATTGCCAGCCTCACCACTCTTCCACTTTGAGGCCATCGTTAAATAAGGTTTACTTGAACTCAGAGCACTGCAATACCAAGTCAGCCAATCTGATAACAAAGAGAGCTACCAGGTGACTAATGAGTAGGTATTATATACAGCATGGATATGTTGAACAAAGAGACAATTCACATCCTGGGATGGATAGGACACTATGGAGCAAGAACACATGAGATTTCATCATGCTGCTCATAATGGTGTGCAAGTTAACACTTAATGATTATTTCTGGAACGTTCATATAATATTTTCAGACCATGATTAGCTACAAGTAACTGAAAGAGCAAAAAGCAAAATTGTTGTCCTGTCATTGGATATCCATGGTAGAAAGAAAAATCACTTTGGGCTGCCACCTTTAACTGCAAAACATTTTAACTTTTCAACCAGTGTCTCCAATGGAGTTGCCCTCTCAAAAGTAAAAACAAAACCACCAACAACAACCAACCTAGTATTTTCCACTTAGTAAGAAACAAATAATGCCAGGTGTGGTGGCACAGGCCTATAATCCCAGCAGCTTGGGAGACTGAGGCAGGAGGATAGCCAATTCAAAGCCAGCCTCAGCAATTTGGTGAGATCCTGTCTCAAAATGAAAAATTTTAAAAAAGGGCTCAGTACTTGAGTACCTCTGAGTTCAATACCTGCCCCCCGCAAAAAAATAAGCAAAATACAATTTATGACCATTTTTATCTAGCTTACTATGCAGATTAATCCAAATTTAATATATGTGAAGATTAGACATATGTAGATTAGACAAACATGACTATATATTACATATAAACTCAGGGGCACTTTACCACCAAGTTACATCTCTAGACCTTTTTTTTTTTCTTTTTCCTTCTTTTTTTTTTGAGACAGGGTTTGCTAAATTGCTAAGGCTGGCCTCCAACTTGAAATCCCCCTGGGATTATACGTATGTGCCACCACACCAGGCCAGAAAATTCTTTAGACAATTATGTGAATATTTTATTCAAGCAAATCAAAAGAAAAATGATTTGAGAATCAGGCATCTCCCAGAACAAGAGCAGGTTCCAAGAACTCTAACCAGCAATATGATCTAACAACATTTATAGAAAAGCACAAGTGAGGCATAGAAACAACTAACTGGCTACAATCTCTTCAATCAACCAGTTAATCTTGTTATATCTTAACTAGTTAATGGTTTACAACTTAATCAGCTAATTGGTTACAAAGCCTTCTGCAACCAAAGCTGTTACTGTGATTACATACTATATTGGTTTGGTCTGATGGGCCCAGTACAGGAGCCTACTCAAAATCAATGACCTCTTACCAATATATTTAACAATACATGTATATAAAGTTTCATACAAATTTTAACCTCAAAGAAAAACTAAAGCTGTTATGATTTGATGTTGTTTGATGTTAAAACTCAGACCATTTCAAATGTCCATAACCAGGCCTGTGAGATATAAATATATGTTGAATACCTTTGCAAGCTATTAAGAAAAAAACTAATCAAGAATGCTGAAGGATTAAGGCAGTGCACTAGAGGCCAAGGTAAGAATCCAGAGGATCACAAACTGTGATGAAGGCCAGGCATTTGCCAGCACACAATCCTAAGGCGAAAAACTTCTCTATACCAATACTTGCACTAAAATTAAGAACATGCCATCTATCCCAAGTAACTGATAATGTTTGAAGGATGCTACATGTGAATTAAATGTGTGAAATCACCATTCCTTGCAATGCAACAATTAGAATGTTCCAAAGAAAAAGCAGCTGAGGGGCCATAAAAAAATTAATTTTCTTAAAATAATCAGTCATGCCCTGAACATGCTAACTTACAGAAATTACGCAAGTGGGGAGAGGGCTATCAAATAATATCACCTGAAATGTATAAAAACAGAACTACACTATTTTAGTCCATTTTCTTTTGCTATGACAATACCTGTTACTGGTCACTTACTTTTTTTTTTTTTTTTTTTTAAAGAGGTTTATTTGGCTCACAGGTTTAGAGTCTGAAAGTCCAAGATCAGGCAGTGTCTCTGGCCTTGGTTGAAGGCTTTCTGCCTGAGTCATATTATGGTGGACAACATCACAGTAGGATGTGTGCAAAATGCAAATGGAGCAAGGAGAGAGGCAGGCTCACTTTATAGAAACCCACTCTCACTTAGAAGCATTTACCCCTCTTTAAAGACCTAATTACCTCTTAAAGGAACCACCTCCCAATGCCTTTACATTGGGGGCCAAGATTTCTGCAAATGAGTGTGTAGAAGACAACCATATTGAAACCATAGTACTGAGTTAGTGATTCAACATAGGTAATTTGTTAATATGTAGATTTTTCAATCATTTTATGGTCAAGAAAACACGGAAAGTAATTAACACAATGATCTAAGCAACTAAAGCCATAGGTTTTCCTTCAGGTTCTGCTACTAATATTCTCTGAGACAGTAGCCAAGTGTATCTGGTCTTTAATTCTCATTTGTAAAATATGCAGTTGCATTCATTTCTTTAAAATGATGTGTATAAAGATGTAAACCTTGGAAAACTACGAAGAACTTTTGAGCAGGAATACCCAAGGATAAGGACTAAACCTAGGCCTTACAGGTTATTAGAATTGTGAGTCATGATATAATGTTTTATGTAAGTATTTAGCTCTAAAACCTTACAATTATAACACATTAAGCTTGTTCCTTGTCAGTTCCAAAATACTCTTATTGATGATAAAATTTTCCACAACTTAAATCTTTTTTAATGTTCTAGGATTTATATAACAAAAGTAATACTGAATACTCAACAAATATATAACAGGCCCTTGAAATATGCCAAGAGACAAGATAGACAAGTAGAAGAGACAGATTAAGTAGAAAAAATGACTTTTTTTTATGTTTCCAGCAGTGATGATTTCTCTAACAAGAGTATAAAGTAAAAGAATAGAATTCAGTGTATTATCTTAGATTGAATGTTGAAGGATTTTTTTCCAGGTGTCTCTCCTTTAGTCTAGAGAGGAGGTAAGAACTACATGTACATTCTTTTAAAGCAAAGAACTTGGTTGAAACTTTAAAGTCTGAAAAGCAAAACTGGAATTATCTTACTATACCTGTCGTTTTTCCCTTCATCACAGACCTATCTGAACCCATGCAAAATGTCACTGATTTATGAACATATGAGGGTATTTTGTGTACATTAAAAAAAAGTAGCTTAACCTAATCCATTTCCACGTACAACAATGCAATTCTGTCTTATTTTGTGGTGCCCAAATTCAATATTCTGAAACCTGATGCAAAAATCTGCCCATTAATTAGAGATCTTGCTTTCATGCTAAGTTTATGATTGTATCTCTTTTCTCATATATCCTAATGTGAGAATATACGAATATCTTTCATATATTCCATTCTAATCAATGGAAAAGCTAGGGAAGAGAGAAATGGAAGTCAACAGCAACAGGGCTATTTGTATGGGAAGAAGGTAGCAATTTGGAGGAAAATGAAATAATTCATACACTACATGTTTCCTCTACGTAAGCATTACACTAAATATCTTTTATGTTAGTCATGTTGCTTTGAGACTTTTCCATGTTTCCTGCAGACAACTGCCAATGTTCGAATGGTCTCTGATGAATAAACATGCTGTGACTTGCTTCTAAGGAAACGTCTGTCATGTTCCAGGGAAAAAATGACTTCTTCCCTCTTAAATCAGGGGGGGAAAAAACAAGGCACAATTCTCATTCATTAATAACGAAGTTGATTTTTCCCTCAACTTTCCTATTTCTGTCATGTTTGTATCCTCTGTAAGGCATTCGTGCATTCAGATAAACCAAGAAAGAAAAGAAACTGAGACAGGGAACACTTGTAGGAAAAAGTTACACTTTAGCAATGGGGATTCCCACTTAAGAAGCTCAACCAGAACACATGTTTCGCCTTAACTATTTACCAAAACCAAGGTTATTTTTCAGGTTCTCATCTCTTGCAGAACTACCTGTTCTCATTACTGTTTACCCAAACGCTTAGCAGGGTGATTATTAGCATATTTGGCAGGAAGACATGCTTCATTTAATATTAACTCACCATGTGACAGCCCCTTCCCCTCCAATCTCTCCTCAAACACGTGAGGATAAAAAGAAAAGTATAGTTGTTTGCAATCTGACTTTGCGCTTGGCTTTGGCATCAGCAATTGGCCACAGGCACACACACCCCCAATCAGAGGCAAGCACCCCGCCCGCTCCCGGAACTGTCATGCTGGCTGACAGCTGGCACATCTTCCAGTTGCCCTCCACTCGCTTTCAGAGAGACCCTTCCTTACAGTCACCTTGACATGCTCTCCTGCCTCCGCCTCGGTCTCAGTCCTTGGCCAAGGAAACTTTTTTTTTTTTTTTTCCTTCCCAGGGCTCACTTACAGGTATCGTCCACTGCTGCTCCAAAACCCCAACAAGGGGCCCTTTGTTACAATATTTTCTCCAGGACTCCTCACCCAATTCCTGGCATTCAGCTGGCCTTCCGCAACCCAGGACAACCCCAGTAATAAGTAATCAAAAACTACCCAAACCACCACCTCGGGCGGCCTCCGAAAAGGCAGGGAGGAAGCAACCTCCCCGGCCGCGTGTAGAATGGCCAGTGAGTCAGGCCGATGGCAGGGCAGCGAGTTGCCAGCCAGGTAAACCGGTGAGGCCTCGCTGCCCTGGTCCTTGCCCTCCAGGGTGAGCGGTGGCGCAACGTTCGGGGCTTACCCAGCCGGAGCGGCGAGCGGCGTGGGCGCCGCGGGGGCGTCCTGAGCACAGGGGGGTTGGCTGTCCATCGCCTTGCGGGGTGCTGCGCGGGCTCCAGCTCTGAGGCGGCGCGTCACTGCTGGGGTGGGAGAGGCCGACGGGTCAGGGCGGGACGCGCGCCTTCCCAGGCCGGAGCGGGGCTGGCCAACTGTCAAGAGCCCGCCCGACCCACTTCAGCCCGGGGCGGGCCCGCCTCCCGGGTACGCTTCCACCTGCGGGACCAGGCTCCCAGCCCGCAGGCGCCACCGCAATCCCCACCGATTCTAGCGGCCGCCGAAGCCGGAGGCCAAGACGGCAGGAGGCGGCGCTGCAGCCCCCGCCCCGTGGATTTACTGGGTAACCATTTGGCGCCTGTCGTGGAGGACGAGGAGCTGCCCAGGCTGGAAAAGAAGCGGGGCCAGGCGCATAGGCACCGCCGCCACGCCGGCAACGGAGCCCGGGCTGCTCCGGCAGAGTTTGCACAAACAAAACGCCCTGGGAAAACTTTTGCCGAAGAAAAGTTGGGAGGACTAATCTTTCTTTTCCCACCCAGAGCTCCTACTTTCTTTTCAAAGGAGACAGTGGCTCGCCTGTTCTCTCTAGCAGCTTCCTCTCCTACTCTTCCCTCCCCCGGCCCGCGCGCTTGCAGCTTGGCTCTCAAGCCAGGACTTGAATGCAGGGGAAAGCGGCAGCGTCTCCGAGGCTCAGCCAGCGCGGGCCGGGCCGGGCGGCGTCCCGCCTCCCACTGCACCGAAGGCGGGAAGCCCGGCGTTCGTGGAGCGCTACGGAGCCTCACCCCAATTCGACTCACTCACCCTGCCCCATTTCCCTGCCCTGAGTCCGGGAACTCGCAACCTTCGCCGCCGCACCGCCGCCCAGAAGTGAGGAACAGGTCGGCGGCATCTGAGCGAGGGAGGCAGCGAGCCGGAGAAAGGAACGGGGCGGGAGTGTGCACCGAGCGAGATGGAATTTCCTTCCCCCAGGGCTTCAGGGTTTTGGGGGTACTGCTGGGGAAGCCAAACGGAAAGGAAGCTCCGATGCGGAGCGTTCCCATTCCCACCGCTAGGGCGTCGCTTCAGAAAGCCTGGCGCGCCCAAGCTTAACAGGTGGGGAGAAAGGGAAGGTACCTGCACTTGGAGAACCCCAGAGCGAGCGATCGCTGCGGAAGTACAGAAAGCAACTCGCAGAACAGGGCCGGCAGCTTAACCTCCCTGCAGCCTGACCTTCGAATACTTTGAATCCAGTATTTGGGGGTGAGGGTGGGGTGGGCGAGGGTGTTACCTCTGTGTTACTATTGTGTTAAAACACCTGTGACACTGTGATCTTTCTAATCCTGGTACGTTTAACTTTGCCTAGTCTTCCGAAGCATATTTTTGTTTTGATTTAAACCTGTAACAGCTGTGACATGAGGACTGAACATTATTTGGTGACAATCTATAAACTAAGAATCGGATGATAGATTTCATTCACCTCTTGTTAAGTTTTACAGGAGTAAAGGAATCATGTAGACACAGCTCTGTGCCCACATTGCATGCTCTTTGGATGATTCTTTGCACCTGACAAAACAAGTATATTTGCATATCATTTATATATTCTCAGTGCCAGTTGTTTTAAGGTCTAAGTCATTTTGATGGGTCCAAAAGCTTGCTTTCAGAAAATAATGTGAAACTAAGAAATTAACTGGAAGCTACAGTTTTAAAAATAAAAATATTTGGAATGAAGTGTTGGAGAAACCCTCTATGAAGGGACATCCAGAAGGGGACCTCTACTGTAATAGTAACATCAACTAACAAATCTATTAGCCACTTCACCCTGATAGGATAACAGGTACAGTTATGAAAATTTAAATTGATAGGTGTTAAACTGATGTCTAGAACCCATGCTTGATGAAATGCCTCTTTAGCATTTTATCCATTGCAGCAACCAAAAATGTTGCTGAAATTAAAATTCTAAGTGCTACCTAGTAATATGTTGTATGTCTATAATGAGCAACCTTAGTATGTTTCCAGTGCCTAATATAGTTCAGTTCACACTTGCATATGAAATGAAAATAAAGTGACATTTAAACTACCATATTGGAATCTTATCACCAAAAGTTGCTTTTAAATATTGTGACTAGTATCAAAGAAATTCATTTAAATGCCTCTGGATTTTAGACTTAAACAATAGCTCAGGTTAAACCGTTTCATGAATCATTTCTGGCTCCAAATGACTAGCTTTTACAATTGCTTGCACAGACAATGATACACATATTGAGTAATAGTGAAACTAATTAATGTGTATCACTCTCAATCATAAGATCAAGATTAGAACATTAATTACTCTCAATCATAATTTATGACCTACTAGTAATATTATGGACCCATTAGGCTAATCTTAAACATAAAATATTTCTGTAACATTTCATAACTGCTGAAAGTATTTTCCATGCCATTTTCCTGTCCTCCTTCTGGTCCTACCTAGGCTTAGGGAAGGATTATACCCTCTACCCCACTGAAGTTAGAGATGACTGTGTGACTTTCTTTGGTTTCCTGGTGAAGTCACTGAAGAATCAGTTCTCATGTCTTGATACTCTGTCCCCTGTTGCTACAATTGTGAAAGTATATTTTAAGATGGACAAGACTGAAGGATACTGGAATGCTAAAACTACTCCCCCAAATACAGCTGCCAGAAGAGTTCTAGAACATACAACAGGATCTGCATAAGCAATACTAAATTTACACATGGTTAAGTCACTGAAATTTTGACAATTTTCAGAACGAAGACTAGACTTGCTGCTTTCATTTGGTACTAATCTAACTCATAGTCTGATGGTTGCACAGTTTATTAGCAAAACCATAATCAACGTTGTGAGCTTTTGTACATAGTGGTGGAAAACTTCCCCTTCCCAATTATTACTTCTAGTTATATAGAACTGTTTCAAAATTCTACAAGTTGTGAGGATTTTTTTTTTTAATCAATCTCCCTGTCTGGAAATCTCCCCTTTCCCTCTCCATCCACTCATTTTTAGTGTTTATGCTCAAGTATTATCACCTCAGGAAGACTTTCCTGATTGCACTTCCCTTTTTCTTGAACCCCCCATTAGAATATTAGGTATAGCAAGGCCCCATGACACTTTGTTTCAGGTACTTTTCCACACCTTAGCAGAATTAAAAGGGTTTGAACTTAAAGGGGCCATGTCTTATCCCTGTCTTCTGATAGCCCAGCCCAGAACATAGAAGGCACTTAAAATGAATGAAGAAATGAAGGAATTCTTTAGGATTTCACTCAGCTGACTCCTAAGATGTACTTAAATCAGGGAAACACTTTTCAGCACAAAAGGGCTGTCAATCATTTAAAATGTAACAGATGGAAGGTGAGTTTTCCTACTAGGGAGAGAAGACTTATTCTCCATAAGATTAGTTGATGGAGTTAATCCAAAATCATGAAATAGAAATAAATTCCATTTATATATGTATGTATATATAATATATATAAATATATATACATTTTATACATATATGTATGAAAATATAATATTTTCATATATATGTATGTATATACATATACATATATATATATATATATATATATATATATATATATATGATAATCTAGGTTGAAGAGTCTAGCTCTATAGAAATAAAATAAGTTCACATCCTTAATAAAGAAGTGGACAGACTCTGGTTAAAGTGGGCAATGCAAAAATTTTTGGAAAAATAAAATTAGGATTTGAATAAATATCTTTGTAAATTACTAGAAGAAAATTTTAATGTTCATTTTAAGTCTTTTTTTATTCAGCTTTAAGTGCTGATGGAAAAAATTTATTTAAAATTGAAAAACTGTACTTCAGAGGTGATTAATATCTTCCTATGTAATTCACCTTTGCCTCTGAAGAGCCTAAAGGAAGTGACTGTTTTATGTATTTCTGTGTTGTGTGCATGTGTATGATTTTATATTGCAAAATCAGAGAGGTTGAGTAACAGTGTTCAGTGGATTTGGGTTTTTCTTTTTTTGCAGTACTCAGGAATGAACCCCAGGGTACTTTACCACTGAGTTGCATCCCCAGCCCTTTTTACATTTTATTTTGAGACAGGATCTCTCTAAATTGCTAAGGGTCTCATTAAGTTGCTGAGTAGGCCTTGAACTTTTGATCCTCCTGCCTCAGACTCTCAAGTTTGTTGGAATTACAGATGGGTCCCACCATGCCCAGCATTAGTAGTGTTCAGTTTTAATGAAGATTTTACTTCAGGCTTTGTATCTCATAGATACTACTTAATCTTAGGCTAGCATGTATTAAAGGATGGTCTTTATAAGTTAAATTGATAAAAATGGAGTGAACATGGAGTTCAGGAATATACACACAATAGTTTATTATAATATCATCTTTGTATAGTGTTTTTATAATTTACGGACTATACTGTATCGATTAAAACATAAAAAGTGTTGTTACAATTCAGTGTCACCTATACAAATGCTCTATGGAAGACCTTTTTAATCCAAGTGCCAAAAGCCATTTTCTTTGGCTTCCAGGAATCCTGGGCCAGATCACTTAATTACTACTCTGGGCTCATCTTCTTTCCCTTCCCTTATTATTCCTATTTATAATCTCATTTTAATGCCTTTCCCCAAAAACAGTACAATTATTTAATAAATGAGGACAAATACGTTCAACAAATATAATTGTTGAAATACTATAGTTTTTTAAATACAAAAATAGCTATTAAGAAAGATTATCATTAGTTTCATTGAAAACATTTTTCCTTTTTTACATTGAAGACAGAATTATACAAAGAGAAATAGGAAATAGCATTGATAGTTTTAAAATGACCATATATCTAGTGTAATGTCCAGTGCACATAATTATAATACAGACTTATACACTGAAATTACTTCAAGAACAACCATTAATTAAAATTTTAGAGACAAATAAAATAACTGAAGACTATGTTGTTTATGTAATTTTTAATAACTATAATTATATTCATTTTTACCCTCATGACAGCTATCAAAATATGTAATAAATGACATACTCAGGTGAAGTGGTAATGATGCAGCTATTTACATTATCAAGTTTTTAGTGTATGACTGTTTTGTAGTATTTTCAGCCACAAGTATGGTTTTGGATAGTAATTGAGAATAGAGAATTTTTTATATAATGATTTTTATATTGTTATACAGAAGAAAAAGAAGTCATTTGGCTACTATATTCTTAAAATATAAGCAAATCTCTTATTCTTCTATGAATTTTAATATTTTCTTATATCAAAGTTTGAAGAGAATACTAATATTTTTAATAAAAATGTAAATTAGACTGTTTATCATCCTATGTTTGAAATTATAAGTGTATTATGCATTTTCTCTTTGGGGGGTCATTTACAAGCAAACATTTTAGAAATTAAAAGTACCAAAATATATATGCTTTAGTCAATTTGAATGATATTTTTTAACTTGTCAGATTTTATATTTGAAAACACAGAAAATCATTTTACATTTTCCTAAAAGAGAATTCCCAAGCAGTGTATATATTCATGAATTAAAATTTTATTTCAATAAAAGAAGTATTGAAGTGTAACACCTGCTACATCTAACATTGGGCTAGGAGAAAAAAAGGTGGTAAAGATATTGCCTCTGCTGTGTCTCTACGTATTGCTGTGGAACAATGGGGCTAATCAGTACTATTTTTGTAGCTCTCCATTAATATCTAAAGAAAATTGGTCAACAGTCACTTTAAGGTCCTCTACCTCTCTTCAAAAAGATAAATTTAAACATTCACAAAAATCCTAATTATCAAAAGAATAAATGCCTGATTTTAGTATGTTGTTAATAAATACAACTGTATTTCTATATTATCATATATAATTCTAGGCAAAGACTTTGAACATGCACACAGTTCAGGACAGAGATGAAGCCTGTAGAAACATGCTTAGGCCTGCAGACATGCAAAGCATGTAGTACTATGGACCTGCAAGGAGGACAGAGTTTTCTAAGCACATTCAGATTTCCAACTCAGATCCTGATATACAACACCAAGTTGTCTAAAACCTGCATTCTTATTCCCTCTTTAGGTTATCTTTTTGCCTTAATGAATTTCTTTTCTGAATTCTACATTTGTTGCTGAGTGGCAATAATTTTCTTATGCATCAAAAGTAAATAAACTTTTTTATTACATTAGTGTATCAGTTTTGTTAAAAGTACCCTTATAATTTAAAATTTACATACCATTCAAATATGGGTAGTTTTGTGTTTTTTGTTTTGTTTTGTTTTTGTCGTCGTTGTTGTTGTTATTGGGAATCTAACCCAGAAGCAATTTACCTCTGTGATATATTCTTTGCCCTTTTAATTTTTTAATTTTGAGACAGGGTCTCACTAAGTTGCTTAGGACCTGGCTAAATTGCTGAGGCTGGCCTTGAACTTGCAATCCTCCTGTCTCAGCCTCCAGAGTTGCAGGGATTAGAGGTGTGTACCAACGTACCAGGTTCTTTTTTTTTAAAAAAATAAATAAAACTAAGGGGTAAATGTCAAATTTTGTCTATTTCATTTGATACAGTTAACAAAAATTGGGCGTTGTATTTTGATATTACCTATTAAATTCTTACTATCACTGGTAGTCCCATTTCTCCCTTTATGAGTCTTTTTTCCCCCCTAAATATGGACTTCTTATTTTTTCATGCAAAAAAAATTTAACAAACACAGAATATGATAAACTCCCATCCATCACCTAGCTTTGGGAACATAAACATAATAATACTGTATCTAGTATTTCTATTTTGTCCCTAGGTAAAATCCCTTGGTAAAAAATCTTGCTTATCAGTGTCTCTCTGTCTTAAAATGTACAACTTTGAACTAGGCTGCCACTGATCAGGATTTCCAGGCATGAAAAGTAACAAGTCTCAGCACATTTTATCCTAGCAAGGCTCCCTACCCCCTCCTAATTATCCAGCCTCCTGGGAGGCTGAGCATGCCTGTGGTTAACTAGGCACCACACTGGTTATAAGCTCAGGCACTGGAGCTACATAGATCTGGGTTAACATCTCTGGCTTTACCACTCGCTTTCTGGGTGATATAGGAAAGTTTGTTCTTGGCAAAGAAAAGTGCCCAGTGAGGATAGAATAGGGGTTCAGTAAGGGTACTGAAGGCACTTTTTTTTTTTTTTTTTTAAGGAATTTTACCAAAGACATCATGCTGTGCCTTGGTTAAGATTGAGTCTGTAGAACAGAAAACTGCACCCAGCTGAACGCTACAGTTTCTTTCTCTATGATGGAATATTCAATTTTCTTATCACTATAATGAGCTTAGAAATAATTTATGATCTCTCAGTTCTTTATTTTTTCTTCATCTATGTTGAGTAATCAAGCTCATGGAGTTAAAATGTATTAAATTCATTTATAGAGAGAGCCTAATAATAACAAGACGTCATGTTACATAGTGCTTTCACAGACTGAGTCTAATTTGAAGCTTTTAAAAGCCTGCAAAGATATTCCTATATTTATCATACCATTCTGAAAACTGAACTAAGTGACATGCCCAAAATGCTGTTACTACAATTGAAGTTTCTTAAGGTTTTTACTTTTTATTTTGCAATAACCTTATAGTTACCTTGCTGTAAACATGGAACCTTAAAGAAGTTAACTCATACGAAACAAAAATTATTATGTAAATGGCATGCTGAATATTTTTTCTGATCTCTGAATTTTATGACACCTTCAAAGTACTAGCTACCTGAATCTGCCTTGTCCCAAAGGACTCACTTCAGTCTGGGGGAAACTTCAGGGATATGAATGTATTAAGTTTCACCAAATGAATGTGAAAATCAGGCACAGTAGCCTTTGCCTGTTATCCCATGGACACTGAAGGCTGAGGTAGGAGTATCACAACTTTGGGGCCAGCCTCAGCAACTTAGACCCTTTCTCAAAACTAAAAAAAAAAAAAAAAAAAAAACAGCTGGGATTCTCACTCTGTGCCACCCAACTCCCACTACCCAAAAGAAAATGGAATATGAAGAGCAGGGAAGTAAAACAGAGGGAAAAAATTCAGGGTTGATCAGAAATTCAAATGCATTCTGGAGTGGAACTCAGGGCCCTAACTATATCATAAAACAAAGGTGCCCTATAATGTAAAGTTTCCTTATTAATTGTTTATGTTCTATTGTGGGGTGACAGAACCACTAAAAACATTCTGAAAACTATTACAGGCTAGATTTAAATCAGATTTCTCTGTATTTATATTAAGGTCCATTCCATGAGGGATTTGCAGTTGAAATAACTATATATTTCTCTCCACTAACAAGATAAAAGGAAGCTACTTGGAAACATCAAAGGCAGCCAGACAAGGAAAGTAGCTCATAAAAAATTTTTTGGAAATTTGATAGTATAAAAGAACATACGGCCAGAAGTCAACCTAGCATGTAGAAATTATTGATTTTTAGTATACATGCAATATATATATATTTTAATGTAGCATTAGTTTTTAGCTATTTTGCCATGCTGACTGCAGAAGAAGAGGTAAGATGTGTTCGAAAAGCAGAAAAGATGGCATTATAAACTTACTGGAATTCAGGTCTTTCTTTTTCAATTAAACTCATCCAGTAATTGGGAAAAGTAATACCTATTTTATAAGGTTGTTGAGAAATTAAATGAGATAGTAGAGTTAACAGACATGGCAGAATGTCTAGCACATGAGGACACCCAGAGCTCTGGAAAGGGTCTAAGTCTTCAGATAATGAGGTACTAGAAAAAAACTATGCATATCACTGTTGACCTGAGTATTTTCTTTGGGGTTTATAGTGTTTATCAGTTATCACAAGATAAGCAGCAAGAAAAAATTTACTTAGAGGAAAGGGAGCAGGGGAAGGGAAGAGGGAGGAAGGGGAAATACTGGGGAATAATATTGGCTAAATTTTATGTTATATTGTATGCAGTACAAATATGTAACAATGAATCCCACCAGTATGTAAAACTATTGTGCATCAATTAAAAAGAAAAAGAAAGCAAAACAAACTAAAAATAAATGAAGTTACTTGAGTTAGGCGATTTTACTGTTTCATCATTTTTATATGATTGAATATTTTCAGGAGATACTGTATATGTTTTAAGAATAGTAATATATATTGTCTTGATCTTTATAATTTTCTTTGGTCTTAATTGAAGTGGATATTTTCGGTCAGCAAGAAATAAATATGCTCATACAGAGTTCTGAGAATGTACTAAGTAAATATATTTCTACAGTGAAAATGGGATTAAGATGTTCCTTCTGTGATAAACAAAAAATATAAAATTATGTCAACTTTCACCTCTGAATTCCTTGACTTTACAAGGATTATCTGTGATAATCATTGACCTTTTATTTGGAATGCTACTAAAATAGAGTTTACATCTGGCAGATATAAGACCACTTTTCTCTCTATGTATTTGATTTGGAGTAAGTATTGCCTTCTCACTTCAGGCGTGATTCTTAGGCATGTTACAAATTTTGCAATCTGTCAGTGCCATAGAACACATTGAGCTGTAGCTAACGCTATTTTAACACCCAAGAGCTGCCTTCCAATTCTTTCTGAAATATCTCACTTTTTTTTTTTTTTTTTTTTTTGTAACAATGTCAGAGAAAGTTGAGGAATTTAAGAAGTTGATGGAACATACTCCTGGTGGTTTTGGAATACAACCCTTCCATTTGTGAGTTCTGTGCTTCAGTTGACATTGGATAGATGTCTAGCAAAAGAACAATAAATTACCTAAGTCATTTCAGCATTAGCACATCTTTTAAATTTCAGTGTCCAAGTCAATCCAGTGCAACTAAGAATTCTGCAGTGATCATATTTGATTAGTGGAAATTTATAATTTTATATCTGGTAGAAAATAAAATTTCAAGTTCTGGTTTTTTCATCAATAAGATGGTGATATTATAGTATGATAATCTGTTTTTCAAGGTTTGAATGACAAGTATAGCAAATTATCATGCTCTACAAAAATAGTCTAACAGAAGTCATGCAACATTAAATCTAAGACTTTACAAATCATGAGCTTAAACTATCCATTATATTTATCAGAAAACTGAGGCTTATAATAGTATTGTGAGATTTAATAAATAAAAATACAGGATGCCCAGTTCATTTGAATTTCAGACAAAAGATAGATAATGATTTGATATAAGTAAATATTGCAAGGGAAATGCCTCTGTCAAAAATTTACCCAGTGTTGACCCCAGCAGAGCAGTGTATGCCTACTATCCCAGCTACTTGGGAAACTGAGGCAAGGAAGATGGCAAGTTCAAGGCCAGCCTGGGTAACTTAACAAAACCCTCTCTCAAAATAAAGAATAAATAAAAAGATTAGGGATCTAGCTCAGAGGTAGAGCATCCCTGGGTTCAAGCTCTAGTACCAAAAATAAATAAAAAATAAAAAAATATTCACTGTTTATCTGAAGTTCAAACTTAAGTGGGTATCTTGTATTTTTTCTCTCAAGCCAACCTGTACAAGTATCATAATTTGTTTCATCTGCTTATTTGTTTTTAATCCTCTTGTTATACACTAGATGTCTAGACTGACTTGTTCTATATAACTGTACCTTTATACCCATTGACCCAACCCCCAGCCCTACCATGTGTCCTTGGTAACCTACATGCTATTTTTTCCCTATGTATTTGCTAATTTTTTTAAATAGGAAAAATAACACAAAATATTTATTTTACACCTAAGCCATGTGGGTATTAGACTTCATGTTTTGTATTTAAGATTCCATATGTAAGTGAGAGCATGCAATATTTTTCTTTCTATATCTGACTTTTGCACTTAGCATAACATCTTCTAGGTTTACAATTTTGCAATTGGTAGGAAATCTTTGAGGCTGAATTAATATTCCTTTGTGGAATTATTACATCCATTAATCCACTGACTGATACTTAGTTTGTTCCTGCTTCTTGGCAATTGTAAACAGTGCTGCAATGATGTCGGACTGCAGATATATTTAATAGGTGGTGATTTCATCTCTTTCAGATGTATTCCCTAAAGACAGATCACTTGGTCATCTGGTATTTCTATTTGTAATTTTTTTAGGAGCCTCCATACTGTTTTCAACATTAGCTGTACCAGTCTTTACTCCCAACAGCAGTGAGCAAGGGTTCTTTTTCTCTGTACCCGGACCACTGCTTGCTATTTCTTGAAGGAAGCTATCCTAACAATTGTACAACAGTATCTTGTGGTTTTGATTTGTATTGTTTTCTTTATGATTAGTGATGTTGAGTACATTTTCATATACCTGTTGACCATTTACATGTCTTCTCTGGGGAAATGTCTATTCAGGTCCTTTGCATATTTTAAAATCAGTTTATTTGGCTTTATTTCTTCTTTTTTCTTTTTCCCTATTTTTTTACATGACCTCCTTATATATTTAGGCTTTTAACTCTATATATGGTTTGCAAATTTTTCCTCCAAATGTAGGCTATCTTTTGTTGATTCCTATGTTGTGCGGAAGCTTTTTAGTTTAGTGTAGTCACATTTGTTTATTTTATTTATTTATTTTTTTGGCTTGTGCTTTTGATATTCCATCTAAAAAATACAATTGCCAAGACCAAAGTGAAAGAGCCTTGACCCCATGTTTTCTTCTGGTAATTTTACAGTTTCAGGTCTTTGGGGGTATGATAATTCTTTTTAAAGGGCATAAGTCTAATTATGTACCAGTGAACAATCAAAAACTGAAAATTGCATCATTTACAGGTCACTTATACAATATATTATTAAATATTAAATATTAAATAGTTAAAAAAAAGAGGGACTTTTTCTATACAGTAAAAAAATAAACATATTTCATAATCACACTTCAGTTAGAAACTAAAAATAATCTAACTAATTAAATGGAAAATTTTGAATTTATTGCCTCTAGTTACCATTCTCTGAATTATTTTTTTCTCCATATGAATGATACTCTAATGTACTCAGTTGGTAATTATTGTTATTCAAGGCCTCTATTCCTCAAGACATGTTTTTTGAATACTTCTTCTCAATAATTAAAGTTATTTTAAGTGTAGTAAAGAGCTGGGATTGTAACTCAGCGGCAGAGCACATATTCAGTACATGTGAAGTCTTGCATTCAGTCTCTGACAGGACACATGTGCACATATACATACACATAGTAAAATCTCAACTAAGAAAAAAATTAGGATCAAAACCAATCACTTTATAGGGCCTGGGGATATAATGCAGTGGTAGAGAGCTTGCTTATGAAATGCAAGGCCTTGGGTTCCACTGCCAGCAATGCAGCAAGTGAGATATTTTTAAAAAATCAAATTTAGAACCATCTCATAACTTTTGTTCTGATTTATACTTGAAGTTTTAGATTTATATGCACCTTATAATGTCCTTTTAGTCACCATAAGCTACCTGTTTGTTTGTTTGTTGTACTAAGGATTTAGCCCTGGGCCTTGTACATGCTAGGCAAACACTACCACTGAGATACATCCCCAGTTCTTTTTTATCTTGCTTTGAGACAGGGTCTTTCTAAATTTCCTAGGCTGGTCTCCAACTTATGCATCATCCTTCCTCAGCCTTCTGAGTAGCTGGGATTCTAGGTGTGTGCCAGCTTGTATTCATTTTTGTGTGTAACCTAAAAGCAAATCTAAGACTTTAGCACTGAATCATGAGTATATTAGCCACCCTCAGTCACAGAGATGGAAACAGAGATTTCCCTTTAAGGGGTTTTCTGGAAACCAAGAAGGGAGATGGGGGGCTTTGAGTTAGCCGGACCTAATGAGGTCACCTTGACCCAAAGTTCTTAGCTTCTCCATTTCTCTTTAAGTATACTTATCTTTTCATTCTAATTTAATAGAAGTTTCTGAAATCAGCCCCATAAGGCCCATAATAATATACTCTTCTTTTGTATAAGACATCTGTAATCATCTCACTTTTTTCATTCCAAATCCATTGTCTTCTTTTATTCTTATTAATCTTGCTAGAAGTGTGCTGATTTTTAAGACGTTTTTTAATAATAAACTTTTCATTTTGTTAGTCTTCATTGCATGGTTTATTTGGAAATTTTGAAATGGAAAACATTGCTTTTCCCAATTCTCTAAGAGAAAGTCAAATAGGATTTAGATGACTGTTTTTCAAGCAGGATATAGATGATGCCTGCCCTGAATGGGAAGTCGAACCAATAGATACCCTACAAATTGAAAATTCTTTGGTTTTAAGAGTTGTGTTATTTAACAAGATTAGTAGAGGTAGCACTCCAATTATAATTTCCTCTTAAAAAGTACTCCTTAGAAATATGAAACAAGAAAATATACTCAAATATTAAAAATCCTAAAATTCTATAAAAGTGACTTATTAAATATATAATGTTCAAGTGTCATCCAACAACCAATAAAGAAAAAATCTCCCATCGATGTTATAGTAATAATAATACATTGGGTATTTCTTATATTTATTTAGAAGGTGCTAAAGAGCTGTATATATTGTAAGGATGTAATTAATTCTTGCAACCTGCTTATAGGGTTACAAGGAGGCATAAATAAAATTCTTCTCTTGAAGATTAACAAAATATAGCTCAAAATTATTATGTAATTACCACAAGCACACAAAAATTGGTAGAAGTAGAGTACTTAAATCCTCACACTTTTGTAGGAAACACAATTAGTTTCTGTTAATATCAAGTACTATTTTTAAATTACTTAAGAAATATAAGTATTTTCTAGTTATTTTATACTAATGTTATTAATAACAATAATATTAGAATCACTATAAAACAATAAACTAGAACTGCATTGGAACATTCTTTAAATATCTTTTTTAAACAATCAATCATCTTGCCAGGCATGGTGGTGACAAAAGTGCTCCTGGGTTCAATCCCCAGAACCATAATAAAACCTGGGAATGTAGATCAGTGGTGAAATTTTACCTAGAATTCCCAAAGCCCTGAGTTTAAGCCCTAGAAAAACAAAAACAAAAAATGAAAGAACGAAGCCATGTCAGAATAACCTCACTACTATTTTTGAAGGTTGTTAGACTTTGAAATGGGTCTCAAGATCAACAATATATTTTTAAATTTTTAAGAAAGGATAAATGGATAAATCACTTTTTTAAACTGTTCAAACTTCCAGAGCCAATAGGTTAATATAAATTCAAAGATTTAATCTATCTTTAGTCACTAGTTATATTTAAAAATTTTGCTTAAAGGAGTAGTTCAAAGATGAATATAGCCAGGTGTGCTTGCACACACTTGTAATCCCAGGAACTTGGGAGGCTGAGGCAGGAGGATAGCAAGTTCAAAGCAGCCTTAGCAACTTAGTGAGATCCATCTAAAAATAAAAAAGGACTGGAAATGTGGCTCGGGGTTAAGTGCCCCTGTATTCAATTTCTGGTACCAAACAAACAAACAAACAAACAAACAAAAAAGAAGAAGATAAAAGAAAAAAGAAAAAAAAAGGAAAAAGAATATAGATAAAATCATGAATTAATCATGATAATAATGAATAATCATGATTAATAGTCCCTTTCCAATTTTTTTGTACCTAGCTGAGCAACAAAACAACTGGGTATACATGTTAAAAATATTGATTCATAAGCTTCACATACTCTCTAGCCCTGCCCTCCACCTCAAAATATGAGAACCTCTGAGCTAAGCCTTAGTTTAAAAACAGCAACAAAAAAATATTGCCACTGATTTGTCTCCACTGAGACAGAAATTAGGGAATACTCCAGGTGATTATGAGCCTCCTGACTATAGAAAGAACTTCTTAAGGACGTCAGTGTGCCTGGGGCCAAACAGGGTGATTAGGTCCCTCACATGATTACTGAATTGACAATGTAAAAACTAGGGTAAAGGGCTGCCTTCAAGCAGCCTGCTGCCTTTCACCAGTGTGGTGAGGAATACTCAGGGGAGCAGTAGCAAACAAATCCTTAAGTGCAATGAGTGGCTCAGAAAACAAACTCAACAAGCTCTGAGAAAAGAAGTCCAGGGAATGGTCTGTTAAGGGATGAGGTCAGCATAGATGGGAACTTGCATAGATAAAAGCTGTCTAGGCATTTTGTTGTTGTTTGTTTCTTTTGACTTCATTCTTTTTTTTTTTTTACAGTTTTTTTAAATGAACTTAATATTTATTATTATTATTTTTAGTTTTCGGCGGACACAGCATCTTTGTTTGTATGTGGTGCTGAGGATCGAACCCGGGCCACATGCGTGCCAGGCGAGCGCGCTACTGCTTGAGCCACATCCCCAGCCCTTCATTCTTTTTTTTTTTTAAAAAATTATTTGTTCTAATTTGTTATATATGACAGCAGAATGCAATTCAATTCATATCACATATATAGAGCATAATTTTTCATGTCTCCAGTTGTACATTTTTGACTCTGAAACAGCACGAGCTAAAGTGCAGTGATTGAATGTTCTTTCAGTTTGAGAGGCAACATAGAGCCTGGCCTAAAGGAGTATTTGTTGTTAGAAAATAGAATGCAATGATGTCAAACTCCAAGGAGTATTCTAAATTAAAGGGCGAAATATGTATATTATACAAAAGACTTGGTTCATTTTATAGGGGATAATTTTTTAAAATGTGTAGTAAATGAACAAATATTTAGGAGACAGCCTTTAGAGTTTCATATATATCAAAGAAAGGTCAAAAGAGATTGCTGTCTTCCTAAAGCAGGCTTTTTGGGGGGTAAAGTTAAATGAGGCTTTTTTTTTTAAGCTCATGAACATTAATGTTTCATAGTGATTAAAGTTCAGAATTATGTAATTTATAGTGAATTTTCATTGCTATTACTTCTTGGTTGAAGTGAAAAGAAAGCACTCTTTAAATTGCCTGATATTAGAAATTAATGTGCTCTATAACATTTTTGCATCTCATCTCTTTGTCTTTACTTTTCTTCATCTCAATATCTCTTCTGGTTTTGTTGTTTTACCTCTTTTCTCTGGATCACTATTGCTTGTTCTCTAGGCAAAGTACTCCAAAAATGACCCTCAGAGGATACAAAGGATATTAAAAACTAGCCATGTAAACCATGAATATTTTCTCTCTAGAATATGTAATAAGCTTGAGGCAAAGACAGGTAGAATCATGCATATATTAGTTTCAAACTCAAGTTATTCAGACATTTATGATTCCTAGGGGAGAAAATCCTCCAGGGAAAAAAGCAAATAAATTTTCATAAAATCTTTAAGATTCCTTCAATATTACTGCCTTGCCATATTTGAAAACGTAGAAAAACAATGGAGAATTTCCATTTAAGAAATTTCCATGTTCAACTAATTTTGCAAGCTGTGACTCCTTAATAGAATTCAGACTTGTCCTTGTTGGCCAGCTCTGTGCTGACACATTGGGGCTGCACTCAGAGAACTGTGATCTAAGGGAAACTCAGATTCAGCACTTGAAAGAACTGCATGTAGAAACAGAAAGCTCTGATGCAACTGTATACAGTACAAACACAAAAAGAACATTTAATTTTTCTAAGTTGGCTGCTTTACACTTCACTCTTCAAGCAATCTTCAGGATTCTTTCAATTAGTCTCAAGTTATCTCTGTCTTCTGCAAAGAAATCAAGAAAATAAAAACTTGGTAATAAGAAATCAAAATTTGGTAACTACTATTGCTAGATTCCAGGAACTCTATTGAGTACTTTATAGATGATATTTCATTTAAAAATTATAAAACAAAGTCTTGTTAACATTAGTACCTTGATTTTACTGATGAGAAAATTTATATTTTCACTATTGTTATATTATATATTTGGTATGTACACCAGTAAATAACAAGTGTAGCCCACCAGTATCTTTTTCTTTTACAAATACAAGGCAAAGAAGAACATTATAGTAGGCTCTTACTAAAAAAGGTTGAGAGTTTTTTTGTATAAATCATCGAAGCTGAATCATAGCATTTCACATCAAAGCAAAGAAGACCATGGCCTACAGTAGACAAAGAAAAGATCCTTCACCAAACCTTTTCATTTCTGTTACAACTCATTCTGGTGTGTTTTCATCAAATGTTCACGATTGCATTTACATTAGACATTTAAGTAGAGGAAGCATTGGCCAGATAAAAGAGAAATGACATTTATTCTTTTCCAACCTCTGATTAAGTTAAATATACAATTTAACATATTCCATAATTCTGGGCTTAGTGCCACCAAATAAGTTCCATAGCTGTCCATTTTTTACTGAACATACCCATACTTTTACTATAGTGTAACTTCAAAGGTTGTGCAGTGAAATGTTCCACAGTGGCCATTGCATTAGTTTATAACCCAAATCACTGATCTGTATTAGAAAAAGGCCTAATCTTTCTCAAGAAGTTCATTGAACTTCTGTTACCAAGATTTGTCTCAAATCCACCAGTCTTGATACCGAACTCACATAATTAAAAGGAATTGTTATTTTAACTTGAACCTCTACTTAAGGTTTTCTTTGTAATACAATAAAAAACTTTTGGGTACCTTCTTGTCCTTTTGATATTTTTCCCATTAACAAAATATGTAAAATTAATTTTTCATCTCATAAGTAAAAAGGAACTTCTACTAAAAATATCTAACTCAATATATATGTACAAATGTTTTTATGTATCAATTGAAAAACAAATTTAAATTTAAAAATATATTTGACGGTTGCTCAACAGTGCTATACACTTAGAGACACTTCTTTAAGAAAGATTATGATAACTTTTCTTTATGTGGTACTATAGCACATGAGGCATTATCTATTTGAGAAAGCAAAGTTGTTCAAATATTACTTTGTATTTACTGTACAGTTAATAAGTAAGCAAACCATCTAGCTTCAAGGATTCAGGATAAAAATAAAAATAAAGTTAAGTCGGTGATAAACTCAGGCAGATATTTATGACCCTCAAGCTTAATACCCTATTTCTCCCAACTTGAACATTTCCCTCCACTAAAAATTTCTTGCTGTGTGCAGGATACATGTGAAAATGAGTCATAGTCACACCAACCCTGATTTGTACCTGCCAATTTATGATTACTGGTATTTAACATAATTATGAAAAATCATGATTCAGAACTAGAAAATTACACAAGGAAAACAGGCCAATTCTGATATGTATCTTGGGTAACCAAGAGAACCAGTCTTTTGTTTGCCTATAAGTTATGTAAATATTTACACCATAAATGGCTCTAACACAACTCAAGGTTAACCCTGGTATAACTTTATCTGTAGTTTGGGATAATAATCTCCCCCATAATAATTATCCACGTTGTTTAGGTATTAACTTCTTGCAGGAACAAACTAGAGTTCTATTAAGACAAAACAAGGTGCCTACCTCATAGCTAATATATTTTTATTAGCTATATATGTTGTACATGCATACCTGCAACTTCTAGATCCTTTACCTGGCTTAAGGTCAACTTATTTTTCTATTTTATAGCCACAAAGACAGCAAGATGAGATGCCTTCCAGTTTAGCTGTGTCTCTCCTACTTCATGACCATGTAATTATACTGTGGTGCATCAAGATGAAATAACTGGCACATCAATGACACAGAAATAGCCAGTGGCACTGGGAACATTTCCCTTAGAGCAGTTGGCTAAATGCTCCTTATGTGTTTCAGTATTTAAAAAAAAAAAAAGTTATTTTATAATTTTATAAAAATAAATATAAAATAAGCTTGCTAGCAATGAAGATTAATCCTTCTCACAAAGTTAAGCCCCCTTAATGTCACTGTGCATTGCCTGTAATTCCATACTAGGGCCTTGAGGCAGAAGTATTTACATTGTAGGACAAGAAGGATAAGTCAATTCTGTTCCCTCCAAGAAACACTACTTCCCATCCTTTTCTCTCTTTGCTTCCCTCCCTCAGTTCAATCTCCTATGGCCGTGAGTTGGGTTGGTGGAAAGTAGAGGCCTAGAATTTTTTCTCTATTAGTCTACAAGGGAGTCCATAGGTGCTCAGTACAATTTCTGAAATTCTTTAATGCAAAGATTCCATTAGTGTGCTTCCTTTCTTCATGGCGTGATGCAAGTGTCTTTGGTGCATTTTTTTTTCTTTGCCTCTTTTCTCTCATTTTCATCCTCTTACAATTATAGGTTAGATCTGAAGGATTTACAGTTCTCAAGTGGGAAAAACACAAAGGAGTTGCTGGTCGAAGTTTGCCTAATTATGAAATAGCAAATATTCACTTAAATAGCCTGGTGGAATTTAGAACATGTTACTTCTTTTTATGTTTGTGCCTTTAGTTGTGACATGTTTCCAAATTACAAAGGACAAATATAGTTGCGATAAAAAATCTCTGTTTCGTAGTCTCAATATTATTGTGAAAAAAAAAAAAAAAAGAATGATCCACTGTAAAGGCAGGTAGGTCAGAAGAAGCAGATTCCTCTCTACAACTTAAACATATCAAAATATTAACATCCATAATTTTTGGTATTTGAGTTTTTCCTCATACTTTTCTCGAGTGATGACTTTCTTCTCTTGTATCCTGTGCACAGCCTGCACCACACCATTGCTGTCTGCACATATACTTATCTAGACACCATACTTGTCTGAAGGCATTGTGTCTTAATTCACTTTGTGTAACTGACGGGAATTACAGAGGGAAAAAGACATTTCTTTTAATTTTTATGAACCAAATTGGATCTCTTCCAACCTCTATCCCACATGGAGGAGAATCCATCATGAGTCAACTCTTGGCTTATCCCTGCACCAGCTCCCACTAGTTGGAGCAGAATACATGGTCTCAGGCAACAAGAAAATTAGGGAAGGGCTTTTCCTTGGCTTGCTTTCATCAGTAGTGTTACTGCAGATTCTTTCTGCCCCGGCTCCTGCTGCTATGAAGGACTGTGGCTCCTCAGCATGGACCAGGAGACAAACTCACAGGTTGTTTCTGTGTATTATCTGATCTCAAAGACTATGCTTCCTCTGGCCTTCCATTCTTGAGTAACTAACACATACCTTCTACCCCCAGGTTCCTGCCACCTAAATAAATTTTACAATTCAAGTTCTTCTCTTAGTTTAGGGGCCACAGGGCTTAGACCACTTTCCCACTCCAGCTCAAAGCACCAACATCAGTGCACTCCCCTTTCTTGAATAATTTTATTTAATTCTCTTATGGGCATAACCTTCGAGAGCAAAACAATAGTATCTCCCCACCTACCTCCAGAAAATCAGAACTGAAAACCAAGGAAACTAGGAGTCTTCCTTAAAAGAAAGGAAAAGCAAATGTGTTCATTTTATTCATGAGCCCTTGTCAGATAAGAATATAAATTATTTTATTAATAGGGCTAGGGATGTAGCTCAATGGTAGAGCACTTGCATAGCACACATGAAGCCCTGGATTCAATCCCCAGCATTGCAAACTAATATCCTGCCCTATTTTATTTGTAGCACTCCAATAGTGTTTGGCAGATAGTTAAGAACTTATTTTCAAATTAATAAAAATGTTTTTGCTGACTAAGTTTTTTTCTCATTTGTGGGTCCATTCATAACATTCCTGTATTTTTCAGTTTTAATCTGCAGTTTAAAGAAGCTTATTTATTTTCATTACTTTGCCCAGCAGCTGTTTTTGATAACTTCCAAAGCTATCAAATTTTTTCCCATTTTCATATCTCTAAGACATATCTTAAATTTTAAATTATGAAAAAATTATGAAGCTTCACAAGTTAAAGTATGTGTTCATGACTATTTTCCTATAACTCATTACCAAGAAGTCATTGTCTTTTGATTAATTAAAGACCTTCAGCTTTTGAAACCAATGTCTTTATTTATCCTTCCCATTATTGACCTTAAATCTGTTAAATGTTTGGTTTATATGACCTTGCATGTGATGGCATTGAACAAATAATTACAGCTAAAGCATGTATTATTGTAGTAGGGCATACCTCAACAAAACTTAAAAAAAATTAATTTTAGCAAAGCATATTACCAGCCTCTTTACCTTAGAAGTAGAAATGACTGATCATTGCAGTGGTCACAAAAGATATTTTAGTGTCTTCATTTCCCCAAACCAGGAGATGAAAATATGTTTCCATAGCAACTTAATTCTACTGAAAGAATCTTTTTGTCTCAAATAAGGCCATTTAATAATGCTATCTTGGAAAAATATTCTTACTTGGCTTCTATGGTAGCATAATGAAGCTCTAAGCATATGTATTTTATGACTACATGCTTCTATAGTGTACATCTTCCTGCCTCACATCAAAATTCTGTAAGTGCAGAAGCCCTGATTGCTTTTTATGTTGTTCTATCTCTATCACTATGAGTTCGTTAAATGAATGAATTACTGTGAGCGTATGTGATTTTCTAATGCATATAATATAAGCATTTGAGGCACACTGAAACTTATTTACTCAAAGAATTCTCATTTTCATGCAACCCATAACCTCATTCATGTTTTTAGAGGAACGAAAACTAATCTACTGTATGATCTTCCCCCCGAAATATTCTTACTGTACTTTAAAAAGCAACAATTAAATGTCTGTAACAGAAATACTATATTTGACATTATGGCAATGTGTCCCCATGCTTAGTCATCTCCAGACCCTGGTAACAGAGCAGCTTGCATTTTGAGCACATGCCTGAGATCCCTAGATCTCAGTGTTTCTTCTAACTAGTAGAGAAACACATCACCTACCCTCAAGGCTAAGCCAACTACTAGCCAAATGTTTCTTTAAAAGAAACAGGCTGTGGCTGGGTCTGGGTTCTTGCCAGAGAGGAAATGGAAGGAGAAAGCTCACCTCTTTCAGACTAGGGAAGTGCCTGGGGGAGACTGTCAAGAGGCAGAAGGAAGTGTTCACCTGTATTTCTTCTCTTAACAGTTGGAAGTTTCAGAAAGGTAAATGTAAGGAAAGTAAGAGTCTGAGAACACTGAGGGGAAACAGCCTGTGTCCTTAGGCCTCCAGTAGGAGGCATTCCAATGTAATGCAGTGGGGTGACCTTGGAGAGTGAATGAGTCCAACTTGATGTCCCTGCCTTCACATAATTTCTTGGCCAGAAGTTTCCAGAGGATGCTGAGCGAGTCTGGCCTAGGGTCAGGATAAAGAGCTGAGCTTAGGAGCTGCACTAAGCATCCTGCTGTGTTCCAGTGGTAACAGGGAACAGAGATCAGCCCAGCCCAGCAGGATCCATAGACAGCTCCCATGTGGATTTCTGGTGTCATTTACCCTTTGTTCTCAGAGTTCACACAAGCCCCAACACGCCCAGAGGCCATACTGAAGAGTCAGAAATAAGAAAAACTGAACATGAACCTGAAAAGGATTGAATCATTTAAAAGTGATACATGGATTAGCAGGATTGCTTCACTGCCCTCCTGCCGCATCACTCACAGGGAGGGAGTTCATGAGGATTAGAATGATTCAGCCAGGCTTCCATTAAGCTCACAGAAGCATCAAACAGAATGTGGTTATTCTTGATAGGGCAGAGAAAGGGATGGTCACCCCTATTTCTTTCATTTTGGGAAGAAAAAAAGAAAAAATACCAGATTCTCTTGATTCTGTGCAGATGTTTCCATCCTCACCCTCCTGGTTTATCTGTCCCCTTCCAGCTCTCTTGGCAGTGAACTTGACAGGGTTTTGCTGTAAATTGCGATAGGTTTTTCTGAGAATGCAAGGGTAGATTTTTTGATGCCTTAATTTTTTTTTTTTTCTGGAGGGGGAGTGGTGTTATTATTAAAAAAACACTCCAGTGGGGATTATGAACTGAAGTAGATTTCTATACATGTATAAGTATGTCAGGATGAATCCAAATACTACAAAGCTCTAAAACAAAACAAAACAATAACAACAAACAAACAAGCAAACAAATAAACCAAAAAAACTACTCAAACTGGGCATGGTAGTGTACAACTGTACTACCAGCAACTCCAGAGGCTGAGGCAAGAGGAGTAAAAATTCCAAGCCAACCTCAGCAATTTAGAAAGACTCTTACCAACTGAGAGGAGGAGGAGGAGGAGGTGGAGGAGGAGGAGGAGGAGGAGGAGGAGGAGGAGGAGGAGGAGGAGGAGGAGGAGGAGACACTTTAGCAGTTGCCTGTATCTTACCAGAAAACCAAACCACAAAGCCAAAATGCCGTTTTTTTTTTTTTTTTTTTTTTTTTGTTAAGTGTATGAATCATTTCTTTTTCCTTTTTATTGTAAATGCCTTCTAAAGTTATTTTGGTTCTCTTGTATTGATTTCTCTCTCCCTTCAAAAACAAAAGCCATGACATCTATAGGAACTTTACTGAAACAAAAAGAGAAAGGTATATCATTACATTTAGTTCTAATTAACTAGAGAAGAAAAAAGTCAATAAAGAAATGGGTGATTTGGCCTAGCACAGTAGCAAATGCCTATAATCCCAGTGACTCAAGGGGCTGAGACAGGAGAAACACAAGTTCAAAACCAGCCTCAGCAACTTAGCAAGACCCTTAACAAGGCCCAAGCCCTTAGCAACTTAGTGAGAACCTGTCTCAAAATTAAAAAAGAAAAAGGGATGGGGATGTGGCTTGGTTGTCAATAATTTCTGGGTTCAATCCCTGGTACTAAAAACAAAATAGAAGAAAAAGGGGATGGGGAAAGGGAAGAAGAAAAGTATGAAAATGTAATGAATGTCCTGTAGTGTTTACAGGAAATTAACATTGATAGCCAAGTGTTCCACAATTTAAGGTGACTGATTTTAATCACATTGTCAAAGGTTAGCTACCTTTTCTGATTTAAAGAAAAAAATCAGTGCAAAAATAATTGGATCTTGAGAATGTGTGCAATATTTGTGCAAAGAGTGGTCTTTTATATAAATTCTAGGATTAAGCATATTGTAATAGTACTTTGGGATACGTTTTGTTGAGCCTTTAAGCATCTCTGATATATTATACAATGAAGAAGTCCAATGTCACATGTTCTTTTCCTAGGACATACATTACACTGGGCATGGGTCACTTTGTATAATCTCTAACTTGACAGTGAATTATGGACAACAGGATATGGAATAAAAATATAGAATATAAAGTAATGTAATTTCATCAGCTCTATTTGAATCACAATTTATTGTTAATAGGCTACTGAGAACAATTAAGAACATTATCTTTGACACTGAGAAGCAAACAAGATCAAACAGGGGCTAGAATCTCAATATCCTCGTTAAGGGCACACCCCCAGTGACCTAAATGACCTAACTTCCCTCTCTGAGCCTACCTATCAAAGTCCTCAACATTTCTCAATAGTATCATTAGCTGAAGAGCAAGTCTTTAACACATACAACTTTGTATGTGTTACATCCAAACCACAGCAGTATCAAAATACACAGCTATTTTCAACTACTTGAGAGAGTATCTTCTGTATCTGCAAATCTGATTCATGCACAGACAATAATTTATTGCCTATTAGTAGCTGTAATAGATGAGAGTATGGTTATGGTCTTGAGACAGTTAGGGACTACTATGGGGGTACAAAAGCCTGGGACAACAAAATAACCTCTGGGTGTAATAAACTATTAGTCCTGTAGTATGGCATGCTGCCTCTTTACCTATGTGCTTTTTTCAACAGACTCATCATGGGACCTTGATAGAGCCATACAAGCAGGATGTTTGCACAAGATGAAATGGCTACCTGGGAAAAATCGAAATAAACTTAGTGTCACTTAATTTCAGACAATTTAAATATCACTGATTTTGGAGGTCACAGAGCTAAGCAATGCCTTATTAATTTCCACTAGCTTTGCTGTGGATAACACCTCTGATGTGTGGGTTAGGATGATAAGAGTTGCTTAAGGTACTTTTTGGGAACTCGAAAGTCATGTTTGCTAAAAACACTGACTCTTTTTGTTGTTGTTCGCAACAAAATTTTAAAGTTTATTTGAGCAAACAATGATTCATGAAACAGGAAACTCTAAATCAGAGGTAGTTTGGGGACTCCACCGAGTGATAGCAAGGAGACAGCTTTTATAGTGCAAATAGGGAAGGAAAGCAAAGAAAATGTTTGATTGGTTGTGGTTATGCAGTTGCCCTATTTAGCTTATCCTGTGGGAGAGTCCCTTGTTATAAATAACTGTAAGTTAGTTGATAGATTCTGATTGGATAGCCTTAAGTTTCAGTTTTCTTTAATAAAGGCACTTATGAGAAATAGCTCAAGCTAAGTTTTTAACACAGTCTCTTTCTTTGGACCTGCAAATGTCTAATGAGTGACTGGAATGTGATTTGTGTCTTCACATTATCTCTAAACCTTTGCTGCCTTAACTTTTGGGTGAAGTTCTACTCAGCTCTGCATGTAGACATGGTGATAGCCTATTCAAGCTGGTATGCGTTTTCTTCTATCCTGCCCCTTTTCAGCAGTTATATTAGCCCAAGCACCTAAAGTCTTTCAATCCTAATGGAAGGCCCAGATGGAGCCACATGGCGAGGGTATTTGTACAGGATGATAGCACCAGAGTACAAGTTGACCATGAATTCCCAAGATCCATTCTCATACACAAGAAGAAACATCTTTTAGATGTTTGAAAGTCATGTGCCCCTGGCTGCTAGAAATTAACAGACCCTAGCCTACCCAAGCAATTCATTAAAAGTTTACTTTGTTCAGGTAGCAGCCTACTCCCTTAGTCAATGCTATCTCCCTTCAGCTGAAGCCCCAATAATCCCCTTTGGCTGAAGCCCCAATCTCTGTTGAGTAGATAAGGGTGTTTTAGGTAAGAGATGATAGAGAATGTATCGTGCCTATTTAAAGGCTTTTTGTTTGTTTGTTTGTCAGACTGTCTATTTGTAAACTCAAATCAATCACAAAAATATTTCATTCCCTCTGGGAAAGAGTTCTTTGAGGTCATGTAGCAGTGGTCCACTTTATGCTTTGAATATATAACCCTGGCTGCTCTGCCACTGCAACTTATTTTTAAAGTGGAGATGTTTCTTTCTCTTCCTCTGTCCCTGCTCCCACCTAATATCTCCCCTTCCCTCATCTCAGGGGAAACAGGATTACATTTCTTCCCCATCCTAGGCAGAGTTATCTGTCCTTGTGTACACACCCACTATAGGAAGGAAGTAATCCAGACTTTTGGGATGCTTATCAGAAGATCTCAGAAATGACTGTCTCCCAAATTAACTAGCGAATTAGGACTCCAGACAGAAAACACATGGAATGTAGCCTTTGAGTCACCTCTTTAAAAACCCCCTCTTCCTGCTGATGGGCAGAATCACAAGCTTTGGGACAGTAGTCCCATGTGTTTGTCCTTTGCTAGCAAAACAATAAATCTTCTTTTTCCTTTTTCTCAAAACCACGTCATCATTATTGGATTGGCATCAGGGACAAGGACCGAGCTTTCGGCAACAGTAAAAACTAACTCATGAGTTTGGTGTGTTTCTGTGTTTACTTTAACCTATAGCAGAAACTGCAGAGCTGGAGCTGTGAGTGTCCAGCCTGTCTGTAGTGGTGAAAAAACTTGGTGCTCATTGACTGAGGATGGGATATTTTTATAGCTCTGGAAGGTATTAAAATATTTGGTATAAAGTCTGTTATAATAATAGAGTTCAGTTTTTATTTCTTATTAAGGACAAACACTTAGATGAATCTAAAGTTATGATAATTCCCAGAAAATAAATAAAAAAAAAAAAAAACTAAAGTTCTAAGATTTTAAGAAATTTAGATTCTGAAGAAAAAAAGCCCTTTTGACAGAACTGGCAAGAAAGAAGCCTTTCTATATGAAAAGCAAGTTTACATAATTAAGATGACTCTACGAACAAATGAAATTAGTTTAAACATTTCAGTATTTAAAAATAGCAGTATATCTATATCATTTCTCTGTGGAAGTATAATATAAGCATGCCATTTATTTGTTGGTTTATTTATTTACTTAAGATTTGAGTTTGATTTCTAGTGAAGAGACTAAACCTAGATTTCCTTAACTCCTTTTCCTGTTTATTGATTAGATAAGCTAATATTATTTCCATGTATTGTTTACAAAATTTTTTTTTTTTTTAGGACCTGGAATTGAACTCAGGGGCACCACTAAGCTACATCCCCAGCCCTATTTTGTATTTTATTTAGGGATGGTCTCACTGAGTCACTTAGCACCTCGCTATTTCTGAGGCTGGCTTTGAACTGGAGATCTCCTGCCTCAGCCTCCTGAACTGCTGCCATTACAGGAGTGAGCCGCTGTGCCAGGCTAGTGTTTACAATTTAAGAAAAAAAAATTAAAACAATTATGTATTCAAGTTAATTGTATTATAACTCTAACAAACTTAAAAATCATCTTTTGTATCAGTTTAAACATAATTTCATATTCCTGAGTTAACTTCAATAGTTAGAACTAATATTAAAACTAACTAATTACTTAGCATTTTTTGGAATTCTTTTTTTTTTTTTTTTTTTTCTGGTAGTACTGGGGAGATTTAGTCCAGGGATGCTCTACCACTGAGCAACATTATGGATCCTTTTTATTTTTATTTTGTAACAGAGTCTCACTAAGTTGCTCAGGCTGCCCTGGAATTTGTAGTCTTCTTGCCTCCATCTCTCAAGTCACTGGGGTTACAGGTAGGTGCCACCAAGCCCATTTGGATGATTTTTAAGTAATATAGAATACCGAAACACTGGCCAGCAATTTTTATTTGTTAAAGGGTAGCTACATTTCGGGATCAAACTAGTATGCATGCTGATTTCTCTTACTTAAAAAGGAAGCCAGGTTGTATTTGTGATTTTCTAAAATGCTTGGGAATGAAATTTCTCAATTGCTTACCCCTCCATTATTTCTATGTAATGGCAGTTAGTTATTTTCCTTAGAGTGTGATTAATATTGGTGATGGAACCTGTACTAGGAGTAACAGTGGTAGAGCACTATGATTGTGAATCAAGGTAATGGAGACTCTTCTAGCTGACAGAAGGAGAGGAAGAGTAACATCATCCTAATGTAAAATGCTGTTCCAAAGTGTAAGAAGATAGTGAAAAACAAACTCAAATAGATGTAGACCATTGTAGGAGGTTTGTAGAGAGTAAATTTTAGTTGCTTTGGTTTGTAATTTTCTGTAAATGATAACTGTGAAAACAAGCGTTGTAATCTGTTAAATCTTCTGCAAATTTGCTCAGGTCTGATGAGTTTGTTTATAATTTTTTTTTAATTAGAAGCTTGTGAATACGTTTCCACCAAATATTAAAATTATGAAAAGCTAGAATTTGGTTTATTATTTCTTAAAATTGCAAGTAAGTCTTAGAAAATTCTGTCTGCTTTTAACAGGAGGTGATAAAAAGTTATTTTTGTGAATTTGCTTAGGGGACAGGAATCTGTATGTCACCTTGATAGTTTTTGAAAACTTATGCTGCTGTTCTTTATTTTTAAATATCCTTTCACATTTACAAACAAAACAAATCATAATTCTTATTTTAATTTTTTTATTTCCTCTTTTATTCATAGGTAGCCAAACAAAACGATTTGCTCTTCTCAGACATCTATAATTCTTTTTTAAGTGACCAAATGTCTACTACTAGTTTTTTTTTTTACCTTCCTAAGATCACATTCTAAAATGTAAATAATAATATTTTCAATATGTACTTTAAATTATTTTGCTGTTTTGGAGATTTCCCAGGGCCACGGACAATTCTATTTTTTTCTTTTACTTCATAAAAATTGGATGCTATTATTAGTTTTTGCTTGTTTTACTGTGTGTGTGTTGTGTGTGTGTGTGTGTGTGTGTGTGTGTGTGTGTGTGTGTTACTACAGATCAAACCTAGAGCCTCACACATGCCAGGCAAGTGCTCACCATTAAGCTAAACCTCAGCTCCTCCATATTATTTAAGGAGCTGCACACTATTATAAAATCTGCATGGCAATAAGTAGCATGCTAAGGACAATTTCTGCCTTCTCTAAATACTAGGAATATAATTATGCTATACTTTTAATGTTATCAATAAGAATACTTTATTTATTACACCTTATAAGAAGGCTTGGAGACTTGTCAATGCCCACATTGTCATAATATGTTCTTTCTTTTAAGGGAAACATTGAACAAATCTGTGTAAAGTAGTTATGAGTGACACCCCAACAGAGGATTTTCTTCTTTTCCAGTTCTGATATTGTCAGTTATAATAAGTTAACTGAAAAATTTAGTCAGATCATTCACATGTAGTTTCTTCTTTTCTCTCTTCCTGGTTTAAAGGCTTTGCTGTAAACTACAAACTTAAAAGAACATCTCAGAACCTTGTGAAAAAGGACCGTGTGGTGGGCAGAATCTTACAAATGCTACTTTTTATTACAAAAATTCTCTTATGATCCTCAGGACTGTGAAATGATACAATAACAGGCCTGGAAATATATTGTATTATATGAGGAAGGGGAATTTTCAGGTGTAATTAAAGTTACTAATCACTTAAGAATAGTCGGATGTCTCTAACCTAATCACAGAAACCCTTTAATGGCAGAGAGTTGGACTGGGGATATAGTTTAGTGCTAGACCACTTACCTGGAGTGCACAAGACCCTGAGTTCAATCCCCAGCACTACCTATACAAAAAAAAAAAAAAAAAAAAAAAATACAATTTCTCCTGCTGGAAGCAGAAGGGAAAGTTAGGGAATAGTTAAAGTTTTAGAAGGATTTGCCTCACTGCTGGTGCTTAGAAGATGGCAGTGGGATGTGGCATGTGACAAAGGTACAGACTTCCTCTAGGAGCAGAGAACAGGCCCAAGAGTGATAGCCAGCAAAGAATCCTTTGATCCACAGTCTTGTGGAACTTCATTCTGTCAATGATCTAAAGGTGCTTATAAATGACAGTCTTTCCCAGATAGGAGCCCATGCTAGTCACCATCTTCATTTCAGCATTATGAGATATGAGCATTGTACCTTGCTGAGTCCACTAGGACTCTTGGCAGACAAATCTGTAGGTAATAAGTGGAGGTTATGGGGCAGGGGGAGGGTTGATGTTTTTGTTTGTTTGTTTGTTTTGGTACCGGGGCATCCCCAGCCCTATTTTGTATTTTATTTAGAGACAGGGTCTCACAGAGTACTTAGTACCTTGCTTTTGCTGAGGGCTTTGAACTCAAATTCTCCTGATTCAGTCTCCAGAGCAGCTGGGATTACAGGTATGTGCCATCTTACCCAGAGAGGTGGAGGTCACTATAAGATGCTAAAACCATGGCAATGCAGCAATAGAAAACTACTATAGCAAACTCAACCATTTACTCTTAACTATTGGTACTTCAAGATACAGGCTATGGGTTTAGGATATGGATCTTATAGTGTCACCCTTAGATAATAGTCAGATGGTTCCAGAAGCCTGACTCGGGACTTTAAATAATTTTTCAGTCTAAAAAGAACAATCTACAAAAACAGACTATTGACCTAATATCCAAGGTTTTGCCTGGTGCGGTGGTGCACACATGTAATCCCAGTGGTTGGGAGGCTGACACAGGAGAATCGCAAGTTCAAAGCCAGCATCACAAGTGGCAATGTGCTAAGCAATACGCTAAATAAAAATAAAATACTCTAAATAAAAAGTACAAAATAGTGTAGAGAATGTGACTCAGTGTTTTAGTGCCCCTGTGTCAATTCCTGGCACCTCTCTACCCCCAAAAACCCAAAATCTTAAAAGGAGGGAAATGTAACTATTGATATTAATTTTAATGTTTTTTTTCTAATAGATATCTAAGAATTTCCTTTTTTTTCTAGATCTCTCTCTACCCCTCAGTTTACTAGAATGTACTTTTACAAACTGAAATGAAACATGTTTTAAATGGTAAGTGAGTCTTCCCAAGGCCTCAGAATTGAAGAGCAAATACTTTCATGAGTCTTTTTGCTCTTTTTTTTAAAAAAATGACAATATAGTTAATCATACAGACACAATAATATGTCCCCCTTTTTACCAGGGTATAATTAGATCAATTGACAGTGCACCCAAGACCATTCCTGGAAATGTCATATATGAGAAGTCCCATTTTATCAGTCTGACAAGCCTACCTTGAAGGACTAATGGTTGTACATCATTATTGAACTCTGTGTCCATAAAACAATCTCTGAAAATTGATCTGATATGTGTTTAAGAACTTGTAGGCTATAAATAACCTTACTTTCTGTTTGGCAAGCCAGAAAACTCATCATTTTTTAGAGACCTTGAGGAAAGTTTAATTTATAGACACTACAGAGTTGTATTGAGATGAATTTCTTGGGTTTTATTCCTTAGCCTCAGACTAAAGTAGCCCAAAATCTGGAATAATAGAGGCTATCTTGAATTCTGTATGAATTGTTTGTGGAAGTTGATTTGTGGCCTGGTGGTTGTTCAACACTATTTGGCTCCCAGTGTGCTGACCTAAGTGGAGGGTGATATGGTTAATTAACACCTTGTGCTACCTTCACAGGTCAAGATAAAATGAGACAAGCCTCCCTTCGTTTCCAACAATAATATTTGAGGATTTTGTTGTCATCATTGTGTGTATATTTGTAAGCTTAAGTGAATTGGAAAATGCTTTATTACTATTGAAAAGAACGAGTTTTTGAGATCTGGACTGGTGGCTGATTTTTGCAATTTCTGCAATTTTGGAACTAGGTTTTGCATCTTCTGTTTCCTTTATTAATGAGCTAAATCAATGTACAACACACATTTGTATTATTCATTTTTTCAACTTTTTAAAGATGATATACTATCAGAAATATAATGAGATCCAGGCTCGGATTCATATTTAACTTTCTATAATCTTATTGTGCTTGATAATCTTTAACT
Organism: Callospermophilus lateralis; assembly: GCF_048772815.1. Classification (NCBI taxonomy): domain Eukaryota; kingdom Metazoa; phylum Chordata; class Mammalia; order Rodentia; family Sciuridae; genus Callospermophilus; species Callospermophilus lateralis. The sequence continues at coordinate 65,273,670 of NC_135313.1, read as the reverse complement.
TTGGGGTGTTATTTCAATAGAACAATTATATAATTTTTCTAAGTCATTAGTTTTTAAAATCTTAAGGGAAACAGTCTGTTAGAATTTTATGATTATCTTGTTCTTGGTCTTGGAAAATTCTCTAATGTTAAATTAGAGGAAAAGATTATATTTCTCTAAATCAACTGGTTAATTATTACTGTGTGGACATAAAACTTACTAGATTTATTGTTTGATTATTTGTTATTTCCTTACTTGTCTTAAACTTACAACAGTATTTTCAAATCAGTGAATTCACTACTAAGTCTGATACCTGCGTTTACTTATAATCATTTTTACTTTTAAAAAAATCCTCAAAAGTGCTTGCATTGCAGCTCAGCTTAGCACAAGACACTGGGTTTAAACCCCAGCACCAAAAGAAAAGAGGATCTCCAAAGAAAATGGTTTTTGAGTATGATATACTACCATTTAGAAACAATTACAGTTGAGTGCAAACTGGAGTCAGAGAAAGGAGAGAAAGTACCAGTGATTGAGTATAGAATGTGGTTAGCAGGAGCATTATGTAGAGAATAGTACTAGTAGTGAGATTATATTTATATCTATATATATATTAGATATATAATTTAAAATATGCATATATGTGTGTGTGTATATATACACACACACATATATGCACATACATCTTTTTTTGAAACTAGGGTGTTGCTATATTGCCTGGGCTTGACTTAAAATTTCTATTCTTCTGCCTTATTCTTTCAAATAGCCAGCATTATAGGTATACAGTGCCAGTGAAAAGACTTGTTTTTTGTTTCATGTGATTTTTTCCATTTTTTTGTTGGTGCATTACAGTTGTACATATTGGTGAAATTTGTTATTACATATTGTACATGCACACAATATTACACTATAATTTGGCCAATGTTATTGTGCAATATTTCCCCTTTCCCTTCCTTCTCCCTCCCCTCCTCATCCTTTCCTCTAGTCTACTGATCTCCTTTTGATTTTCATGAGATCCTCCCAACCTTTCTTTTCCTTTTTCCTCTTAGAGAAAACCTGACCCTTGACCAAGAAGACATTTAAAAATAAATTGTTTTTCATATGGCAGATTACCTAACCATTTGATATAAACTGCATATGGAAAGAGCAATGAAATATGTACATATCTCATTTTACCTTTGAATATCTTACAGATTGCTTTTAATTTTAGAGGATATATTGAAATCAATAGTAGTATTTTAAGTGGCTTGAACACCTACATGAAATTATATTTTGTGAAATGATATTTTAATTAATTCTTCCTTTCTTATTTTGGAAATAGCTTTTACAAGGTAGAATAGTTGGTCTTGATTAGTCAATAAGCTTTCAAGAACATTGATTTTCCCAAGTGAGTCTTAGATTTCAATCTATAATTTAACTAATTGCTGAAGCATTAGCTTAACTGCTTAGCCAAGAATCTCTCTTAATTAGCTACTTACAAACAAAACAACACCAGGATATAACTCTTTATTTTTCTTTCAAAAATAGCAGTTAGATTCAGCAAAGTACAGGTTAAGTTCTTTCATCATATGACCAATGCAAGAACTGAGATTCTCTTTTATAGATTGTGTTGAACTAATCTCTTCCTAATAAACACAGTTTAAGAGTCTTCCACTAAATTAAAGCAAAGATATTTTACATTGTTTTTAAGGAAACAATTTTTGTTTAGAAGCATGATATTTATTAATGGATATCCTGATTCATTCATTTAACCTCAAATCACATGATGATATTTATATGATATATGATAAATATATCATATTTCCATTAGGAAATATTTTAAGATGTCAGTTCCTGCTTTGGATGTTGGTTGACTGGATGAGTAATATGAAGGAAGTTCATCCTGAATTTCCTTGGAACCAAGGGGAAAAAAAAGAAAGTAATTGAACTGTGTTTATTTTTTCCACATGCACATTTTTATATTTAATAGCCTCATGGTTATGTTGAGAGCCAATATTTCCATCATTCTAAAAGCTTATTTTTCTTGTCCATATATCTTTTGTCAGAATGGTAAACTTTAACACTCTGAAAAGAGTTGAAGTTCTATTCCTATTATGATCAGAGTGCAGTAGCATCTGAGGAATTGATTGGGTACGTTGGTTTTGAATGAGTCATAATATTTTAAATTCAGAACTGTTTAGGGAGGTGAGGGATGATGTCTCTACTATTGTTGTCAAGTAGAAAATCTATTTATTATTAAGCTGATATGCAAAGAATATTGGGATTTTATCTATCTATAATGAAGTTTTCCTGAGCCCTCTTTAACCTCAGTGAATTGAATGATTGGGGCAATCAAAACTTCAATTTTCCAATTCCAGGTATAGCTTAAGTTTAGTTGGCTTCTTTATAGTGAAAACAATTTAAGGAAGCATTTAGTCAATTCAGAGATCAACTCTTTATTAGGACTATCTGTTCTGTGCCTGCCTCCTTCATAAGAAACACTAAGATGGACTGTTTAAGATGCTCATTGAAGGAGCAAATGTCTCCTAGTCTTTATGCTGATATTGGATTTGCAACTATTGATAACCTTAACTTGTCTACTCTATTGATATCCTTAACTGTTGGTATCCTTCACTTTTCAAATTTCTTGCTGTGATAATGAATGAAATCTACAGCTAGGAAATAGTGGTCTGTTTGTCTTAATTAAGTCAGAACCTACTTATTTTTCCTTTCACTACATCCTGTCTTTGGTCTTGGTTGGCACTGTAGATCTTGCATTTGCTCTGGGCGTGTCTCCCTTTTGCTCCCAGGTGCTCACCTAGAAATATTTGGCTAAAGGGGACTTTAATCTCCGCATTGTAACCACCTTAGGTGAGCACCCAGCTAATCTCTGAAATGTCAGTAGTTCCTCCTTCAAATAGGTGAGAACTTTTAGAAGCTTTTGTTCCTTGCACAGGCTTTGTGGAGCCTCAAATACTATCCACAGAGTAACTGTAAAACCTCTTCCCTCCACTGCCCCAACACTGTTATAACCCTCCTCCTCTTGCCTCAATGTCATTGAGAGACTGGTTCATGGTAACCAAGTAGGAGATGGAACCAAAGCTTTTCCAGTTATTGGTTTTCCTCTCAACTTGATTAATAATTCACTCTCGGGGGTGTAGGCAGAACATCATTTACGTCTAAAGGGCTTTTTTCTCTTTTTTTTTCCCTACTATCACCTGTTCTGGAAGGGAAAACCTTTCTTCTTCCTCTATGAAAGAACTTACAGATTGCATATCAAGGATTTCATCTTCTTTATTTATCTTTATCTATCATAAAACCCTGCTATTTAATCAACCGGAAATTGTTCTTAATACCCTTAATAGTGCCAAAAAAATAAAAAAAAATTGAAACTTGTGTGTGTGGGATCCTCAGTATTCAACCCGAGTACCTTGCATGCTAGGCTAGGGTGTTAAACTGAGTTACATATCCAGCCCTGGAAACATTTTTTTTTATTATTATTATTGTTGTTTCAAAACAAATTTTGATATTGAAACCTACTGACCACCTGTATATTGAAAAGTTACATTTGGTTTCAAACCTTATTTTCTTTTTTCTTTTCTCCTCCCTCCCTCCATCTCTTCCTTCTTTCCTCGTCCCCTCTCTTCTCTCTCTCTTTGCTGTAATCATAGGTATCTAGGAGGCAAATGGATGCCTCTGAGAATGCCTATTCTTTCATTTAGCAAAATTCTATTGAGTGTATCTTATATGCTTGGCAGTTTCAGGTGCTTATGTGCTGGTGGTGAAGGCAAACAATAAATAAGAGAGAAAAATAAAGTATAATAAAATAATAAATGCCAAGGAGAAGAATGCAGCAAAAAAAAAAAAAAAAAATGATTGGAAATATTGGAGGGGGTTCTGCTTTTTTTTTTTTTTTTTTTTTTTTGTGAGGGAGGCCTCACTAGCACATGACTTTTAAGAAAAATCTTAAGGAACTAAGGGAATTAGTCATCCAATATATGGGGAACAATCATTTCAGGTAAAGAAAATAAGCAAGGACAAAGGCTTAAGAGCAGAAAATGTGTTTGCCTGGACAAGAAAGGAGTAAGAGATGCACTTGGGCAGGTAGCAAGGAATGCTGTGCAGCGTCAGCCAGAGTGGAGGCCAACTTATTGTTTCCTCCAGAGTACCACTCCCCCATTCCTAGCTTCAGTCCATTGAAACTGTACTCCTAAATTAACCACTTTACTTAATTAAGGCTTTATCAGAGGCTCTGCTTTATGCAGAATCCATAACAACAATTTTTTTTTGTATTTTCTACTATTTCAGAGGCACAAAATTAGCTTATATATCCTAAGCATCCAGAAAATTCACAGATGACAGACTCTCCATAAATATGTATTGAAGTGGATGTAATTTGTTCGCCAATAAATAGTTAAAGATTAGAAATTTGGAACTTCAACAGGAAAATCCAATTATCAAAATATAGATTATCTCATAGGTCACTGAACTAGGCTATCGGAAGTTCAAACTGAGTAGCAATAGAGAATGGCGTCAAAGGGCCTGTATTCAGGGGGCAAACTGCTTACATTGTATGTCACTTGCTAGCTGTGTAAATTTGGAAATGTCCTTAAGCTCTCTGTGTCTCAATTTCTTTGTCTCTAAAATGTGAATAATAATAATCTGAAACTTAAAGGATTGTGAGGATTAAATCAGTTCATAGGACATCCACATTTATAGGACATACATGGATATAAGTTCAACATACATGTTTTCTATACTTATTTTTATTTTTAACTTCTACCTTAGCATGGTGGAGACCCAGCATCTAATTAAAATGAGTAGGTATTGACAGAGTTTAAAGAAATCTATTTTTGTATATTTTAATTGAAATAATATTTAATAAACAAAAAATATAGAAATATATAAAGTCCTATTATCACAGCCCAAAGTTTCATTTTATTTCATTTGAATAAAATTTGTTTGCTAAAAATATTAGCCTTTATAAATGCATGAATAAATCTATAATTAATATTAAAATGTCATCATATACTAGCTTATCCTTGGGCCCCAATGAAAGATGTAGACACACCAATTTATCTTGCTATTGTTACACTTATGGACAAAGCATCAAAATAAGTCTCAAAATTCTGAAATGTCATCATTTGTGAAGTTGAGATTGCCGTGCTTAAGCCACCATGTTTGGGAGAAAATTAAACATGTTTGTGGAGGGGGCTAGCACAGGCCCTGGCATGTAGCTGAAGATCAATAGCACTAATTGAAATCAGTGTTAACAGGAAGAGCACTGACATAATCCTATGAACATCCCACACACCCCTGAGTTTGGTGCTATGATTTTCTTTAAGAGAATCCAAACACAGTTGCAGACTTACAAATATTTCATTAGTACTTGGTAAGTGGAACTCACTTTCATGAAAATAAATGTCCCAGAGATAGATGTTAGATATGGAAAGCTTTTCATTAGCCACAAGAGCACTAATTATAGGGTTATTTCAGCTGCATTTTAATTTGTAATTTAATTTCTTATGTTGTAATGAGAACTATCAAAAGCAACCTAATCCAGGTTCTTTGAATTCTTTTCGTTGGCATTATGTTCTGAGCAAATGGTTTAATAAGCAAGCTTTTGGAAAGTATGATACGTTGGTCCAGACACTACCTGTGTTTCACAATTTTTAAACTTATTCCACAGGCTAAGTGTGACTTATAAGCTAATGAAGATAAGATGAAAAAGAGAACACTAGACTTAATGTTAAAAATTAATCTCTAACTGAGGGACCTTGACTTAACCCTTACTTTTTAAGTCCATAGAACACATGGTAATGGGAATTGGGCAGGAAATTATAACAGAGATCTCCTATTTCCTTCGTTGGTATTTATGCCAATGAACTGTACAAGAAAGGTCCCATATACATGCAAATCATTATTTAGTCAACAGTTGGGGGCCTCAGAATTAGAGTCAAAGACTAGCATAGTACTTCCATTATTTGAAGGAGGAAGGAGAACCAGTGAGTTTTATTCTAGATAGCTGCCAACTTGAGGATGCACCACAAAGAAATCTTTGCTATTATAAGGCTATTTTTTGGATATCATTATATAACCAACTTATTACTTTTACTGCTTCTAGAATTAGTGTCATAAGCTCATGGGACCTTGTAACTATAAAAGGTAATAAAATTCAAAAATATGAACAAAACAAAACTAATAACCCTCTAATAGGAGTTAATTTACAGCCACGTTGACTCCTGGAACTATTTAGTCCTAATCACATACTGCATGCAAGATACTGCAGCAGAATAAAATTGTGCATTTTTGCATTGATACGAATTAAGTGCCTTAGGCACAGAGGGTATCAAATTGAAGGCTGTCACAAATTTTTGTGACTTCATTTAGGGGAAAATTGATTGCCTATAAAGTAAACTGAAATACTGGAGGAAAATACATGAAACCTCTTTAAAAGGGTCTCTGAGCCTTAAAGTGAACTTACATTTTACATGAAATAATACTGAATAATTATTGAAAGCAATTGTATCTGCAAATAACTTTTGCTAAAATCATTTCAGGAGTAATACTTCAGAATGAATACTTCTAGAGTCTAACTTTTCTGTCCTGCCACCTTGAGAATAGATTTACACAATTTGAAGTTATATAAAATACCAAAACCTAAATGACCAAAAGTTTGAGAAAAGAAATGAAAGTACCAAGTTAATTCTAGACTGTTTGGGATTATCATTTTTCAAAGGTGTTTCCTGCCCAGTTTCAAATGTCTGGTGCTAAAAATGATAAGCAACCAACTTTGTCAATAGGCCATTTATGTCCCTTACTCTGTTCTTCTCAAAGTAACAGTGTCTTGATTCCAGCAGTGATTCCCCAGCTTGCCTAGTGTTGGATTTCCATTGTGACTGTTAGCAGCTGAAACTGAGCCCAGAGCCTCTGAGGTCAGTTAACTCATCTCTCTGCCTCTAGAAAGGGTAAACTGTATCCAAACATTTCCTGATGAATAATTTTGCTTTCTAATCAGAGCAGAAAAAGTAAGGAGTGTGAATTTCCTCCAGAAACCCATTTGCATACTTTCAGACTATGTCTAAGCTAATGCATTGAAACAGCAAATACAAGTTCTGAAATGGATGTGGGCGGGGCCTCCCACACAGAGTAGAACACGCCTGAGATTAGGTATGTGACAAGATAGATTTGCTAACTGCCCTGAGAAAATTCTTTTTATGAATTAAACAACTCCAAAAGAATATAAGAAATTGCTCAATCTATTTTATGTTAATCAACATTTCTATTTTCTATTTTCAGTATTTTTCCATATCTCCTCAATTTCAACTTTCCTCTCCAGTCTTTCCTTTCACTTTTTTCCCCCTTTGAGGTTCTTTTTCTCCCTAGCCTGTTCCCACCCTCCACAATGGGTAATGACCTATTCAAAGTTTAGCTCACTAGCTTGGCATCACCTTTGCCCTGACCTTTTATAATTTATGAAATATCAAATTCTGTAATTGATGCTTCAGAAATGACTCCCGAACCAGCCACAGTTTTCCCTTCTATTCTAACATTGTATTTCACCTTTTTATAGCTTACTTGGATGTCAATCAGACCCTACGACTCTTCTGGCTTTTGTTTTTCTCTAGTACCCAAGGATGTCTCAAGTACTGCTGCCAGAGTGGTCTTGAAATAAAGCACAGTTCAGATTTCATCCTGCCACAAAAGCTTTGTTGTTTCCACTCTATCTGAAGAACAGCTTCCAAAATCCTCGATGTGGCTCTTATACCTCTCTCTTCCATCACTGCCACTTCCCAATTGTGACCTATCACCTAACATGCTTGCTAAACTATACAGAATTCCTTAACACCCAGTAAATTTCCTGAGGTAATGTTTTCTTAATTTCATATCTTTGCAAAGTTATGCCCTTCATATGAAATTTTATTTTCCCAATACTTACCTATTAAAATCTAATTCCTTCCTTCCTAATAAATCAGCTAATTCACCAACCAACCAAGCAACAATAGCAGCAGTTCCACTTCACTGTACATTCCTGACGTGTCAGGACCACACTGAACGTCTAAGTACATAGTCTCTAATCCCCACCAAACACCCACCAGGAAGTTGTTATCATCACTGTTTCACAGGTGAAGAAGCTGATATTTGGGGATGTCAGTAACTTTTATCTTAGGTTGTACAGATAAGTGAGATGTACAGTACAGTTAAGCATATCTTGGTAGTTACCAATCTAATTATCTTCCCCCCCCCCTTTTTTTTTTCTTTAACAGAAATCTGACTTTTTTTCTTGAATAAGTATGTAACAGTTTGATCAAATAACATACCCAAAACAAAATAAAAAATCCCCTATGTGTCCCAGCCTCCTTTAGGGCAGGAATACGTGGGCTTGTGACAGCTTTCGACAAGGGGATGAACATAACAGTTTGTTGGAGATATGTGGTGCAACTTTTATTGTCTCGTTCTTGGTGCTCCCTGCCTCCTTTCCACCCTTTTTTCTGTTCTATAGGAAGCAGTGCTGAAGCAGAAACCATCTTGAGACTATGGGCAGAGAAACAAACACTAAGGAAAGTAGAACAAAACCCATCATTTGAGTGATGGGACTAAAATTCAACGTGGTTGACCTGTATACTGAGTTTTCTGTTGCTCTTCCCGGAACACAGTCCCTTGTTGGTGCATGATAGTTACTTCTGCCATATCCTGATGTTTCTTTTGACTACCTTGCATTACTGCTTCCTTCCTAAAAAAAAAAAAAAAAAAAATAACCCTCACCTGAATCCCTACCCCAGCAACACAATCTTTTTCCTCGGTGCTTTCATAAAATTCTGTGTTACTATTATGGCCCTTATGACCTCTTCTTTTAATTTGGAATTAATTTTTTTTTGTAGCTGTAGATGGACTGATGCCTTTGTTTGTTTATTTTTATGTGGTGCTAAGGATTGAACACAGTGCCTCACACATGGTAGACAAGTGCTCTGCCACTGAACTACAACCTGAGTCCTAATTTGGAATTTTAAATGCAGATTGAGAATTCCTTAAGGATACAGTTTATGACTTCCTTCCTTCTATATTCATAAACCTGTAAATGAATGTTTACTGCGCCTAGCACAAGTTCTCCCCCTTCTGCTCAGACTCATTTTTCCCTTGTTTTTCTACATGCCACCACTGAAGCTCTTGAGACTGCCACTCTGCAGGCAGCTGTGGCTGTGTCCTCTGTCCCAGACATGAGACAGCTTCAGTTTCCTCATTTCCTGTGATTGATGGTTGAAATGTGAATTTCCTTTAGGGAAAGCCCAAGTCTTTACTAGTGAAGCCCTTACCAGTCTATCACAAAATAGCTCAAATCATATTTGAGTTATTCTGATAATGACAGAAACTTTGTTTCATGAATGCAGTCATGATTATTGTCTAGTATAGTGGGTAGAGTATATTTTGGATATTTTACATTGAGTTCCAATAGCTGGTGAATTTTCTTAACAATTCTGTAACATTGCTATTGCCAATTTTGTCAAATGCTGGTGACACTGAGATGTCATGAGTTATCACAAGTAAATGGAAATTTAAAATGTAATGATTCAAGTAGGTTGTTAAATTGATAAACTGCTTAGGCATTTTGTTGAGAAGGAAGGGAGTGGGTATCAGAACTAACTTTGGAAGTTGATGGAATGTCAGAAATCAGGTTTATACTAAATCACTAAACATGAAGAAAAAAAAGTGAAATACGAGAGAAATAAGTGCAAAAGGATAAATTAATAAAGAAAGAGGAGATAAGAAGAGAAAGATCTTTGCAGCATAGAATACGAATTGGTATAAGTGATCTCTGTCAATATTTAATTCAAGTCATTTGAGTGACATCCTTGTATTTTCATGCAGTATATAAACTGTGCTCTGTGCTCATGGGTAGGAAGAAAGATCAAGAAGTGTGTTTTGAGGAGAAGTTGTTTAGTGATTGAGTGGGAAGTAGTAAAAATCAAATATTTTTTCATACATAGGAGCAACTTAAGTAAACCAGATTCTTTTAAACATTGCTTATGTTCTATACCATATGAATTTTTCTCAGCTTCTTGTGTATTAGTTGGTTTATAATTTCATAACATTTTTTATAAATTATTATTAACCTCAAACTAGGATGGGCTTTTATAATATAGTTTAATTTTAAGCATCTGTAGTAGAAATTTATGCAATATTTATTAATTTTCATCTCTTCAGAATGGTATTTTGTGCATATGCTCCATGGTATGAAGAGGACACAACTTGAAACTGCACAGCTATTTGTCCTTGGAATTCCGACTCCAAGAGCTGCCAACTCTCCCTGACAGAGGAGTTTGCTCCACTCTTTTTTGGCTTCCAGTACAGAAGACAGGGCTGTATCTTGTCTCTTTTACACTTAAGCCAGTTCTGGTTCTTTCCTTTGAGGACAGGACAGTCATTTGATCTTTTCCTGGAATCTTAACATGATAGAATAGATACCAACAAGAAAGCAACTAGTGAAAAGAAATTGAGGATTGCAATTTGTTTGTTTATTCATTTATATTCTCCCTGTGTGGCCCGGGCTGGTCTCAAACTTCTAGGCTTACTCAATCCTTCTGCCTCAGCCTCCTTTTTAGTTGGGACTGCAAGTGCATACACTGTGTCCAACTAGGAATGTATTTTAATGATGACATTAATACATAAATGTATAAAAATAAACAAATAAAGGCATTCTGTCCATCATAATGACTGTTGATTGACATTTAAACTTTTCTGATTGGCTACATGTAGATGTGATAAACTCTTCACATTCTTTTCAATCCTAGCATATTTTTGTGGCATGTTATTGAAAATTCGAATATTTACTTTGTATTTTTTGATGTCTTTGGAATGTACCAATTACCATAAAAAGCATAACTGATTTTGTTAAGATTTAATTAGTGATGTAAGTGACATCTGATGTTGTCATAGGCAGTTTATGATCAATGCTCTGTGCTCTTGGGTATGAAGAAAAAGCTCAAGGTACGTCTTTGAAGATAAATTTTCTAGTAGTTAAGGTAGAATAAGAAGTTGGGTGCATCTGTGTGTTTCAGAAGGATGTATTCATTCTATCCCTCTCTAGCCATGCCTTTTCTTGTTCCATGCTAGCAGAGAGTCCCAGATTACACAGCCTGCTCTTTCCTCCTTGGTAAGTGTCCTTGACAGTCCTCATTGCCTCCTTCCTACCTCTCTCAAGCTCTGCTATTGTAGAATTAATGTTAAATGTTTACTTGATCTTGTATGGTTCCAGTCAAACAAAGTGATACCTATCTAGTTTAAAAGTAAATACCGAATTCTCCCCCAGCCCCTGACACTACTATGAAGTGCACAAGAATGATATAGGGCAGATATATTTATAGTAATTAATATAAACTATCTTATTTTTGAGACTTCTCTGTTTTTTTTCCAGAAAAAAAATACTGTTAATTTTATAACAAAATTTTAGCATTATTTAAAAATTATCTTGAAAGCTCATGGTAGATAAAGCATCCAAGAGAGTTTTTCTTCTGTTTCAATATCTATGTAATACTGCAAATAGTGGACCCTGGTCTTTGCCAATGTGTTCCACTTTCTGCACTTTACAAATATTACCAATACATGAATACAACTATGAATATTATTTGGTGTTTGGCCAGGGAAATGGAACTCACTCTCAATCTTTCAAATAGTGGGAATAATTAAATACTTGGAAATTATCACTGAGGTGATAGTAAGCAGAGGAGCTAGATGAAAGGGTTAGGTATCTGGGAAACATACATCATGAAGCTATAATTCCTCTTGGACTGGAGGGACATTAGATGAATATGTGATTTCTATAAACCAGAAACTGGAGTTAGGTGGAGCTGGAACTATAATGATGGGGTCTGAAGTTGCTGGGGAAAGTTGGGGGTGGGGGATCCTGCCTAGAAGGATCTGGAACTGTGAAGGATCCATGGAGACCACCAGAGATCCCCTAAGGCACAAGGAGAGAAAGGAAGAAGTACCCAAACTTCTCCCTATAAGGAAAAATCTGTTAGGAAAATAAAATCCTACTTGTATCTTTTAAAGACTCTGTGTTTCCACTCTGTGGGCAGGAATTAGCCATGAACTAAACTGAATTTTGCTGAATGAAGACATTCATAGTGTGGCAAGACCAGAGTCAGTAAGCAGAAAGAATCTGAACACAGATCTTATTTACCAAGGCTGAGTCTTCCAATTCTTCTTTTTACATTATATCTTAATGCTTTGTGCAGATTTTGAAGAGCTACAGGAAGTGTCCTTCTATTTGCTCTATAATAGAGAATAGAGTTAATAATAATAGTTCATACTTATTCATATTTTTATGTGAAAAACTTTCTTCTAAAAGCTTTATACGTATTATTTTAATTCTCAAAACAACATAATGTGCTACTATTAGCCCACTTTCTAGAAGACAGATTATCTAATAGGCATTCTGTTATATACAAATGACACAGCTATATTTTGGGGTACTAGAAGTGACCTTAATAACTGGCTCTGCTATGTGACTATTGCCCCAAAGACGGTTTTCAGGATAAATGCTTGAAAAATAAAACCCTATTTTCCCTTAGATATAATTCATATGCCATCCCTGAAAACTAAGCATTCATCATTTTTTTTATTTTTTCCTTACACCAGTATACTCCGAACTTGTCTCCTTATTCCTATTCTTGTCCTCTTTATCAGGAGAACCAGATAGATATCCTTTCAAAAATACAGCTCCTCTTCTCAAAGTCCTCTGATCACTTCCCATTGTTACTAAGATACCATATCATTTAAAAATACTGTACTATGTGTTTTTAGTAGTTGGGCATAGGTGAGTGTGTTTGAAGTGCTGGATAGCCCTGTATGTACCTATCTATCTCCTTTTGGAGAGGCACTGTTATTGTCTCTCTTATTCTCAGAGGCCTTGGGCAAGCCATGTACAAAGCCATGGGAAAGCCAGATAAATCATCCTGAAATTATCTGACAGCTTATGCTTATGAGAAGAGTATTGATTCTTGGCAGCAGAGAGCTCCAGAGAGGCTAGAGGCTTATATGTTGACTCAGCTCACTTGTGGAGACCCCCAGAGGGTTTACTTATCTGCTGCATCTCCTTGCAAAGCAGCACCCATTTTGTAATATCTGTCAATGGTGCTATTTGTTTTGGCCTTTCCTGGGTAAATTTGGTCAGCAGCCAGGGCAACAAAGGGCATTCAGATTGGAGTTGGAAGAAGCAACTGGGGTGAATCTCTAAGTGGTAGAGAGGAAGTAGGGCAAAGGAAACTGGCAACCACACATATGAGTTAAATTTACCAACTTACTTGCTTTTATTTGAAGAAACAGAAAAGCTCAAAGAATGCTCCAGCAGGCCTTAACATGCTGCAAGAAATGCTTCATCCCTGGGGTGATCCACCTTTCATCCCAGTGGTAAGGAATCATGCCAGGACTTCAACCTAATTACTGCTCTTGACTTTTTTTTTTTTTTGCTCTTGGCAAAAAGTATCTGAAGAATTTCAGATGTGTGATCAACAAACGAAGGAGAGAGTAAAAAGCCCGGCTCTGTGTTTGGTCCATCTAGGATGCTCATATATCTGAGAAATAAAAAAAAAAAGAGTAATTGGCACGAAAACACCAGGAACATGTAGCAGCTGATAAATAAAGAGCGCAACAAAATAACCTCGGAAAAAACCTTTATGTCTCATGGACTAGGTATGCCCAATCAAAATTGCTAGAATAACTCAAGAAGAAATTTTTTGGTTTTTAACTGTTTCACAAAGTTAGCAAAGGTGGGCTTGCCTGAGGACTACAATATTAGAAGTCTTCATATTTTAATTTAAATAACTTGCCATAATTCTCAAGACTATTAGAGTCCTATGGGTTCTTTAAAAGAATGTTGAAACCTCTTTCATTGCTTTGGATTTTATGCAGCCACATCATTACTGAAGACATTTAACCTGATTTTTTTTTTAATTCAAAGGTTATTCACTATGACCCTTCTTGCTTTGATTTCATGCAAGACATCATTAATTATGTGTGCTATTAGAATGTTAACACCTCTTGCAAATCCGCATTATGTACATCTACATTTAACTATGTATTTTTATCTGAATCAATTAAAATGCTTCATAGATGAAGAAAAAAAACTCATTTGTTTTAATTGCACCTTGGAGTATAAGACATCACAATCTAGTACCTCATAAATATTTTTCCTTCTTAAGTCATTACCTGGAAAACATATTTGTCTAATTTTTTTCTACAAAGCTAAGATTTTAGAGACTAAATTTTGTAGATGTTACTGAAGTCTTTTCTCCATGAATAATCACATGCTCACGCAATTGGAAAGTCTTCAAGCAATGTCAGTGTAGCCTGAATCTAGATTAGTCTTTACTGACTTACAGTTACTTTATTGCTTAGACTACCTAACCTAGACTATCCACTTTCTTGCAACGGTAGCCTGTCTCATGTCTCATGCTAAATTATTTTTTCCTATAAAGTTTTATTTGATTTCTAATATCCATTGGTGAAAATTATGCCTATTCTTTTATTTATTTATTTTTGTTGCCTATTCTTGATATGGGTTTTGATCATAGAATACAGAAAAGAGCTGGTCAAAAGAAATTATATGATAGTTATTACCAAATAAAATGTGTGTGGGAGAAAAAGTATGGTGATATTTTGCTATTTTAGCTCTTTTACTGATTGTTGAAAGTTGACATAAAGAGGTCACATATTTAATTTATTTAAAAAAATTTTAGAAATGAATAAATGTGTAATAGTTTCCTATAAGTGACTGAAATTCTTACATGGTAGCATGGCTGATTTTTAACAATCCAGTGTTGATATGAGAACACAACTATTTTCTCAGTAGAAGTGTCTCATTTTTAAATTAGCTCCATAAATCTTATGTTCTGTCCAGTGAATCAAAATAGGTTCATATTTGAAGTATGAAGAGTCTGAAATTGAAGTCAAATGCACTTAACAGTGTATAAAGCACTAATCTGCTAAATGCTCTCATATTCAAAAAAAGTGACCAAATATTTAAGAAGATTGCCAGGTTATGACAATAAATATAAATCTCAAGCACAAATCACTAATGTGCCCATGTTGTATTTAGGGAAACCAAGTCTGTTTAATATTTGCTCTGCTTATCTATGCTTCCTTTCTCTTAGAGTTCTTTACATGTAAATATAAATTTTAAATTTTGATATTAGAAGCACCCAAACCTTGCATCATATCCTAATAAAACATATCACGAGACATTTTCCCTACCTGATCAACATACAGCTAAATAAAACCTATTTATTTTTATAATTTTTTACCATAAAACATTATTTATTAAGCAAATATGATTGGTGCTTCAGTATTAGCCCTTTTTCTAAGGAGAAAAAGCAAAGCTCGGGTTGCTCCAGTACAAACAACCAGAATTCAGACTTTTTTCTTTATGAGCTAATGTAGATGATATCTTGAAAAATCTATAAAAGTTATTTCCAAGGATTGACTGTAACTAAATGTTGGCATTTTCACAGCATGGACTCTTAGGTTGAATTCCCCAGAAGCTGCCACTGAGCTAGGGATCCATGTGTTAGTATCTGTGATTTGTCAAGGAAGACCTCTTGGGAGAAGCAGATTGGAGAGTAGAGGAGGTGGGACAGGGAAGGGGAAAGAAGACAAGCAAGAGACATTTCAGGTGAATTAGGAGGTTCATGCTGATTTCTCAGGGAACCTAAATTACATATTAGGTTTAGCCCACTATGAGGCAAAGGCTAGACTGTCCAACTCCAATACAAGTCAGTACTTGGTATGGGTTTTCCCAGGAATGTGGCTCTCCTCAGACAATTCTGTTCTTCTGTTCCTGGAGCATGAGCAGAAAGGGCTCCCACAGCTCAAGGTCAGTCCTCAATGGGAGGCAGAACTCACTAGTCCAAAGATATATTCAGAGCCTAGGCATTTTCAAAGAAAATGTGCTTGAAGTTTGGAGTGGTCGGGAATCACCAGGTACATATGATAAGCAGTATAAAGAGCAGAGCACTGTAAAGGCTTGAAGATAAGGAAATAGAAAAAAAAATGACATAACTACTAGAAACTCAGAACATATTCATTATGGGAAGATTCTTAGCTCAGGTAAACTATGTTGTTGTGTGAGCTCCAGAAGAAGGTTGGTCTTAAAACTCTCAGCTCAGATTTGAAATTACCAGAACAGTCTCCATTTGAGTTCAGTGAACTTGATTTGGGCCCCAGGCTGGAAAGGAGCCTGGATCTCTAAGGGCCTAGGAAATCTGTGGAAGCAAAACTCAGAGGAGGCCTGGAAAGATGGTAGGCCTAGCAAGAAAGGACAATGACCCTGGGTTAAGGCCAAAGGAGGGGCCAGCTGCTTCCAAGGGAAATAAAAGTGAAGTTGTCCAAGAACAGACTGTTTAAAGCTTTAAACCTGTGCCAAGTTTATTGAGGAATGTGAGACTGTGTTCGTACAAATTACCTCAACACTATAAAATCTGTATTCTGAAAATTTCTCACGCTGTAACAGAGATTCAGAGCCTTTTCAAATTTTCAATCTATAATTCTGTGGTTTTACATTACTTGTATGTGTTAATGTATCCTGAGAATAGTGTGTTGTAGTGAACAGCATCAGGTTTGGGTGTTGCTAGGGAAAAAAAAACAAAAAAAACAAAAAAAAAAAAAACAAGACTCTTCCCTGTGTGGCCTTGGTGGGAACCATCTTGCCCTTGTGATTATAAAGAAATTTGTTCAAAATAAAAACCAGAAGGAACTCATTGTGGAAAGACTGCTATTCATACCTTGTATTAGATGTACTATTTGGACACTATATGTCTTTTAGATGCATTTTCATGTTTTCAAACTATATTTACAAAAATATTTATAGCAGATAATAAGTATAGATATTCAGCATTGTTAGATGGTAAGCTTGCTTTGTCCATATTCTAGAAGACTCAATTCTTAATGTTAAAGAAAAAAGAAATAATAGAAAACTAAGAAAGGAGAACACTTGATAGTATTTTTACTTTCATTTGTTTTTTTAAAGATGTTTTAAAAGGAGTTATAGAATCATACAAAAAATCAAGAGGAAGTACAGAGATTCCCATATATTCCTATGTTAATTAGCTTTTAGCACTGCAACAAATACCTTAGGGGGAAGAAAAAAACTACAAGAAGGAAAGATTTATTCTAGCTCATGATTCAGAGGTTTTAGTTCATGGTCAGCTGGCTTTGTTTCTCAGGGCCTGAGGTAAGGCAGGATATCATGGCAGAAGGTTATGGTGGATTAAGCTTCTCAGCTCATGACAGCCATGAGCAGAGAGGGAGAAAAGAGCTAGGGACAAGATATAGTCTTCAAGGGCCACTTCTTGCAATGAGGCCCCACCTTCTATAGATTTAACTACCTCCCAATAATCTAGTTAGCTATAAATCCATCAATGAATTAATCCACTGGTGAGGTTAGAGTTTTTATGATCTAATCCCTTCTTCCTTCGCCTTTTTAAACCAGTTTTAAACCACATAATATATTGGCTTCCTCTAATCCTCCAAAGAAAATGAATGAGTTTTGTTTTTAAACACATACAGGGTGGATTTTAAAACCACAGCTATTATTATTCTGATTGGTGTTCATATTGTCCCAATTGACTCACTAAAGCAAATCAATTCAAGTTTACCTCCAGATTCTTTTGGAAGATCGGTTTCTGTTTTCTATTATCAAATGATAATCCATTCTTATCTTGCAACTTTTCTGCCTACTTTTGCAGTGAGCCATCTCTTCAAAGGGTCCTGATTTCTTTTAGAGGAAAGATATTTGGAAATCATAGTCTTGGCAGTTGTGTTTAGTGTGTTGTACATTGGCCATTGTTCCCAGGCCACTGATGTGAACAGAAAGAAAACATGCTTTTAATTCTTTAGAGATAAATGTTTTTTAATTTATACAGATATTTCATAGACAATATTATGGCTGCAAGAATTTTACAAAATTTTTTGATGTTATATCTGTATCTCCTTTGTCCCATGTCCACACTCTGATTTGTAAGGATACCATCTAATTACTCATTTGCTTTGAGCTGCATTACCCACAGATTAGCCTTGAACTAACCATGACTATACCACCACAATTATCAGCAATAAGATTATGAGAAAATTGTGGTTTTTTAAAAAGTATGTTCTTTTTGTTTTCAAAGCATATCTCTTTGGGGAGGTATAGTCAAAATCTTTATTTTTTAAAATCATTTAGATCAGATCCCATTTGTTGGTTAATATTTTTCAATGGTATTATATAGTATTAATGTGTGTCAAAATAGACTTTTATGTATACTTGTGCAATTTTAATAACTATAGTTTAAGTAGATTTCAATTTTGCAGCAGCAAAAAATCAGGAAATTTAAAACTTAAAATTCTTTAAGTAATTCTATGTCTGGGGCTTTGTCTTAATAAAATAAAATATGGTATACAGCTCTATATGAAAATGTGTTCATTAAGGTTTTTTTATAAAAAGCATGAGGAATATCCTAAAAACAGAATGATAGGAGAATGATTACGAAATATATGAGACACAGAATATTTTGCAGCTATAAAAAAAAAAAAAAATTCAAATTTCCCAAGGAAACTTTTACTGACAAGAAAAAACACTCATAATGTGATATTTAACATACTGGACCCAAAATTTTACATGTACTATTACCTGAATTTTGGAGATAATATACATAGAAAAATGATTGGATGATCACAAATCAAAATATTACCAATGTGGTAATACTTTTCTTATTATGCCACATTATTCCATTTTATATGTAATGTACATTTTATAATTTTATGATAAAATTCTTATAAAGACAAGTCAAATTATGATTATTTTAAAACTAGAAGAAATTCGTGTAAAGTATTACCTTTGAATTGAAGAATGATATGAGACTATTGAAAATATTAAACCAAATATATTTGTCTATGTAAATTGAAAAACAAGGTGAAGTAAAATAATCATTAATAAACTTTAAAATAAATACTAAAATAATTCTTTGAAGTTATTATATACATCTTTATAGAGGTGTGATATCAATAATTTATCAAGAAAAAAAAAGCCCAAAACCTCAGTGAAAGAAAATAAGTAAAGAAATACAGTACATAGAATTCATTCAAATGACCAGTAAACAGGAAAAACTATTACAGAAACCTAGTATTTAATCTTTTTTTTTTTTTTTTTTTTTCATTTTACGGTGAGGAAAGTGAGGATCAAAAAGGTTAAGTCACTTTCATGTATAATGACAAAGCTGAAATTCGCCCTCGTTATGGGCTCAGAACTCCTGCCCTGTTACACAGAACTAAGGATGCAAGCTGTGCCTCAGCTAGATCCGTTTTCTTGTGGCTCACCGTCCTTTCCCCCAGCTTTATTGACATATAATTGACAAAATCTGTATATATTTAAGGTGGAAAGCAGGTATTTGATATCCATATACCTTTGAAATGATTATCAGAATCAATCTAATTAAAATACACATCACTTCATATAATTATTCCTTTGCTTGTGGAGGGGGCATGAGGACACTTAAGAATTACTTTCTTGACAAATATAAAGGATAGTCTAAAGTATTATTAACTACATTCACAAATGGTATCTACTGGATCTCCAGAATTTATTCATTGTGTGTGCCTGAAATGTTGTACCTTTTGGCCAATTATCCCTCCATTCCCTTCACATCCAGCCACTCAGCCCCCGACAACTCTCAACTTTTATGAGCTTTTAGATTTCACATGTACTTAATATTACACAGTATTGTCTTTCCTCATCTGGCTTACTTCACTTAACTGTAATGTCCTCCAGTTCATCCATGTTTGCAAAACACAGGATTTCCTTCTCCTCTTCCTCCTTTTTTTTTTTTTTTTTAATAAAAAACAAAACAAAACATTTTTTTCTGTTTTATCTTTATAATTAAGTTCTCGAGGTTAGAATGAGGATTAGTCTCTCTTCTGTGAATACTAGACACTCACCAAGTTTAAATTGTATGACTCAGTCATTGTTTGGTTCTATGTAGAGTGTACATTTTTATTAAGCCTTTAATGTTAACAAAGTAATTACATAATCACCATTATTACAGTCAAATGCATTTTAAGTTATTCTTCAGTCTAACTAGTAAAGCATTTCTTTTTTTTATTGGTTGTTCAAAACATTACAATGCTCTTGACATATCATATTTCATACATTTGACTCAAGTGGGTTATGAACTCCCATTTTTACCATGTGTACAGATTGCAGAATCACATTGGTTACACATCCACGTTTATACATACTGCCATACTAGTGTCTGTTGTATTTTGCTGCCTTTCCTATCCCCTACTATGCCCCCTTCCCTCCCCTCCCCTCCCATCTTCTCTCTCTACCCCATCTACTGTAATTCATTTCTCTCTCTCTCTTTTTTTTTTTTTGTAAAGCATTTCTTATGATATTGAATAATTTATATTTAGCTGACAATCTAAAACTATTTTGAAGAAAAAATTTTAAGGACTTTCATACATTTATCTATTAAGTTGTTTCTGTTAGTTCAAACATAAATACTATGATTAGGTTTTCCATATTTATTGCAGTAATATTTCTCTTCACTATCCACTCCCACCCCTTTATTTGATATGACCATAAATTCAAAGTACATTCCCTGATTAAAAAAAAAAAAAATCTATCTGATCTATTCATTAGGGATTTTTACATGCAACCAGAAATCAATAGGATGTTTAAAAAAATATATATATATATATTTAGTTTTAGGTGGACACAATATCTTTATTTTATTTTTATGTGGTGCTGAGGATCAAACCCAGTGCCTCACACACGCTAAGCAAGCACTCTACCACTAAGCCACAACCTTAGCTCCGATAGGCTGTATTTTATTTTATTTATTTTTTATTTGTAGTATTGTGTTAATCATAGTTAAAAAGAAATTGCTAGTGTGACCTAAGGGAGAGTTATGACTAGTGTCTTTATTCTGAGGCAATGATGGGGAAAAAAAGTTTTTTTTTTTGGTTTTTTTTTTTTTTTAGTAATTATAAGTAGAACAAACTAAATAGGCTTCAGTCTTACAGCTGGTCATCGATGATTATTGCACATTCTCATCAATAACAGAATCTCTGGTGTAGACACAATATCCTCTCTAGGAAGTAAATTCTGTATTGAACCAAGTTTCCTAGCTGATTCTGATAAGCTCCCCTACCAAAGGACAAGGCGCCATTTGTTATCCCAGGGCTTCTCAAGCTTCTCCAACTTGAGCATGCACACAGTTCACCTGTGAGCCTTATTAAAATGCAGATCTGGTTTGGTAGGTTTTAGGTGCAGCCTGAGAATCTGCATTTCTAATAGCACGCAAGTGATACCAATGTTGCTGATTCCAGACCATACTTTGTGGATTTGTTTCATTTTATTTGCTGTACTGGATGTTGAAGGTAGGAACTCTCTATCACTGTGCTATATCCCCAGCCCTTTTCACTTTTTTAATTTGGAGAGAGAGTCTCCTTAGTTTGCCAAGGCCTCAAACTTGTGATCCTCCTGCCTCAGCCTTCCAAATCACTGGGATGACAGTCTTGTGCCACACTATCCAGCATAATTTGTGAGTTTAAAGTAGTAGAAGCACCTCCCAGCTCTTAATCACCAATGTATGCAGCACATCTGTGTATTGTGGGTTTGATGCATTTGTCTTCATCTTTTTCTTGGCTATATTCTGTTCTGTTTGAGAGAATCTCCTTCTATTGAAGGATCACTTTCTGCAATTATTAAACACTTTGTGCAGTGTTTCTTGCAAGTGATCCTACCTTTAGTAGAGAAGTAGAAATGAAGACAAGAAGGAAGAGAATAAGAGTCTTGCACACTGGTTAGCAGTGGCCCCATAACTCCTTTGCCTGAGCCCAATGGCAGAATAAGTGAACCCCCATCGTTCCTCAGGGTCTCAAAACTAGAAACCTGGTAGTTTATGGTGCTGTTCATGTCTGCTTATTGTCTCCAGTGTTAGGTAGTAGCTAGAATGAGCAGTGAAACACAGGCAAGGTCACAAGTATTCTTAAATTACTTTAGGGTCTTCTTTAAACAAGTTCCAAAGTAGACAAGAAAGCAAAGGGTGATAGATAATTTGTAGAAAATAAACAGAAACAAGGGAGTTAGTTCTAAATCACATCAAGAAAAAAGGATTAATTAGACAAATTCTTGGTAGGGTTCATTAATGTTGATGTAAAGCTAGGAATTATAGCTACAAGTGTCTCCATTTGTCTGGGAAGGAAGTGTCCTTTAGTAGCTCAGGCACACTAAGGTAAATTTTGACCACATATTGATCCCATTGCCCACGTTAATATGGGACTGACTTGTAGATGAAGTCCCCCTAAATAGGATGGCCACCATGACCATTCCAAAGAGGAACAACTAAGGTCCCAAACTCCACCACCCTAGGCGAGGAGGAGTTGAACACCTGATTGGCAAAAAGTAAAAAAGGTGGTCCCCAGATCTCCTGGTAAACATCAAATAGTAATAAGTTTGGAGACAGCCTTGTCTCCTTAGTAGTTCTGTTCTTGGAGACAGCCATTTCTCTCTTGAGTGCGCTTTCTGCTTAAGCCTGACTTTGCTTTTACTTTAATTTCATCTATAATAAAGTTCTCTTGCATGGATTTTAGTGTGTGACTTTAAATTTTTTTTCGTCAGAACACAAGAACAGAGGTTTGGAGTTTTAGCTCCCTGGTTTCTTATGATATCTAAGTTGTTCTCCCTTCCCTTTCACACCCCCACCCCATGCTTAAAATCATCTCTCATGGGCCAATCATAAATTTTTGAACACTTATTTTGTACAAGGTAGTTTAAGCTCTAAAAGAAACAAATGGTCACTGCTAAATGTAGTTTAACAAGTGAACAAATGGTCACTGTTAAATGTAGTTTAACATCTACATATTTTTTAAAGACATGCAACAATAAATAACAAAGGAGTTCCAAAACAGCTGTATTTTATCTCAACAGTAAGAACAAGGCATAACCTAAAAGCTTAGCATTAGAGCAGACCTTAAAGATTATTAAATTTAGTTCTTACATAGCACACGAACTAACTACCATACTGTAGGCAATTATCAAACCTCTGTTTAAATTATTCCAGGCACAGAAGGTTCATTAAATTCTAGAGCAGCTCATGCCAATATTGGTCAGCTCACGTGGTTAGAAAGTCTTTATTCACACAGATGGTTCCTTCTATTTCAAATGTGGAAATAGTACCCACAGGTTGCAGAGGGAGACAGTTATTGTCTACTAGAAAAGGCTGGAGAGATCTCTCAGAAGAGTGAAGTATTTGGTTGTAATCTTGCATTCTGCTGGAATTTATGGAGGTAGAGAGAGGTGGGAGGGCAACATTCTATTCTCTTAGAATCACACTTCCTAATTACTAATCTAGATCCTCTAATTTATGCTCCATTATTAATGGATGTCTCTCCTTTAAACATGGAAGAGGAATCAGCAGCATGTTAGATTCTGTCATTTCATAGATAATATTTGAGAAAACTAGTAGATTTAGAGATTTCCCTCACTCATGAAACAGATGACAATCCACCCACTACAGCTGGGCCTGCTCTAATCTGATTCTGAAAGGCCAGATTTATCCAGAGGGCAAACAAAGCATTCAGACACACAGCTGTTGTTTGGAGGACAGTATAGTTTTGGGGTGAAAAATTAAATGACAGACAATAAGCTATTGATGCCTGGGGAGCCTCAACTGTGTGGCTGCCCTGCGTGCTGAAACCAGGGGGAGCTAGTCCATCCCTTCCAAGCCCATCTAGATGGGATGGTTCCTATTTTAAAGTCATGAACTGAAGTTTTGGTTTTATACAAAGCAGAAGTCTTCTGGGTTTCTCTTTTGATGGAGAACAGAGTCACCAGAAATCTAATTGAGAATGTAAATCACAAAGTGCATATTGCTAAGAAGATAGAAAGACAGGCATATTAACACCTTCTCTCTGAAGTTTTCCTAGGTCAGCATTTTTTTTTTTTTTTTTTTTAAGACAGAGTGAGAGAGGGAGGGAGGGAGAGAGAGAGAGAGAGAGAGAAGTTCAACATTTATTTTTTAGTTCTCGGCGGACACAACATCTTTGTTTGTATGTAGTGTTGAGGATCGAACCCGGGCCGCACGCATGCCAGGCGAGCGCGCTACCGCTTGAGCCACATCCCCAGCCCCAAGGTCAGCATTTTTGTTGGGAGAAAAAATGACAAGATGTGGGGTACACAGAAAGAGAGAGAGAGAGAGAGAGAGAGAGAGAGAGAGAGAGAATACACACACACACACACACACACACACACATATATATCTCAGGGCCTATAAGTACTGGGACCTTCCTGAGGAAGGTAGAGGAAAATATTTTCTAGTTAACTTTAGGAAATGGATGGTGAAGCCCCAAACTGGTTGAAAGCCATGTTCCTGGAAGACCTTTTGTTGCACAACTCTACATCCTCAGAGGCAACAATAATGAAAAAGAAAATGTACACATTGCATGAAGTAAGTGGCTTTTATGGAAAGTAATGAAGAGGTTATGTTCTGCATCCAGAGTCTTACAGAGGCTTCTAGATATGGCAGCATAGAGAAGTGTGAGAAAGACAGCCAGATTTGCAGAAATTATGGCGTAGGCTCTCAAAACTGTGGAATGGGGTTAAAGAGCAAGTTCAACCAGACCATTAGAGGCAAAGGGTCCTCAACTGATATTTATATGAAATTATTTGTTCCTAGGAAACTTTTCACCTGAATCTAACATTTTTTAATTGCTTTGCTTTCTTTTTAAAAATCTACTTTAAAAGGTCAGACAGTCTTCTAGAACACAGAATATCTCCCACTGTGTTTTTACAGTTGAATAGTCCCTTCTACAAAGCCCTAGGGTTCTCTAAGCCTTGTTTTTCTTAATGTTTAAACATATTTTCCTTCTCTTGTCTATTCTTACAGCCTTTTAAAAATATGAACTCATTTAGAGATATTTTGAGATGTAGAACACATGAAACCCCAAGTCATATTCCTCAACTTTGTTTCCATCTTTCACAAAGGTGAATAGTATTTAAAGGTATAGCCTAGCAAATTCTTAGGACTTCATCCACATGCAAAAATTATGCAAGAAAATTCCAAAGCTATCCAAAGTTTCCCTGTCTTGGGTAAAATTATTTTTAATTTTACTTAGAAGATACTTTAGTGTTTTCTTCCCACAACCTAAAAAATTTAAGAACAATGTTGTTATGTGATGGTGGTTGACTCCAAGAAGCCTGGGCTGAATTCCTTTTTCTGGAACTGGCCTTACTATGCTCTGGCAAAACAAAACTAAGAAAAAAAAAAAAAAATGATAAAATGATAGTGCATAGCTGCCCCTGTGCCTTGGAAATAAAAGTTTCCAAAGTCTTTCAAATTTAGACTAGAGACTGAATTGTTGCCTGAAATGATTTTCCTAAACTGTTCCCTTTTTGTTCCTAAACCACCTCCTCTTTTGTCTGCTGAGAACTGTACCTAAACCATGCACACAATTTGGTTTCAAGATTTGACTCTTTCTTTATAAGTAATATTAAATAAAGGAATTAATGTACCTTTCTCTGGTGGAATATAAATTTAAATATGCATTAAAGATGTCTAAATTAGATAACTTCAAGACTTCAAGTCACTAAGTGTTTATTGAGCATCTTGAATAAATAAGTATGTGACCATACGATGTCAAAAATAAAACTAAATATGACATGACTTTAGGTCTCAAGGAGTTTATGATTAAGAAAGATACAAATAATGTTCATTTAGTAATTAAACAAGTGAAAAGGTAAGGGCTGATTTGTATGTACTTTTTGAGAATATTCCACATGCCCGGTGTGGGGGTGCACAACTGTAATCCTAGCAACTCTGGAGGCTGAGGCAGGAGGATCACAAGTTCATAGCCAGCTTCAGCAACTTAGTGAGGCCCTAAACAACTTAGCAAAACCGTGTTTCAAAATTAAAAAAAAAAAAAAAAAAAAAAAAAGAATAGGAATGTGGCTCAGTGGTAAAGTGCCCCTGGGTTCAATCCCCACTACCAAAAAAAAAAAAAAAAAAAAAGCCACAAAATTTCTCTGAAGGTTCTATGCATAGTAAAGCAAAATAGGAAACCCAATTATATAAATCAGCTTGTTAGATAAATGACTATATCACATTAAATTTCTACTTTACTAAATGATAATCAATACAGCTGGAAAAATCCAATAAAGTGTTTTGCATTGTTCTTGGTACAAATATCCAGTTACTCTTTTGCACCATAAATCTCATGTTAAATATTTTAGTGTTTACTATGTTCCAAGGCATCAAGCCATGGGCTACAAAGAATGAAAAGAGGCTTTAAAATACATTCTCTGTTCTCAAGGAATTTTTAGTATGGATTGCCTCACAAGGTTCCTACATGTAACAACCTCAAGAATTACAAAATTTCAAAGGAGAGAATTTTGTAAATTGCAATTAGGTTGTCAAGGATGTTGCATGGAGAAGACAGAAGGGTTGACAGAATTTCTGTGAGAATTTTGGGCATTAAAGATGAGAGAAAGACAAGAATTCAAGGGCAAAGCAAAGGGCATGCAAAACATTTTCAGTGTAAAGACACGCTTTAGTTATGCTCCAGTAACTGTTCCTTCTTGCAGTGATGGCTGATAAGGCCAGACCAGCATGTTGAGGCCACATTATGAAAGCTTTGAAGATAGGCTACCCAGTTTGTTCCTCATCCCACAAGTTTCATGGAAAGCTTTTGAGTAAGCAAGTGATCTTATGCAAAGCATGCTTTAAGAAGGTAATTCTTGAAGTAATCCAAAGTCATTTTGGAAGACGAAGAGCCTGAAAGCATAATGTTCATTTTAGAAGTCACCATTATCCTGGGAGCTAGCTGGTGAGGACAGGAATCACATGGGAGTTAAGAATGAAGAACAGACTGTCTAGTGTGTGTTTGTTTTTGTTTTAGTGGACTTCCACTTACACATTGCTACAAATGAATAATATAATGAAAATGCCAAAGCTAAATGTACTGATAATTTTCCTTGTTGAGTAGCAAACATCAGTGGAGTGATCAAGTGTCTTGTAAGAGTGTACCAATTCTTCACCTGCCTGATGTTATCAAGAACACTGTTCAAGCTGGGCGAGGTGGTACATGCCTGCAATCTGAGCCTCCTCAATTTAGCAAGACCCTGTCTCAAAATAAAAAATAAATAGGGCTGGAAATGTACTCACTGGTAAAGTGCCCCTGGGTTTAATCCCCAGTCCTGGGTTGGGGGGGGGGAAGGAACATTGTTCTTAACCCAGTTTTACTCATGTTCCCTGAGTAATGTTCCAAGTGAGACATCCTGTTGAGTTCATCCTCAGAAAACTTGGTGTACTCTTGAGGAACTGGTATATGGTCTCCCTTCTCTCAGTAATGGCTATAAAGCTTAGTCCCTGAATGCTGGCAGGCTAGGAACCAGGCTTTCAGTTTAACCACCACAGCTGTGTTGACTTTAGGCTGTAATTTCTGTGTTCTCCTTTGTTCTCAATTTTCCTCCCCCTTCCTTCCTACATCTTGCTCGAGTTTTGCCCCAGATTCTAAACAGATGTCCCTACCTAGCACCTTCTTATGTCCCATTTCCAAACTTATTAAAATGTGGTCGTTGAACCAACAACATTTTCAGAAATGCAGATCTCAGGCCCCACTGTAGAGTACTGAACCAGAAACTCTGTGAGGAGGCCCAGAAATGTGTGTTTTCTCAAGTCCTCCAGGTGATTCTGACATGTGCTGAAGTTGAAAAACCACTGCTCTGGAGAATCATTGCTTTCTCTCCTGGTCTATGTGTTCTCTAGCTCATGGTGTCTCCAGTTCACTTGGAATATTTGCTCTGTTACTCTGGTAAATACTTTATGCACTTTTAAGAGTAAGTGTAAATTTCTAAAAGAGCTTATCCGAGTGGGAAAGTTAATTTTCTGGGCACAGTCCATGAAGCATTTATGGGAACCATGCCTCTTGTAGGCCTCCCCTCCTTAAGAAATGGACTAGCACTGCTTTCTTGAGCAGGGATGGGGCCGGGGGGGGGGGGGGGCGGGCAGCAGAAAATGAGACAGAAGTCATTAATTAAGAAAAAGTATACAGCATGACTCCAGTGGAGGACTTCTTGGGATTTTCTTAGTTGGATCATCTGGATCTGGACTTCTTTGGGGAATGACAAGAGGAACCACTGGAAAGAGTTCAGAGGCAAGACAGTTAACCTGTTCTGATTTTTGAAGATGATTCAGGTAAGGTTGAAATTAAAATTCTAAGTGAAATGGATAGGGACCCAATTCCTAAACACAAATGACATCCAACTAATATCTTTAATGGAAGCATATGGCAAAATGCTTGTATTAACACATACTATTGCTTTCTGCCACCACTTTTTTTTTTTTTCTTTTTTTCAGTACTGGGGATTGAACCCAGGGGCACTTAACCACTGAGCTATATTCCTAGCTCTTTTTATATTTGATTTAAAGACAGACTCCTGCTGAATTGCTTATGGCCTCGCTAATTTGCTGTCTTTGAACTCTCTATCCTCTTGCCTCTGCCTCTTGATTGGGAGTCTCACTTTAGCTGGGATTACAGGTGTACATCACAGTGCCTGGCTGCCAACACCTTTTTAAAACTAAGAAATGCTTGGTAAATTTTAAAGTAGTAACAGCTTCAAAGAGGTTTACTTCCTTCAGATTACTTTGTTAGGAGCAAGAAATAGTTAAGATTGAATAAGTTTCAGTGGAAATCTCTGATTAAATTGAGGCAGAAAGTAGATAAGGGTAGAGGTTCTGCTTTGTTTTGCCACTATGCTGTTCTGTTCAGGGAAAAACAAATAACCAAATATTCTTGTGAAATAGATGTGAGTTCCTAAGATTTATTCACTCATCAGTTTAAAGATCTTGATAACCCATGTTCCTGATAACTAGGTCAAAGGCAGTCTTGTTCTACAGGTGATTAATAACAAACAAATTAGATGCTGCATTTAGTTCCTACCAGGAGCTTTTCAAATACTTGGAGAATCAAGAATAACATGTCCCAAAGTATAAGATAATAGACGGTTAAGTGCTTAATGACGTTATTCTTGATGTGCCTCTCTGTACACTCTTGAATATCTCATCTCTCGTGACTTTAAGTAGTAACTACATGAAACAGTATTTCTCAGTCTCAAGAATGTAGGAATAAACTGTTGCAAAAATGTCTCACATTCTTTTATTATGGAAGGAAAGTATTTTTATAATAATTTTACCTAACCTAAAAATAGGCAGAAGTAGCTTTGTCTCATAACTTAAAAGAACTGTAAGAAACAAATTTACAAGTTAAATACAGAAAAGCTATATAGTCAACAGGATTTTAATTAAATTAGTGACTGTTTTATTGAAGCAAAAACCACAACTGAAGCCCTAACCAGCCAAGGCTCAGGCTCCTGGAACTCTTTAGGGCTTTCTTAGCAGGAGTCATGTGATGACAACTCAACTCTTGCTACTGTATTTAAACTACTGTGAAGCTATTTTTTATATACATGGTATGGATTTTGGATTTTTTTCCCTTATTTCACCTATGGAATTGTAAAAACAAATTGTGTATATATTAATTCTTCTTGTCGTATTTTTTCCTCATTTGGCAATAATCAATGTACAACTATGTATGGTCAATCTGAATGAAATACAGATGAAAGGTAGGGAATATAATTTGGTTGCTACTTGATATAAGGAAGTCATTCAGATGGTCCAATTTTTCTTGTTGCTTTTTTTTTTTTTTTTTTAAACGAGAACTCTAGATAGGGCAGAGGGGTTGAAGGGGAAGGGAGGGGGCATGGGGTCATTAATGATGGTGGAATGTGATGATCAATATTATTCAAAGTACAGGTATGAAAACACGAACACACACAACCAGAGATATGAAAAATTGTGCTCTATATGTGTAATAAGAATTGTAATGCATTCCGCTGTCATATATAAATTAAAAAAAAAAAAAAAAAAAAAAGAGAGAACGATTCCTTTTTTCCCCACAGAAGTCAAGGAGTCCTGCTTGTTCACTGCAATAGCTCATCGGTGAGTTTTCCTGACTTTGATATTAATTGCAGGGACTATCAGTATAATTGTGATAAATTATAGTACAGACTATAATGAAAATGAAAGCAATGTTGCACTGGTTTTTTAAAGATCATCATCAATATGAAAATGTGAAATTCTCATTAAAATGTATAGAAGTCTTCAGTAAAAATTCAGGGCATCTCTGGTGGACACAGCTGTGCCTTCCAGACCTCCCCTAAGAAGGAAGCTTGTGGTGCCCCAGCTATCAGCAGAGGCTAATCTCCTGCTCTCACTTCCTGTCCAGTGCTCAGCTGCAGAGAGCTGCCTAGCCCAAGGGCTCTTCCTTCCCCAGGTGTCCATTTGCATTCCCATTGATGGAGGCAGCAGTACTAAAACTTTGGCTATTTACTCTGAACTGGGAGAGCTCTGATGGGTCCTATGTGCTCCAGATTCTCCGTGAACTCCAAGGAGGCTTCGCCAGCTTGCACTGCAGTTCTATTTTTCGTTTCCAATCCTGTTTCTCTCTCCCTCTCACTAGTTATGATTCCTGGTCAATACCCTGCAGGACAAACCCCATTTCAGCATCTACTTCCAAAGGACCCAGTCAATAAGAACTTCCAACATGTCTCTGAGGAGAGAGAGAATGCCTCTTGTGTAGCTCTGATTCTTACTGCAGCTTCTTACATGCAGTTCAGCTTCTCATTGTATCTTCCTGCCAGCACTGCAAATTCAAGAGTTCCAAATTTGATGCACAAATAGTCTTTAAGGCTTATGTTTCAGAACAATGCATGTGTGTGTTCTGTTTTTATAATAATGTGACCATCATAGTCCCACAACATCAAAAATTGGGAGGTGATTTTGCTTCCTCACACACCTGGGTCTGCACATCAGATCTATTATTCAAGCTTCTTAACAGTGGGAGCATTTTACTCCAGGGATCCACTTTTCCCTAAACAAGGGATGCTACTAAAGTTGTAATAGCTTCTGTTTGTTCTCCAGATAGTCATTCTTTTTAATTGTTTAGCTTCCCACTCGCTTCGATTCTATATACTTTAAAGACATTTTTTTCCCTGTCCTGAAGGACACATACACAAAATCCAACTCATAATCACCTACATATTTTGGAGCACAATATCTTGGCTCACATGTAAGTAAAAAGAGTAATGCTTTGATGAGATTGCAGCAAACACTAAAGGCTTCACTTTTCTTTCCCCAATTAGCATCAGTGTACTGAGGTCAGTAGAATGAAGCATTTGTTCTAGTTTACAGTAAAATATATTCAGTTTTCTTTATCTTTTACATTGCACTGAAGAGTAAAGAAACACAAGTCTTGATAAATGCCAAAATGATAATTTTATCATATAAATAGAGACAAATGTGAATATTATTAAGTGGTTTAGAAGTCTATGAAAACATGCATATTTTTAAAGCTGTCAACTCATTGAAAGAAGCTGATGTTTAAAATGGAAGGTTGTGTTGTCAGTTGAAAATGAGAATCTGTGATGTTTGTGAGGGAGACATTGTCAGGAAAGCAGTAGAACATCTCCTGCCCATGGGTACAGTCCTGAGGATTTGTGATAGCCATGATGAATCCAAAAATCATGACCACAGCACCAATGGGAAGCATGACACAGGACACAATCTTATCTGAGTGCGTCCTTGGTTCTTCTGACAGTTTCAGATAACATGCTGAGGGGATGATAAAAATCAGAGGAGCTGCACAGAGCACACCCTGTGAGTTGAAAACAAGAAACAAGATAACGTTACTAGATGGAAACATTCTTTGGACAATTTTTAAAAACATTTTCAAAATGTATTTTTCATTGCACCTGTTGAATCAAGCAAAGGAAAGAAAAATAATTCCAAGAAAGACACAGAAATAGGTTTTTCCTTTTCCAAAGGAATATTTACAAATGAAAAAGATAATATATAATAGTACATCAGACTTAAGACCAGGTGATCAGAAAATAATATAGAAAATGAAACATAAATAGACCAACTTCTAGCAAACTGCAGTCTCCCTTTATTTCAGTCACGTCCTGTATCCTTATATTATTCATTTATGGTATCCACTATGTCTTTCAAACCTGAGTGGTCTGTTTGTCATTTGTGTACAAATGGGGACTTTGAAAACTTGTATGGGCATATTGTCTTCCTCTAAATCTGTGCTTGTATGAAAGTAGTGCCTGTCTGTGTTGAGAAAGGAAAACTATAACCACAGGGCATTTAACATGGAAGAACATTTCTAAATCCTCTTTCAAGCAAAATGAAACGCATTAATTTCCCTAGAAAATTGACAGCAGAACTAAATGACTATAACTTGCCCCTACATTAGCTATAGATAAATTTAACCTAAAGCATAATGTCAGATTGAAAATAATGGGTAACAGAGTTATAGAAATACCAACTTATAACAGGGTATGGTGGTGCATGCCTGTAATAACAATAGCTTGGGAGGCTGAGGCAGGAGGATTGAGAGTACAAAGCTAGCCTCAGCAAAAGAGGTACACTAAGACCCTGTCTTTAAATAAAATACAAAATAGGGCTGGGGATGTGGCTCAATGGTCCAGTGCCCCTGAGTTCCATCCCTGGTAACCCCATCTCCAAAATACCAAGTCATTGACTTCAAAGGAAAGGAGACTTCTCTCTGAATAGTCCTAAACCTCATTAGACACTTTGCAAATGATGTAAATTTTGAAATTCAATTCATTTTTGGTAATATATTTGTTCTAATTATTCTGTTTTAATGACATCATATATTAATTAGAACATAAAATTAATAAAATATATTAAAATATGGTGAATTTTATTCTCAACCCACAAAATAAAAGTTATCATTTAAAATATGTGGGGTTTTTTTGTGTGTATATTTTAGATTTATCCATCAAAAAGTGTCATGAATACATATGGATAGTGAAATAATTATCATAGTAATGCAAAGTTCATGACTTTTATTTTACATAATCACTTTTTTGCATATGTGAAAAGAACAGCTAAAATATACTTAACAAGCATCCCATATACCATACAATTTTATTAACTGTAGTTCTTATGTTCTACATTAGATCTCTAGACTTGTTCACCCTATCTGCTACTTTGTGTCCTTTAAGCTTTATCTCATTTCCTCCCTACTCTCTGTCCCTGGGTAATCACAATTTTATTCTCTGTATATGAATATTTGACCTTTTTAAAAATTTTCATATATAAATGAGATCATGTAATATTTTTCTTTCTGTGTCTGGCTTGCTCACTTAGCCTAATATCCATTAATGTCATGGCAAATGGCAGGATTTCCTTCTTTTAAAAGGCAGAATGACTTTCCATTGTGTATATATTCCACATTTTCCTTATCCATTTATCCCCTGATGGGCATTTAGGTTGTTTCATATCATGGCTGTTGTGAATAATGCTACAATTGACATGGGAGTATAGAAGTACAGATATCTTTATGAGATGGTGATTTTACTTCCTTTGGCTATAAACCCAGAATAGAAATTGCTGGCTCAAATGGTAGTTCTGTTTTAAATTTCTTTAGGAACCTCCATAATGTTTTTGATAGTAACTGTACCAATCTGCATTCTAACCAACAACATACCAGGACTCCCCTTTCTTCACAGCCTTGCCAATATTTATTGGTAGAATGCCAGATTGAAAATAATGGGTAGTAGAGTTATAAAAGTACCAAGTTATTAGCCAGGTTCAGTGATGCACACCTGTAATCCCAGCAGCTCAGGAGGCTGAGGCGGGAGGATCTAGAGTTCAAAGCCAGCCTCAGCAAAAAAGAAGTACTAAAAAACTTTATTTTATTTTATAATATTCATTCTAGTAGCTCTGGGGTGATATTGCACAGTGATTTTAATTTGTATTTTCCTGAAGATTAGTAATATTGAATACCTTTTATTATTGGTCATTTTTATATCTTTGGAGAAAGATATATTTAGGCCATCTGTCCATTATTTAATATTTCTGTTATTTTTAGATTTTCTGCTATAGAGTTGTAAGAATTCTTTAAAATTTTTGTATATCAACCCCTTATTATAATACTTTTTCCCCTAGTCCCTAGGTTGCTTTTTCATTTTGTTGACTGTTTCCATTGCTGTGTAGAGGTTTTTAGTTTTCTGTAGTTCTATTTATATGTTGTTTTTTTTTTTTTTTTTTTTTTTTTTTTTTTGTCATTGTAGCCTGAGTTTTTGCTATGATATCTAAAAGTAATTGACAAAACCAATGTCAAAGAGCTTTATCCCATGTTCTTTTAGGAATTGTATGGCTTCAGATCTTACAGTTGTCTTTTAAACCTGTCCAGTTGACTTTTGTATTTGATAAGGGTCCA
This sequence comes from Callospermophilus lateralis, assembly GCF_048772815.1. Lineage (NCBI taxonomy): Eukaryota > Metazoa > Chordata > Mammalia > Rodentia > Sciuridae > Callospermophilus > Callospermophilus lateralis. Next base: position 65,239,374 of record NC_135313.1, on the reverse strand, counting down.
ATTTCATTCTTTTGAATGTGGAAATCTATTTTCCCAGAACTATTTATTCAGGAATTATTCTTTCCCCATCATGATGACCTTGTCAAATACTGATTTAACTATATGCTTGGATTCTGTTCTGCTCAATTAATATGTTTCTATTTTTATCCCAGTGCCATACTATAGCTTTGCAATATCTTTTAAAATCAGGAAATGTCATTCCTCTAACTTTGTTTTCCTTCTTAGTATTGCTTTAGTTTATTTGGGCTTTTTCTGTTGCTCCATATAGGTTTTAGATTTTTTTCCTATTTCTATGCATGACTCCATTTGTATTTTGATAGAGGTTGTATTGAATCTATACATTGCTTTGGAATATACACATTTTCACAATACTAATTTTTCCAATTCATCATCACAGAGTATCCTTCTGTTTATTTGAACCTCCTTAAATTCCTTTCAACAGTATTTTATCTCCTTGGTTAAATTTACTCTAAATTGTTATTTGTGTAAAGAAATGTTCCTGATTTTTGTATGTTGACTTTGGATTCTTCAGCTTCACCAAATTCATTTATTATTTCTAGAATTTTTTGGAAACCTGGCACAATTGCACAATTGTGTCACTGCAATTATAGTTTTACTTCCTCCATCCTGATTCAGATGTCTTCTATGTCTTTTTCTTTTCTGATTGCTCTTTCTAGTATTTCCATTAGTACACTGAATAGAAGTGCTGAAAGTAGGTATCTCTCATTGTACTGGATCTTAGTGGAAACACTTTTAGTTATTTCCCATTGATTATGATCTTAACTGGGAGTTTTTCATAACTGTTCTTTATTACATGGAGAAACTTTCTTTCTATATTTAAACTGTTAAAAGTTTTTGTCACAAAAGGCTGCTGAAGACTTTGTCAAATGCTTTTACTCTGACAATAGAGATGATCATGTGGTTATTAGCTTTCATTTTGTTAATGTGAAATATAACATGTTATTATCTTAAAGATAAAAAAGTGTTAAAAATACATAATCAATAACTAAAAATGCAATATTGATTCATAATTAAATACAAGATTTCTTTAAAATGTTTTTCTATATTTTAAAAGGTCATTGTGTAAATTTTAAGTATATATAAGCATAATATAATGAAACTCTATGTATCTATAACCTATGTTTTATGAGCTCTTTGGAAAACTATATTCACAGATTTTTCCCAGATTCAACCAAAGAAAACTGAATTTGAAGTTGGATGATGAAGAATAACAAATTATATTTTTTTAAAAAAACTTTACCTATTTTCTCAATGTCACCACTTAATCAAATTACTGTGTGTTGCACATTAAGTACCACTTATATTATTATAGGTGAAATATTATTACTATGATTTCAATAATACACCTCTTTTTGTTTTTTACAAAACCAAAAAAGAAATCTAAATTATCAATTACATGTTTCACATTATCAAATCAGACTAGTTAGGGAGTATCTAAAGGTCTGTGGAAGACTAGTAGTGACCACACTGCATGGAAAATATTTCACCAGTAAGAGAAACACAAGAATGAGGAATGAATAAGAGAAAACAATATCACATTCCAATTTAAAATATGTAGACAAAGTACTTTTGCAATTTATAGTGCCTGAATACAAAAGAATACCCATAAAGGTACATAATAAGCAAAAGATTAGCTGTCATATGGCTAGAATTAAAGAAATGCTAGGCAAGAACTCTACCACCAAGCTTCCTCCCCAGCCTCACAGTGCTTTTCTAAGTTATAGAAAATATTATAGAACTCAATCTGTGCTTATACTCTATGATTTCTTTGAAGGAAGAATTTCTGAAACAAAGTAATTCAAATCCGTGTATATACTGGTTTGTATATGTAGTCTCTTCTCATTGGAGGAACAGATCTGGAGCTGCAGAGTCTGAAGGTGTCATCAGGATGACAACTGCTGTCAGCTGCTATGGAAAGGCTGCTGTCAGCCCTTGAAATCTTTCAAACCTAACTCCCTGGGCAGGGCAAAGCAAGGGGTGTTCTGTTTATGTTGTAATTCATGAGAGGTGAGAAAGTAACAATTACAGAGAAAATTACATTGATGACGTTTGTACTGGAAAGAGCCCAGTTGATTATCATGTCTTGAATACCGGTTACTTTCTGGTAACTTGAAAGTTCAGTTTTGCTAGAGGTTGTTGCTGGAATTCAAGATCATCAGTAAAATGATAGTGCATTTCTATCTGCTCTATTTCCCATAAATTAGTCCAACTTATTTCCTTCCTTTAGTGTAGACCTGTTTGAGGATACATTACTGGCTTTGGAATGATTTTTAAAATTGCTTGACAGTTTGTAAAATCAGAACTACTTATTAAAGAGAGAGTAAAACATGGTTTTATTTATAAAGACAGAACAGTGCTATCCACTGGTAATAGTACAACTGATACCAGGACATTTTACCATTTGCAACAAGGAAAGAACAGAAAGTGTTGAAGAATTTTACCAACTATATGGATGGGAAAAGTGTCTGAATTCTCTTTTCTGAACAAAAACCTCTCAAATTGTGCAGGGAAGGTTAAAAAAAAAAAAAAGAAGAAGACTTATTAATCTTTTAAATTTCTATTTTTAACCAGTTCAGACACATGAAATTTATTTCTATACCTTAAAAAACAAAAACTGTCTTTAGCTCAGGATCTGTCAACTTGAACTATGTCTTGCTCACTCTGATGATTGTGTTTCTGTATCTAGGTTCTCACTGGTATTTGGCTTGCTTTATTACTTCCTTGCAAGCTTCACACAATGCCTGTTGAACTGGTTCCTCTGGCCACAGGCACCAGCTGTTTCACTTTTTTTTTTTCCTCTCTGTGCTGCTGCAAGTAGGAACCCATAGGGCCCAATTACTGTACATGCCTCTTTTCTATAATAGCAATGTCAGTGCCCAAATGCTGGATTCTTATTACCAAGAATGAGATTTACATTCATTTTATTTGCTTTTAAAATTAATCCTTTAAAAGTGAGGGTACATTTGCTTTGGAAAAATATTTCATTGTCTACTGCCATGAAAATGATGAATTAAACATAAAACTCTAAATGAGGTTTTAATTTTATTGAATAAGTAATATAACCCCAAATAATTTATCCTTTGATGTTCAATTTTACTAAATAACATTTCCCTAATTTCGAAAGTTTTCTTATTCTAATATGTATCACATCTATGAAGGTCATTGTTCTACTTAGTGATAATTGAGAAGCCATAATAGAAAAGAATTCCTAAAGTACTACAATTATTAATGAAGATGACAAGGACCTGGGTTCAATCTCCAACAGCCCCCACCCCAAATTATAAATTAAAATGAAAGCTATTAACTATAACTTAAGATTAAAAAGTCTTAGTTTTATTTTAATCCATTTCCTGATATTTTAAACCATTATTAAGGTCAATTCATATGTATTATGAATCACTCTGAACCTTATTTGCAAATGAACTCAATGCATAGATTTTTAATTATAAAATGGGTAAAAAAAAACAGAATTATTTGACATAATTTAATGCCTGACATGTAGAAAATTTCAGATGAATGCAATGATTAAATGTATGGGCTACAGAGGATCCAAATACCTGTGTTCAAATCTTGATTCTTCTACTTAGCTAGTATGGCCTCAGATTGATTATTAATCACTGGGCCTCAATTTCTGCATCTGTAAAGTTAACATGGATCAAGGAAGATAATGCATGCGAAGTACTTAGCCCAGCATATGCACATGTTAGCTGATATTATCCCTATGCAGTAGAACACAGTGTGCTTTAGTTAACTCCTCACATGTTGCATGTTTCAGCATGTATTAGTTACTGACAGAAATGATGCTAAATTTGGCTTGATTACTCATCGTCAGTGTCCACACAAAAGGGAGGTGAGGAAATAGCAGAAGATGTTATTGTGCATACCAAAAACTTTTATTGATGGACAAAACACATATTTTCAGATGTTCTATAGAGAATGGAGATTTTAGATTTTACTAACTTCCGCAAAATGCTTTTAAAACAGGTGTCATTGTCTTGGGTTATTAGGTTATAGCCAATAATATAACACTTTCCTATAATTGTTTTGTGTGTATCTCTCTATATAGGTTAAAAAAATCTAATAATCTAGAATTATGTTTTAAATTTTATAAAGTAGTCTTCCACAGAAGCTCAGGTTTTGACTTTTTAATATTTACAAGGCATTCTCTGACTATAATAACCAGGACCTATCTTAATCACAAATGTTTTTAATATAAGTACAATAGTGAATATTTAGTGTTAATGTGCTAAGGATTTGGTTGCACATGTGTCATGAAAATTAGCAATTAAGTCTAGGTAAAGCAATGGTTAAATTTACAAAAATATGTCATTTCCCCAAAATGAGCCATATGTATGTGCTTGGCTAACTAGAGACAAACAAAACATTTTTTAGTTTACCAAGATGTGGTTGCCTGTTTAGGCAACTGATAGATATATTTTTCCCAATAACAAAATTCTACAACATTAAAAAACAAAACTTGTGAATTCAAATGAGACGTTTCATAAAACAAGAGAAAACAGGGTGAGGGATCATGTTGGTCGTATCTACAGCATAGTTGAAAGATCACTACTACTATTAACACTAACACTTTTTGTCACACTTTATTTCCTGGTACTACAGTAAACAATGTCATATGTGGGAACATGGAAATAAGTCCTGATCTTTGGTCTCAAGGGGCAATCACCCATGCAGGAATTTGAATACACTGTTTTTATCCTTATTCCAAGTATCGTGGAAAATGAAGAAGGTGGCTACACATTGTCTTCAAAGAGCTTACAATTTGGTAGGGAAAACAAATTTACAGATGGTTCAAATAGCACATGATATGAGATAATATACAAATGAAGTTACTTCATTAAAGTTACTGCATCAAGGTTGCTACATGAAATAATCTTGAGTGGACCTACTAGCTCTGTCCTATACAAAATTAGGAAGCAGGTTAAAGTTGCCTTTGGCATTTGTCCACCTCCTGGTTGGTTGGTTGGTTGGTTCTCAAGATGGGGTCTCACCATGTTGCCCAGGCTATCCTTGAGTTCCTGGGCTTAGGCAGTACTCCTCGCTCAGCTTACCAAATAACTGGGACTTCAGGCACACCTCACTGTGTGCTGCTGGGCTTTGTTTTTCACCACCAGTGAAAGGGCAATTTCCTAGTGCCCTGAGGTTTTGAAAAGCTGCATATTCTCCACTTTCCATTTACTCTGTTCCCAGAAAATTCCCAGAAGTGTGTTCTCGACAGAATCTCCTATGGTCTTTTCTGGGAACTTCAAATCATAATGGCATCTGGAGGGAATAGTGTCTTGGGCACTAACAATAATACTTTCTCCAAGCCCTAACTCTTAACGTAATGTGTGAATGATAACTTTGGATCCTACCTATAAAAGTCTGCCCTCCCATGGTGCATAACCTAATAAATCCTAAACGGTATGATTTCATTTAGAAATCTGTGCTGTTTATGCTTAGAAATTAGAACCAAGGAGTCATGCATAATGTGCCCTTCTATCCCTCTGTCCTTCTAATTAAACCTGTCACCAAATTATGACATATTTTCCTCAAAAATGTCTTTAGATATCCTATCTACTTCCCTATCATCTTCATCACATACATAGCAGTTGAACTTTTATGTTTCTGAGAAAGCAAGGATCCCTTCTGGTTTCCTTCCATCACTCCTGTTTTGTGGCACATAAGAAGTAAACAATAAATATGTGATCTATAAGTACATGTGTTATTATTTGCACTTGATTGTGAAGTCTTTGTGATATATTGACAGAAATGAAAGGAAACTGGTCATTGTAGGAAAAGGAAACAGGTAAGACAAAAGACAAAAGAAAGAACTGATTTGGAATATATATAAGCCATAAAAAGAAGGTTGGCTGGTACTTAGGGTAGATTTTACTAAGTAAAGGGGAAATAGCTTTTCATAAAAGCAAATATAAACTTTGTTTATATTTGCTCTGGGAGGAAAGTGGAGATATTTGGGGCAGGATGCTAATAAACTGAAAGTAGAACTTTAATATGTTCTAGTGGAAACAACAACAACAAAAAAGGATCAATTTAGATGTGTTGTGATGAAGATCTAGATTTGAATGGAGGCAGTAAATGCTACAAAAGAAAGATCTGGAGAGAGAAAAATATTAAAAGAAAAAGAAATTTGGCCTGGGTAAGTGATTATACAATATGGATATAACTCTCTTCCTTTCATATTTTCAATGAATTTCACTAGGTATATATTTTTACTCAGAAAAAAATATTTCAGGTCCATTTAATTGATATTTTCTTCTTTTAGAAATATCTATATATCATACAACCATGACCTTGTACTCTTGATGTTTTGGATTAGTTGATACTTTGTTGTGAGGGGCTGTGCTATGCATTCTGGGATGCTGGTAGTACCCCTCACCTTCTCACTAGATGTCAACGGCACTGCCCACCTAGTTAGTAGTATACCTCTAGATATTGGTAGGGAGAGCAAAGTTAACTCCCATTTGAGACTCACTGTTTCAAAACTATATAGTCCTATTAAGTGCAGAGTATCATTGTTATAAATATTTACTATTATATTACAAACATGTTTCATTCTAATTCAGAAAGTGACAATTCTCTTAGGAAAATACATCTTATATTAAATAGAAACATTTTCACCCCCAGAACTGGGTATTTTACCACTGAGCTACATCCCCAACCTTTTTTCCTTTTTATTTTGAGACAGGGTCTCCTCTCAGTCACCCAGGCTGGCCATCAAGTTGTGTCCCTCCTGGCTCAGACTTCATAGTAGGTGGGATCAGAGGTAAGTGCCTCCTCACCCAGTGGAACCATTATTTTAAAAGAGAGTTTAGGATGGAAGAAGTAGATCTTTAAATGTACTTACATTGAGTTCTAAAACTATTCCAAGACAATCAATCAGCAATGAAACCAATGTGGCTATCATAATTATAACCACTGTTAGAAACACATGGAAAAATGATGAAAGAGTCCCTCCAAAAAACACGTTGGCAATGACCTGCCAAATAAACAGATTATTTTAAGAGGTAGTCTTCAGACATGCAAGATTTATTGAAAGAGAATTTCATAATAGCATGTAGGACTGTATACAATATTGTCAATAAGACAATCAAGTCCTGTCACTGTGAATGCTTTATATTTCCAAATTACTTACACATAGACACATAATGCAAGAACAAGTATTGTTTTTGTGGTGTTATTAGTCAGTCAGTTGATTATATTACAGATGCAGAGCATGACACACCAGGGTTTAAATACATGCATCTCTCAAGAATAAGCAAACCCTTAGGAAGTTACCTTATCCTTCTTCTTGAGCCTAACAAGGTTACTACTAAAACAAACTGCAGATGCTATTTAGATTACTTGAATGGCCTCTGAGGAAAGCATTACCACATTTCCTTTTAATGATGCTGGATGTGTAATATCCTTTACTAAGAGGAAATTGATTCTACATAAATGAAATCCTAATTGTTACAATTTAAGTCCATGATATATTGCTTTTCCTCAACAAAAACATAGAAGAGTTTATCACTATTTCTTACTAATACTCAGATCAGGAAACCAATTGACAGTCTCCTATGTAATATATCCCACACTATGGTATAATTTACAAAGAGAAGATGTCTGGGAGATTCTTCCTTTCTCTGGAATTAACATCCTAACTAGAAATTGACAATCCATCTAAAGAAATGAATGTATACAGGAGGCTGAGGCAGGAGGATTGTGAATTCAAAGACAGCCTGAGCAAGAGTGAGGTGTTAAGCCATTCAGTAAGACACTGTCTCTAAATAAACTATAAATTAGGGCTGGGGATGTGGCTCAGTGGTCGAGTGTCCCTGAGTTCAATCCCCAGTACCAAAATAAATAAATAAATAAACATACAAACAAATTTATCAATTTGTGATGGTACAAAAAATATCAAATAGCTTTTAGAACTAGAAAGAGCTTCAATCATCCAGATCTATCTCCCTTCAAGTAATCTTCTTTACAGCATTCCTGAAAAGTTCTGGACCCACCTTGGTTTGAGATAGGAATTGAAACATGGATAAAATTTGAAGCTGGATTGCCAACTGAGTCAATAGCATGCAAAAGAGCAAAGAGGTGAGAGTAGGAACAAACCTGTGGAGGGAGACAGGAGACTGAATAGAGGAGTGACTGTGCAGAAGATCAGGGGCAGAGATGGCATGGTAGGAGAGGGTCAGATGCTTAATATGGTAAAGAAGCAGCTCTCCAAGTTGTGTTACCTTGGTAGGTAACATTCCCCAGAGGCCAGATGCTGCCGTGGCTCTGCTAGAGTTGAACTAATAACTCTAACTGACTATAATTTGAACAGTCTTCCAAATATTATCTTATTTAAAATCTATTATTATCAAAACTTCTAATATAGGACTGTGAGAATGAAAAAAATCTGGGTAGGCTAGTGAGGGATATTTATTAGGGACACACAGCCTTTTCGTTCCCTTTATATGTGGTTGGATATCTTATCCATGATTTGAGATGGTTTCATTATATTAGCTCTGTGTGTGTGTTTATGTGTATAGAAAGAAGTGAACGGGTGAGGTATATATGACATTCCTCTGCCTAATATTTGCTACAATGGCAAAGATCTTGATTTAGTTCTGTCTTCCTGTCATGGCAGCTAGAAAGGAAATTCATGTCCAAGTACTGAAGACACAGGCTGCCCAGGTGAAGTGACTCAGACGGTCCACACACAGTTTACCAGAAACCGCATGGGAATGCACCATCTGTTCTTTCTGATCTAGAGATCAAATCTGAACCTCAAGTCCTGGGCAGATGCTGCAAGAATACCATTTCCTGCATCTAATAATAGTTAGAAAATTTCTAAAAGGCTCTTACATTTTAAAAACCTGCATGAAGTATCAGTTTATTTGACTTCTCCCTCTAGTCAAGGTAGAAAATGTCCTGTGAGTGCCACATTAGCAAGTGAGCAGAAATGCTAGTAGCAGAGGGCACACACAGTGCTGCCCTCTTCCCTCTTTCAAGTCCCAGTGCTGGTCCTCACCCAGCACTGCCCATGGGAAGGGAAGCTCCGGGCTGTCCTGAGAGGCTTGCTGATTACTGAGTGCATTTAAGGCTCTGTGGACGTTTCACTTCATACATTAGACCCATTCACATAGTGCACTGTGTAAACAGCCCCCAGGAATAGATCCTAAGACTAAGCCCTTTTCAGTATGACTCCTGAAAGAACCACTGTGCCTCAGGATCATGTTTCACTGCTAACCAGTGCAGTGGGTGTTTAGCTGTCAGCAAAAGGGATTCCTGACAAGCCATGCTATCCCCTTTCACACCAAAAGGACTCATTCTCTTTCAGCTAATCTTTCTCCACAAATCCAAGTGGATTATACAACATAATTTGGAACTGAATTTATAAACAAAAAATTTGTAGGGAAATAATATACTGTATGCTTACATTATTTATATAATTTTTGCATGTCACATATAAATGTATACATATAAATACATAAATGAAGTATATATGTAAAACCATAGGTTGATGTTGCATTTTGATTCAGCACAGACTATAAGACATTTTAGTTTTTTAAAAATAGCAAAACCGATTAGAATTCAATGCACATTGGTTTACAAAATGTTTTCCCCAAACTACAATTTTGAAAAATGCTTTTTAAACCTTGGTACTTAATTTATTTGTAAGAATACTATTTTTAAAAAGCCAATAAGTATGGGCTGGGGATGTGGCTCAAGCGGTAACGCACTTGCCTGGCATGTGCGGGGCGCTGGGTTCGATTTTCAGCACCACATAAAAATAAAATAAAGATGTTGTATCCACCAAAAACTAAAAAATAAATATTAAAAAATTCTCTCTCTCTCTCTCTCTCTCTCTTAAAAAAAAAAAAAAGCCAATAAGTAAGCCAGGTGCAATGGTGCAAACCTATAATCCCAGCTATTCCAGAAGGCTGAGACAGGAGGATCACAAGTTGGAGGCCAGCCTCAGCAATTTACCGACATGACACCCTGTCTCAATATATCAAGGGCTAGGGATGTACTTCAGAGATAGTGTACCCTTGGTTCTACACATGGTATTGGGAAAAAAAGAAAAAAGCCAACAGCTTTAGTTTAACTATACTGAAGGCTGGCATTCACTTTGGAATGCAGTTGTATAAATATTTGTGCTTATGCTTATAAATATAATTTTCACTTCTAACTTTTGCAAAATTAATCTTATATTCTATTATTCTAAGTTGAGAAAGAAAATTTTATAAATTACATCATTGTCGTGTCCTTGAGAATTTTCAGAATAAAATTATTTATAAACCTTCCTAATTTAAGTGTAGTAGAGAGAGAACCTGGATAAAGTATTAAAGAAGAATCATGCTTACCTCTCTAGTTACAAAGCATTCGATTGGGTATGTCAAAATGACAGTTATGCCATAGCAAAACCTTCCAAAGGTTACCAGGTCATCACCTCTGCAATAATTTTCAAATAAATCCCCTAGAGAATAATATAAAATAAATTCATTTATTTATTAGTTACTAGATTTTTGAGGTATATAACAAATGAAATATTTATTATTATAAGTCAAGCTCTATAATCTTCACTTCATTTAATTAAAGGAATAGATTACCAGGTCTAAATGTGTTTGCATTCAGTACCATATAGCTATTTATTGATATTAAAATCAATACATGTCCCATTTGATGAGAAATGCAACACTAATAGTTTTTTTTTATTATTCCTATTATTTGTTTTTGGTGGATTTGCCTCAAGTTTGAATCAAATTCTAAAAAACACTTTATCCATTGTCTTCTTACATTAGAATCAACTCCCTAAATTCTTGCTCACTGGCTTTGTAAATTTGCTTCTGGCCTTTGTTTGTGGTAAGCGACTGAATTACATATATAAAAAAATCTATTAAAATAAACAAATTTCCCTTTGAAGTGCTATTCTTAGATCAAGGACAAATCTGAAAGGAAGAGTAGTCCAGTACATCTGGGGAGTTGAGTTTCCTGCACACGATGCTGTAGGGGTTAATCACAGTCTTGGGACCACACCAAGGAATTCTAAACATATTGTCTTTTATGTCATCCGATGTGCCTGAGTATAAATGCACTGTTTCAAAACTGAAAATATGGCTGCCTCCCAGAAAGAACATTAAATTTAGTTCCAGACTAAATAATGAACCATATACCTTGAACCAGTTCTTTAGATCCCATATGTTTGCAGAAATTGATGAAGAAATACAGGAATCTAATTAGGGCAGAGAAGTCATCAGCCAGAAACACTCAGTCGTGTTTATTTCCTGAATAACATGTTTATTTCCCAAATAACATGCATTTGGATCCATTTATTTCCCCAGTAGCGTGCTTAAATTTGAAAACTGCAGTTGCCTTTTTTCAAGAGCACTGAGTACAAAACTACATCAAAGTCACATATCTCACTACTGTTTAAAAAGAAAACAAAATAATACCTTTGTACTCTTTTCATTAAAAAGCTAAATACCCTAAATGAACTGCCTCTTCTGGAGAGCCATTTAAGTGACCCCCTCAACTCCCCCATCAAGTAAAACAAACAGACATTCCTTTCTAATGTCCTTTTTTGGGCAGAATGAGTTTGTACCACAAAGCAGCAGTGACAGGGAATGGTCTGAAAATTGATTGAAAAGGCTCCAGATTCTCTGAAAATAAAAAGGGTGAAGTTCCCCATTCACTAGCCTTCACTAATAAATGGGCCCTGCGCCTTATCAAAAGTCAATGAGAATGTCAGCAATAATCTAGAGTTCCTACTGCCTCACAAGCTGGACTTTATCTACTCATCAAGGGGAGCAAAGCAGCACACAGTTTGTACAAACAAGACCAGATTTGCCTAAGGAGAAATGACCTGAAGGACCAGGGTCAGTTTATTCCAGCTTGAAATGAAATATATTTTAGGGAATTATAGCCCGGGGAAAAATAAGGACAACCACCACCACATCAAACACCTGTCAGCTTTGTGATAGAAAGATTTAATTAAATCTGAGCAATTACTACTTATTTAAAAGAAAAAACCAAACAAACAAAACCAAAAAAACACATACACATATACACCAGGAAGGTGTGACTAGCAAAAAAAAAAAAAAAAAAAAAAATGGTTTATGTTTTACTGAAGAGGCATTTAAAACCCAAGGTCCCACACAGACCAGAACCCTTAGGCCATTCATCTTGACAAACTGTGTAGCAATAGTGACACATGCCAATGTTTCGAAATATTTTTTATCAAGATCTTCAAGGTCACTTTTAACTGCTCTTTACTGGCACACACAGGTATTATATTTTGGCTGCATTGGTATCATGTTATTCATTATTTATTAAGCCATCTTTCTTCATTTTCTGAGAAATATCTGTGTACAATCCCAGTAACCTGTAACGTCTGTTAAAAAAAAAAAAAAAAAAAAAAAAGGTAGCCATTCTCCCAAGAACATTCTAGTGTCACAGAAAACTAAGCCCAGAGGAGCTGGAGGTAAGAGACAGCTTTTAGGGGGTCATGGTAGACCAAAATGGAGGAGGCAGGAAGAGAATGGAAAGAAAATGGGACTTGGATGTCAGAAGACTTTTTCTTTAATTTGTCACAAACCAGCATAGGCAAGCTACTGCAACTCTTTGTGTCTTAAAAGGAGGTAAAACTAGTTATTCCACTTAACCTTCCAAGGGTTGTTTGAAGGTCAAGTGAGACACCAGACCTGCAAAAGCTGTGAAATACATGAATCACAGCCTTGGCCTGCTGTCAGACTACCCTTCGTATTGCACTCATCTGTAGGAGTGTAATGAATGAATGAAAAGGTCAAAGGCCCTTTAAGAAAGGATGATTCAGTTGTTGCGCCTGGGTGAAAACAAGAAAAGAGAAGTAACTTTGGAAGGAGGAAGGGAAAGGACTGCTTTTATGGAAAAGATGATGTTTTGTAATTAAGAGGAGAATGGAACAATTCAATAAAAATGCCCTACAGGCTGGGAAAGAAAAAGAAAAAAGTCTGGATAAGAACAGTCTGGATTAGAATTAAAAGAATGCAAACATCTAGAGAATTGGTTAACAGAGAAGCAGGCAACTTGCCTAAATTAATCACCCAGGTGAGGTAGAGGATGAGAGAGGTCAAATTAAAAAAAAAAAAAAAAAAAAAAAAAAGGAAAATCAACAGAAAGAAAGAATAACAATGAGAGTACAGTAGGAAGAAATTTGAGCAAAGAAAGGATGTTCAGTGCTGTTAGGTGATTCAGAAAGAGACAGGAGACACAGAACCCAGAAGATTATCAGCTTTGAGCACGAGGAGGCCTTTGGTAGTTGAGTTGGAAGATGCAGTAGAGTACGGGGAGGACCTGAACCTGGGTTCGTGAGCCTGGAGTGAAGATGGAAGGAGAGATTATGGACCACAGAACTAAGATTAAAAGTTTAGAAGGGAAATCTGAGGAAACAGCAGAGAGACAGGAGGGTAGAGCAAAGAATGGGTGGAAGAGTGATTATTTCAAAAATAACAGTGGACAAATTTGTACTAAAAATTGAGTAGAACATTGGGTGTATTGGTACCAATCCACATGAGCACCAAAATACCATGGAACTGAATCTCTCATTTTACCTTGGGTAAAGCCAGTGAAAGTCAAGTATCCACACGTAGCAAAGAGCACACAGATAAATACAGAAACCAAGATGGACATATGAATGATGCGGGACCATTTTGCTACTGTGGCTTCTTCCAAAGAGCCATAGACTAAGAAGCAGTTATGGTGGCAAATAAATGCTGTAACACAAAAAAAGAAAAAAGGAAGCAAGCATTATTGAAGTAAACCCAGGTTTGTTTTTTTTTTCATTTATTCTGTAATTTAGAGATGAATACTAGTTTAGAATGTCAATCAACTGATGTTCAAAATATTATTTTACTAAATATACAAGAAAACAATTTTTCTAATGAGTCTAGAAATGAGAAACTTCATTCATATCAGGCTTATGTTGTATTTTGTCTTGATATAAACCAGACTATCCAAACTTCTCTCCCACTTTCCTTCTCCTAATGACCCTTCCCATCTAAAGGAAAATCTAAACAACACCATAATTATCAATGCATGACTTCCTCTGCCATCTGGGACACAGAGTTGCTTTAGATATCCAGCCAATTCTTAGTACATTGTGTGCAAGTTTTGAAGAAGTCCATAATACTTGCTAGAATTCCAAATTAAGAAACAAGATAACTATAAGGGTTTCTGCATGAGAAATGGATTTTTCCAAATTGAAGCAAATTTTAGTGATGAGTGAGAAAAGTTTGAGCATAAATTAGATCATACACTGCTAATAGGAAGTTTAAAACTTAGGACACCAGACGTCCAGGTATTTTTATTAAATAGATCTTTTTCAGTGAATAGGTGACTCGTTATTGGGAAAGGGCCTTTTGAAGCCGTGTACTCACCAAAAGACATGACCCCAACAGCCTGAATGGCATTGGGCTTTGCAAATACCCAGGCATCTTCCATTTTGGGTCTAGAAGAGAACCAGTTAATTTGATAAATTATCTTTAAAAATGTAAACATGTATATATCAGAGAGCAAGAAATGGTGCCACAAATAAAAATTGGAGGCCTATAAGCCCAAAATAAAAAGGGGCCCCCATGCATTTTATTTAGTCATAAATAAATTTCCTGGGATCATCAATACAATCTCAACCCCAGTCCTTTAAAATGCATTTGGAATACTTGTGCAGATTCTATTTTTACATATGTAAAATATCCACTGGCTATGTAATTTTGTGGATTTGTTTGCTCATCAATTTAACAACAAGCCTTTATTATGTACTCATCGTTGAGACTCTCATTGAGGGAGATATAAAATTAATAATGTCCAATTGCTACCCTTTATTCCCTTCCTTACTTTTTCAGGCTCCATCTACCCAAGTTATATTTAGCATTGCAGTTGAGGGTGATGCACATGAACTAATAGTAACTAAGAATGTACTGAGTGTATCCTGGGAACTCAACTGTGTCATCTCATTTAACTTTTACAACAACATTGAGTATTACTCTCATCATTTAACAAACGAGGAAAGTCAATGTCTGGGTGGTGACATAATTTGCTAAGCTCCCACAGATAATAAATGAGGAAGTTGGGGTTCATCTTCTTGGTAAACTTTATCCTCATCAAATGTATCTTCCATGCCGAACTTTCTGCCAGTGGCCTCAAGTTTCCACCTGTGGTTATATTCCTCAAAAGGAGTTTTGGAAATATATACACTTTAAAGAGCTTGAAGCAACCTGTATCCTAGCAGAATTAAAATATTCAGTATAAGCAGGAGTTTGCCTCCCTGATTAGAATCCTCTTGTCCCCAGTCAGCAATGATGAACAGCATAGGCTCTAAGATCAAACAGATAGTCTCTGTGTTCGTCTGACTTCTTCTATTTCTTATCTATGTGAACTCAGGCTAGTTACTTGATCTTCCTGTGCTTTGATTTCTACATCTATAAAATGGGGATAACAGTATACCTAAATCAATGAATTATTGTGCAGATTAGAGAAAATGTGTAAAACTTCCGAAAGAGAGACTACAACATAGCACATGTTAAATAAGTGGTCATTTTTATCATCATTTTTTATTAATACCTTTATTATCATCTATAGTTATTTAAGAAAAGGTAGCAAAAAAGGGCATGCTGGCAGACACCTATAATTCTAGAGACTTGAGAGACTGAGATAAGAGGATGCAAGTTGGAGGCTAGCCTGGGTAACTTAGGGAGACCCTGTCTTTTTTTTTTTTTTTTTAAGGCACCAAAAAGTATAAAAGTATGACCAACTTCCCTAGAAAGGAAAAACTTGGATAATACTTAGAATAATGCATGAAGGTAGAAGAGATGGGCACCGGAAGCATACTATAAAAATGAAGGCACTGGAGCTTTTAAATTTAAAAAAGAGAAATTCCAAAGATTAAAATCTACCTTTCCTAATTTTGTTATTCATTCTTTATGTAAATAGGACACAAAGTAACCCTGTACATTTTGCCAAAGTTTGTGGGATTTGTGCGGGATATCACCTTTCTTTCCACATAGGAAAGGAGCTATGATAGGAAGGGCTGTGGCAAGGGAGGCCCCAAGGGTGCCCTGACCTGCTCTGATTCCATTTGTTGGAGCGGGAGCTGCTGCCACCTGCTGCCCACACTGCTGTCACTACAGTCAGCATTAGCAATCCCAGCACACCTGTTAAATTCCAAAATTAATGTGGAAAACACACACATTTTGTTTATCATCCTTAAAAAATAATTTAGATCAAGGACAAATAACCATTATGGAAATTTGAAGACTGTCTAAATTTCTAGGATGTTATAAATGATATCCTTTTTCATAGGGTTTCTGCTTGTGAAAAATACTCTCTTTTCCCCTTCAAAACAGATTGTGATAGTGTCCTGCTTTTAAAACTTCTATTAAAAATAGAAATGGAAGAGTTTGAGCTTCATTTTCCTCCTTTAATTCAATTTTTTTCAGGTCCCTATGGTTTTTTTGAAGATATTCCTGGCGTGTACAATAATACCTGAAGATGATTTTGGATTTTCTCAGTTCATCTTTTTAACAATATTTTTTAGTGGTCAGTGGACCTTTATTTTATTTTATATGCTGAGAATTGAACCCAGTGCCTCACACATGCCAGGCAAGTGCTATACCACTGAACCATAACTCCAGCCCCTCTCTGTTCATTTTAATGATGGTAATTTTTAAAGATGGGAAGTGTCAAAGAAGATATTAGAGACAGAAAAGTTGCATGTTGCCCAAATAAATCTAGAGGAAGATAAGAGATACTGAATGTGACTTTTGAATTATTTATAAAATAGTAAAGGATTGAGTACTAGGGGAAAAAAAGCTTCACAGAAAAAAAATGCACCCCCACACATACATACACTTGGATATTTTATGTGATTGTGAAATAATCATAAACTTGTGTGCTATAAAGCAATTGTTACATGCTAAATGTACAAAAATAAAATATATGGAATAGAATATTTAGGTAAAATAGTAAGTTATAGAAAAAAATGTAAAAATTATTGCTCAGTAATCATCAATATTTGTTTTACAAACATATTGACTGGTCCTACATATTGTCAATAATATGTGCCTGTTAAGGGTATAAAAGCATGAACATGAATGAAGTTAACGTTAGCACATAATAGTAATCTCTGGGGAAACAGAAATGAATCAACTTTTAAATATGATCATATATCGCCCATCAAGATTGGAGGCAAACATAAAAAATGATTTTTGTCTAAGTTCCTGTTTCCTGAACTGTATGTAAGTATACAGTATTTTCTACATAAAACCTCCCTCTCAAAGATGGAGAGGTAGTTCAGTGGCAGAGGGCTTGCCTAGCATGTGCAAGGCTCTGGGTTTGATTTCCAGCACTGCAAAAACAAAACCTCTCTGGATCTTAACCTAGTTTTTTAAAATTTTTTGAGGTGTAGAAGGGCACAATATCTTTATTTATTTACTTGTTTGTTTTTATGTGGTGCTGAGGATCTAACTCAGGGTCTCACACCTGCAAGGCAAGTGCTCTACCACTTAGCTCCAGCTCTAGCTCCTTAACCTAGTTTTTAACCTTGAATTTCAATGAGTATTCTATAATTGAAACTTGATACTTCTTGTTTTCTAGTTACTTATTCATTCATTTAACATTCAACAAATATTTGTTGACCACTCTATGGTAATTATTGTTACAATCTTTGGGAATACTGCAGAGAAAAAGACTAAAGATAAAGAGGTGAATTATTTTGGTGTATATTCTGCATCATAGAACAACTTGTAAAATGATATTTTCTGTAATGATGGGCATGTACTATATTCATGCTGTGCAATATGGTTGTCTGATATAGAAGTCAAAAGTGGCTATTGAGTATTTGAAGTTATGGCTAGTGTGACTGAAGAATTAATTTTTAATTTTATTTAATTTCATCTAACTTAAATTTATATAGCCACAAGTGCCTAGTAACTATTGTATAGGAAAACACAGATATGAAAGGAGTCATGTAGAAAGTCTTAGATAGCCTAAAGGAATTATACAAATTACCTAAAGAAGTTTCATTTTTCCTGTAACATAGTTTGTTCATTAATTTACAGCTTACTATTTACCATTGAAATTTCCAAGTGACAACTAAAAGAATGGAGTAGTTGCGTGTTAAGATAGCTAACAAGTGTACTTCATTAACTTCTATAGAACCATGGATATTTGAGAATTTGTCAAAAAGAAAAAAAAAGGAGGTAACATAATTTAAAGTATAATTACATATAGAGTTATATGTAAAACAGTACATAGGAGTCATACTTTACTATAAAATATGAATTAAACAGTACATAGGAGTCATACTTTACTATAAAATATGAATTAAACTACTTCATAATTAAAAGATTAAATTATGGAATAAGTGCTTGATTTTATTTAAAACTAGAGGTGCTTTACCACTGAGCCACATTCTTGGTTCTTTTCATTTTTTATTTTCAGACAGCATCTTTCCTCACTTAGTTGCTGAGACTGGCCTCTAACTTACCATTCTCCTGCCTCAGCCTCTCGAGTTGCTAGGACACAGACATGTGTCTCCATGGCTTTAAATAAGGAATATTTTTCAGTTGATTATTCAAATTCAACCATATTAATTAACCTAGACTTTTCAGAAATATTTCTTTTCCACAAAAAGTCAGAAGGAACTCCTAAATAAGAACTTCTCTCCAATTTAAGTTTGTTCTAGATCATTCTATTAAAATTCATTTCCCTGAAGAATTGAAATCAATGGCACTTACTGGTATGTGTCTAGAGTTAACAGAAGCCAACAGTTATGGAATTAGCCCATTGAGCTCAATGTTGTCTAACCTGCAAGTGTGAATGTTACCCACCTATGAATGGAAGCTCTTTATCCACATCTTGCTCCTCCTGCTTCTTTAATTTAATAAATGTACTTGCTGGGTAAAGACCAAATAGTGACTAACATAATCAAAAAAGGAACAACTAAAATAAGAATAAACTTAATTTTCATTGTGAAAAACACATTTTCTTTATGACTAAGAAATACACAGCAGATTGTAATAGAAAAAATATGGACTTTGGGCTCAAAGAAACTTGGATTTAAATTTTAACTTTATGATTTATTAGCAAGTGACTTTTGTCAGATTGCTTAATGATACTGTTCTCAATATTGATAATGCTATTTTATGTATTAATGTAAGAGTTAAATGAAAAGATGAAGGAAAAAAAGTGGTACACAGTGGATAATGTTAGATGAGTCCCTCTTTTCCTTGTTCTTTTTCCTTGCATTATAATTAAAGTAATAATCCATGTCTAAATCTGGGTGTAAGGATCAGCAAATATGGGAAATGAAAACTTCTTTATAGTATTCATAATTTTTTCTTCAAGAAAAAAAGGACCTTGGGCAATGAAAGATAGCTTATTCTTTTAAAAATAAGGGATTTTGGAAAAACATCAAAAATTTGTCTATCTCCCTACATACACAACAATCGCATTGGTATAGTCTACCTGACATAACCATTTTAGAACTCTGGAGCTTATTGAAGCTTGAAACTTCCAGAAGAAGCATTAGATGGTAAATTGAGGTTACTTTTAATCAAGTTGAGTTTTCACCATCGGAGCAATCACCCAAGACCCATACTTGGCAGACAGCCATGCTCACACATGTTCTAGGAGGAACTTGCCTGGAGCTTGTGGGAGCCAGAGTGGACAAAAAAACACCATGTGTTCCAGATACAGGGATCTATGCTCAGATTTCTGATTGTTGCTTCTGATGACAAAAGTGCCGACAAAAAGGTGGCAAACCATGATTACTGCATCTCCTCCCATTGTGGCAAGTCACTTCCTCTTGGCTAACGGGACTTCCACAGAGTTTGAAGAACCAGCACCCACCTCCTCTTAATTTTTGTATGTCAATGAAAAATATAAAGAACAAAATCATCTAACTACTGGATCATCTACTTCCTTTCTCTACCTGTTTATAGCTGCAATTACCCTACTTCATTAAGACATTAGGCAAAAAATTAAAAATAAGTATATTTTGTGAAAATATTGTTGTGGCAGCAGTTGAGAATGGAAGGCATTACAGCCAAGCAGAGGGAGCTCATGATGAGAAAGAGCTGACTTGCTGCACACAACCCTTTGAGTATAAACTCAGAAACATCAGAAAGCTAAGAAGGATACTTCACCAAAAGGTAAAAATAAGAAAAATGGAAGGTCCTGGATAGAGGTCAGTAGATGGAGGTAAGAGATAAAGGAAGTCCTAGGATGACAATGGGAAGAAAACTGAGACTCCAGTCTCTCTGGAGAGAATCAGTACAACAGAATGAAAGCTTTTGGAGGAAGCTCTCCAATAAATAAATAAATAAATAGATAGATAGATAAATAAATAAATAAATAAAATTAATAGGTATCCATATGTTTGAACATTTGAAAGAGGAGTAACAAAAATGATCAAATTTAAAAGCTAAATTGGACACCTAGCTAAATGGGTCAAAAATAACTCTGAGAGCAAAGTGCTCATTGTAGGAAAAAAACTAAAAAAAAAAAAAAAAAAAAGAAAAAAAAGAAAAGAAAAGAAAAATAAAACTATTTAACTTTAAAAGTTGTGCTATGTCTTGATGTATTATGACATGTATAATATGTATACCTAAAAAGAGGAAAGATAATTTGGTGACTGGCTTATAGCAGTTTGCAGCCTTAGTATGGTAAATACCTTTAAAAGATTGCTTCCCTTATCCTCCAAAATCTAAGCGTATGCTAAGTCACATACTTGGGTTTTTGTCTTTGTCTTCTGTTATTGTTGTTTGGTGCTGGGGATTAAAGTCAGCGCTCTCTTGTGCTAGGACAAAGGAGCTTTAGCTTTGAGATACACCTCAGCCAGCCCCTTTTACTTTAAAAATCCCTTGGTGTGTGCATATGGCAGAGTGATGAAGGTGGAGAAGTTGGGGAAGTTGAATTGGTTTTGCAAAGTTGTCCAAGTTTGCATTCCAGGATTCAGGCTCTCATCCTGTTTTGAAAGACAGACTCCTCCTTATCTCCACATCAGCTGAGGAGCAATAAGGCCAGGCAGTAGGAAGCAAGTCCTAGGTATACCTCCAGTCTTCACCCACTCAGGAAAACAAGCGTTAGAGTGACTGCTCCTGAGCCTTAGAACAGGCGGCCTCCACATCAGGATGATCAAACAACCTTATGCCTCTCTCTGGCACATGTCCACGCTCTTTCTGGCTAAACAGAAGCAACCTCCAAACTATACAATCCTGGCAGAGCCTCCATTTTCATTGTAAGTTTTATATGTTAACCTCCTCAATCACACATCTGAGAGTTAAGTGCTCTGGGTGGCACACGAGGCTCTTGTTTCCTGTCAGACCACAGGCTGTTCATGACAGGCAGATCTGAGCACTTCCTGCAGCTCTGGCATTAGCTGATAGCTCTCTGCCACTTCCTTGCCTGGATGGCTTGTATTCTGTTCTTTAGACAGTTGTGGTTTACAGGAACATAAAAACCTGACTGGGTAAATTCTTCTTGGGGAACTTTAACATCAAAACTGATACATTTTTCAAAAATAAAATTTAAAAGTTGGTTTTGATTTAAAATGTACCTAAATCTTCAAGCTGGCTTTTTGCCATAAAATAATTTTGGTTTTTAAAATATGAATATGTTCCAATTCCTGTGTCAACCCTTTAAAAATTGTCTTTACCTGTTTACTATTGTTCAGAATGAACAGTGGAGTGTGCGTAGGAGAGGATGGGATTCACTTCTTTCATATGATAAAAATTTGTAAGAATTTTGGATGTTGTTTTGGTTTTCTATTGTGTCTCTCCACAAAACAATTAAAATATGATGTGAATTTATATTAAAAATTAACATAATTTTAGATGTGAGCTACTGATAATTATTT
Source organism: Callospermophilus lateralis (assembly GCF_048772815.1). Taxonomy (NCBI): domain Eukaryota; kingdom Metazoa; phylum Chordata; class Mammalia; order Rodentia; family Sciuridae; genus Callospermophilus; species Callospermophilus lateralis. The sequence goes on along the minus strand of NC_135313.1, from coordinate 65,217,467 downwards.
TCATTGAGGTTCTACTCATGTTTTAACTGCTTCACCTTATATGCTGTCCCTGTACAGTCTTGCCCCCACCAGACTCTCCAGATACTCTAAAAGTTGCATTTCTAAAACTCTGGATGACTTCTTCTTCCCCCATCTCCCCCCCACAAAAGTTACACTATATATAGATATCAAAATATCAAAAACTTACTATATTTTCTCCAAATCTGCTTCTTCTCTGTCCTGGTAAGGAAACTAAAAGAGGGTCCTGTCCTCTACATTTCCATAGCACCCTGCTTATAGCCCTATCTATTGAGACCTGGATATGGTGGGCCTCCCAGCTTACTTGGGAGACTGAGCAGGAGGATGGTTTGAGCTCAAGAATTCAGGGCCTACCTGGGCAAAGTACTGATACTGCATCTCTCTCTCTCTCTCTCTCTCTCTCTCTCTCTTAATTTTTTAGTTGTAGTTGGACATAATATCTTTATTTTATTTATTTTTATGTGGTGCTGAGGATTGAACCCAGGGCCTCATGCGTGCTAGTCAAGCTCTCTACTGCTGAGCCATAACCCCAGCCTTTGAAGTTATATTTCATGTGCTTATTTGTTCTGCTTTACCATCGATAAGCTATAAGAGAACCACAGAAAGGGGCAGGGGTATATTTTCTTTTCAGCCCCTAAACCTAGAAGACTGACTGACCTGCAGTCATTTATTTAATAAATACTAATTGATTGAACAGACTCTTGCATTTTCTCAAATTGGTGGCAAATTCTGGACCATCTACTGATCTACGTGTCTAAGCCAGATTGCCCCTAGGTAACTCCTTCTCCCATGACCCTTGCTGTCCCTAAGTCTTTCTAACTTCATCAGCTTGAAATTAATTGAATATTTTCTCCACTTCATTTTTATCCACTTTGCCTTTATAATGTTCCAATTGTCTTTTGCCTGGACACTTGCTATGGATAGCCTCCTAGGTTTTTACACTCCTATCTAACTTCACCTCTGTTGCAAGAGAAGTCCAATTAAAATGGAGACTTGACTGGCCATTCTTCTGCTTAAGAACAGTCAATGCCCATTCAACTAAAGAACAAATCCCAGTTTCTTATTACACATAAAGTTTTTCCTTCATGTTGGTCTCTGCTAAACTCTATAAGTTCCTTTCCTTTTATATTCTACCCAAACTTTGCACCCAGAATCACCAAATTCTAGGTACTTCTTAAATATAGAAGCTATATAGTGGGTAGTGATAAGGTTATAGGGGCTGGTGGGAGCTGTGGTTTGAGTAATCATGACCCCTCTAAAATTAATGTTGTGGGCTGGGGATGTAGCTCAGTAGTAGCATGTTTGCTTAGTATGCATGAAGCCCTGGGTTTAATTCCCAGTAGTGTTAAACAGATAAATGAACAAATAAAATAGGTAAAATAAAATACTTGTTGAAACTTAATCCCCAGTACATCATATTGAGGTGTGGGGCCTTTAAGTGGTTAGTAGGCTGTAAGGAACCCTCACTATGTAAAAGAACTTGAAGGAGTAAGCTCAGCCATTTTTGTTGTTCCTTCCCTTCCACCAGGTGAGGACATAGAACTTATTTCCCTCTAGAAGAAACAGAGTTCAAGACACCATCTTGGAAGCAGAGACAGCAATCCTAACAGCCACTGAATGCTGGTGCCTGCCTTGATCTTGTGCTTAGCCTCTAAAACTGTGAGAAATACACTTCTGTTTTTTAATAAATTACCCAACCTGTGATATTTCTGTAGCAGCAAAACAGACTAAAACAGTGGGTAAGGACAGCACGATTTTCAGCAATTTTTCAAAAGTGACAATATGGAGATTAGTCATTGTTAAAATCATATAACATATATATGAGCAATATAAGAGCATATAGAATTCTTGACAAAATTATCAAGGCATTTGGGATACAGGGTACCTAACACAAGAAGGAGGAAAAAGGAAGTCCTAGAATGACAGAAATAGACACATTGTTTAGAAAGGAGTAACATAAACTTATTTTTACAGGCTAGCTCCCCCAACCAATGGCAGTGTGTGCCTGCTGTCCAAATTCCTCCTAATATTGGAACCTTGAACTTCTGCCACTGCACATAGTACATCTCTAGACCTCACACATTTGTGCTAACAGTAGCTTCCACCCCACCCTCATCCCCTTTTGACACAACTAATGCCTTTGTGTTTTTTTCAAGCACCAAATCACATATTGTCTTATCCTGATATATTACCTGCCTACACAGGTTGGATTAAGAGCCCTTCCTCTGCTTCCATGGCACCGAATAATAATATATTGTGATTGTCTTTATATGTTTATTCTATATAGAACTAACCACTACTTTATATGTTTATTCTATAAAACATAAGGATGTGATGTCAGGGACTGTGCTTTCTTCATCTTTGTAGTCCAAATATTTACAAGAGAGACAGGTGTCAGTTGGCCATTTAATAAATTATTACTGGCTCAAAGAAAAGGCTAGTCATTTTTTGCTCTTTGTTTGTGAATCTGTACCAGAGACCAGTTAGATTTCTGACTGGAATAAACAGAGAGCTGTAAACATGACTAAGACAGTCATTTATAAAAATACCTGATCATGAGTAAAGGAGGACTTGACATTGAGCCACTGAGGCTGTTCCTCTTGCTCTTCTGATATTTGGAATGACTGGATGAATCCTCCTTAAGCACATACCATATTGCAGACGTTTTTCCTAGGTTCATATAGTCTCAAATCAAACAATAGTTCTGGGTGATGTTTCACATGGGCAGTTTGTCAAGTGAAACACACCACTAGCGGCAGAACCTAAAGTCAAATGATGTTTTAGCAAATGAGTTAGCAAATTTTGCAAAGCATTGGAACTAGACTTAGGAGAATTTTGTTTGACATGATTTTTTTTTTTTTTTTTTTTTTATCGTCTCAAGACAACTTTTATTATCTCATTACTTTGAAATTTTGGTCAGTCAATCCCCAAGTTACATTGACTAAATCCAGAAAGCATATGGATTCATTCAAATATTCAACTGATAATTCAACAATTCTTTGCTGAATTCTAATTTCATGTTAGGCACTCTGCTGAGTAATAGGTATACAGTGTGAAAAAGCAAATGTGATTTCTGTTATCGTGGCACTTGTGGTATGTTGAGAAAAATAAAATACAAAGGGAAATGTATAAAATATGAATAAAGACAATTTAACAGAAATATCATTATTTTATTCCTGTGTGTGGCTCCAAATGTAATCAACTAGAATATTCAAGTCCTGAACATATTCCCATTCATCATACTCTTAGGTAATAATCTCTTTGTTGAGATACTTGAGGCTACTAGGTACAGACACTCAAGTCTCCTACTATGGTCTTCAGAAGGTATCCATGTTTTATTCTCCATATCCTTATTCTACCGTTTCAAGAAATGTACTAGCTCCTTTCCAAAATTCTAAATTTCAATCATTCAAGATTTCATGGAGGACTTGTGGCTTCATCTTTTGACTTGATCTATAACATGCTCACTATCTCCCATGGTAAAAAAAATTTATATATATATATATATATATATATATATATATATATATATATATTAAATACACTTTTTAAAAAGTACGTTTAGAGCTCTGACTCAAGACAGTTTTACCATACTACTTTTATTCATTGATGCTTTTCATCAAAGAAGAAAGGAGAAGAGAGATAAGAGGAAGTGGAGAAGGGTAAGGAAGAAGGAAAGAGAGAAGGGGAAGATTTGCCAAATTAATTTTTCTATTATTTTCTTAATTCTTAATTCTCTCTCAGTTGCTTCCTCCTGTACCATTTAACTGAAACTCCTATCCTCTGAAGAGGATTTCTGTGGTTTGCACCACATAATGGCCACTCTTCTAGCATCACTGACTTGACTTCTTTTGGGATCACCTTTTGTTTTTTCTACTCTTTGGAAGGGTTGACTATATTCTTAACTCCAAGAATGGGCATGTATAGTCCAAACACAAGCAACTCAACACAAACTGTGATAATGAGGTCTGAGATCATCCTGGGTCCTCATTAGAATCCTCATTAGAGCCAACCACTACTAATTCTGGGAAGTGAGGCTGAAGGAACCCTAAAAGAGAAAGCTCTTTCCCTTTCTATGGACTTGGACTTCAATGGATATAGGTTAAGACGGCTGTGGCCATTGTGACACAGTGAGGAAAATCTTTCAGATACAAGAGCCAGAACAGGAAGCAGAGAAAAGAGACAACAACAACAACAACAACAACAACAGCCCCAAATCAGAAAACATTATTTGAGACCCTACATCCAATCATATCTAATTATAAAAAATAATCTTGAACTTTACAGTTGAGTCAATAAATTCTCCTTTGTGTCAACCAGTTCATAATCCTGTGGTTGTCATTTGCACAACAAAAAGGGGAATAATTTATATATCATCAAAATTTTCAATGGCCAGTATTTGGCAGAATGAATTATTTCTTTATTTTGTACTCTTTCTCTGCCTTTACTCATATTTTAAATGATCCTTTCTTTAAACCCCTCTAGTGCTTTATATGTAGCATTAAATGGTAGAATTTCAGGGTTAGAGTAGATAAAGGGTAAGGAAATTAATATGTACTGAGATTCTCTGGAAAGGCACACTGCATATATATAAATGCTTGTTAAAAGTTCAGACACACGGAATTATGTTTAGAATTCCACATTATTGATTTAAATGCTTTTTTTCTAACTTTTTTTAGTTATAGATGGACACAATACATTTATTTTATTTATTTACATGTGGTGCTGAGGACTGAACACAAAGCCTCACACGTGCCAGGTGAGTGCTCTACCACTGAGCCACAGCCACAGCCCAATTAAGATGCTTTTAAAAGAGATGTCATAGGAAGGAAAAATAGTTTTAAGTTTGGAACTGCATATTATTGTTCCCATTCTGAATGTAAAAATTGAATATTAATGAGAAAATAAATGAAGGATTTTGCAACCCAATGCCTCTTACTCTAGCTAAGAAAAAAAGTAGAAAAAAATAGGAGAAATGTATTACTGCATTTTTATACTCACACACTTTCTGGAAAGCAATTAAATTTCCTTGCCACCTCAGTTTTTAGAAAGCAAAAGGTTAGAAAACACAATAAAATTGAACATAATTTCCAAAAAGTACTGGAAGTCATTGGACTGTGAGATATTTGAAATCATATCAAGAAGCAGGATTTATAGCCCTATGAGTTATGGAAAAGGAAATTGAATTGTGTTTTATTTTTAAAACACAACCACTAAAAAGATGTTTCCATAGTAACAAGGTCAATACCAGTGGCCATTACAGACCTTCCTCTTTTCTGATAGCGGGTTTAAAGATCTTTTTCAAATACCACTTTAAAAGCCCTATGAAAAAACTACAGCTTTTCTGATCATTCATCTGAACCAAAAATGAAGAAATCACACATGGTGTATTGAATTTCTCATGTTTTATGGATTATAAGCATTCATGGCTGCCATATTTTCAGAAAGAATCTTGCTTGACTAGCCAACCTCTGAACATGGGATTTAATTAGCCTGATCTTAAATAGGGACAAACAGAAGTTGTTTGCAGTAGTATTCAAACAGAAATAAAAGGAGGCACAATATTTAAAAACATACTCTTTTAATATCTAAACATTGAGAGAGTTAAGTAAATAGCCCCTGTTATTAGAAAATTTCCAAGGTTCAGATTAAATATGATATCACTGCTAGAGGAAGATACTGTCCACATTTTGTTTATACTGCTGAATTTAAATAGCTCTTAGTACATAAAATCAATTTATTTAACACCACCAGGATGTGGACTCTCCTAACCTGTTTTCTCTGTATCAAGCCACACTATTCATCTGATAGTCATTGTATAGCTTTATCATCTTCACTAAATGTGAGCCCTTGAGAGCAGAGATATTTTACTTTGTGTTCATGATAGTACCTCACATTTCACTTATATATAAAAATACTGAGAAATAGTGGTGAATGAATTGTAAAAAATAATCATACAACAGCAACTAAGATAACACAAAATCTCTGGTTTAATTTTAGAAACGATGTGTCAGTTGATATACTCATGATTGTAATCTCTTTAAACCAAGAGCTTTTAATTCCTGTAAGCTGAGATCCTTGTTCACAGAATCTTCAACTGTTAAGTAATGAATTCAATTGCCTGTCCCTTAGGTCAGTTCTGTCAGAATCTCTGTAGGTGGGGCCTGGAAACAACAGATTTTAAAGCTATTCAGGGGATTCTAATATGAAGCCAGAGGTGGAAATCACTGATTTACACTCTGCTTCTGGGGCACAATTAAGGATTAATTTCTTTACTCCCTAATTTAGCTACTCCCCCCGCCTTTAATTTTGCCTCAAAGTATTATGTATATCAAATATAGGGCTGGGCCTCAGTGGTAAGAGTGGTCACCTAGCATGTGTGAGCCCCTGGCTTCAATTCCCAGTACCAGAAGAAAAAAAAAATCTAAATATATGTCTTCTTGTTGTAATATGATTTGTTCCTTAGAATAATTGTTAACAATAAAATGTTTCAATTACAATGGTTTGGTTTCATATAATTAAAATTTTAGCCAAATTATTATTTATTATATTCTGTTGAATGCTTTTTGTTGCTATAAATTTAGAGTTTGAAAAGCAGAGTTGAATACAGAACCAATATAATATATACTAAATAAATATCAGTAGAATTGAATATATGCTTTTGAACTCTTATAGCTCTTATAGATGCCTTTCTTGGACCTGTAATGCCTTTTACCCCCTTATCTATCTAGAAAAATTCCATTTTATCTTTCAAAATTCCCAGATCATATTTTCTTCCTCCCGGAATCTCACCTAATCTATTAAACACTCTCTCTCGGTGTTTCCTCTGCCCCTTTCATGGTTCTACTTGGCTACTTATCACGTATTTTTTATTTATTTATTTTTCTTTTTTTGATTGTTTGTAAAATAAATCCCTTCTCCATAATTGACTGTGAACAGCTTGCATCAGGTACTGATTTATGCCTTTCTACTCTTTTTCTCTCAGAGAATGTTACAGTAACTGGAGACAATAAACACTCAATAGCATTTCACAATCTCTACTGTTAGAGACTGACTTGAATTCCCTCCAAATTCATGTCAAAGCTCTGACTCTGAGTGGGCTGGCATTTGGAAAAGAGGACTTTGGAGGCAGTCAGGGTTAGATGTGGCCATGAGAGCTGGCATTAACCTCCTCATTAGCAGAGGCCACAGTGAACTTGTTCTTTCTCTCTGCTGTGTGAGAACAGAGAAGAGGAGGAAGACCCTCACCAGAATCCAAACTCACTGGATCTGACCTCTGACTTCTGCCCTCTGTTTAAGGAACTCATTCTATGGTGTTTTGTGATGGTCTGACCTAACTTACTCGACTATGAATCAGGATTAAGTAATTTGAAGAGAAAATTAATATCAACATGACTGAGAGTTATACTTTCTTTAAGTTTTCTAAAAGATAGGCATTTTATTTTGTAAAGCAAAGGCCATATTAAATATAATTGGACTATATTTAATACTTTCTTCCAAATAAACTTGAGATTTAGCGTTGTTGTTTTTACATTTTTCTGGTATACTAAGAATTTTTTCATAACTACATACAGTTGAAATGAAGTAATTTTGCAGAGCAACAATCAGTCTAATTACCTTGTGGCCTGCATTATCAATTAGAGCTAATCACCAGGTATTCTTTTCATTTTTTGTCATAGATACCTCTCATTGAAGACTCAGTGCCCCTTGCACTGCTTCAGACATTATGTCTTAAATTTGTTTTACTTTGCCTGGTTTGGTGCAGACAGAATATTTAAGGTGTCATGAAAACTCCCTAATATATTATTTATTCATTCAATAAATATTTATTATGCATTGTAGAAATCCAACTCTGTTTAAAGACTATTTTAGTTGGTTTCATTCCAACAAATTCTTGGGACTACAAATATAAGTTATATGGCCCTTACCTAGTGAACCTGTTCTATAAGTAAAGCATAAAAACTGTAGCTTAGGTTAGCAGTCACACACTTGAATTTCATGGATGAATAACATTTTTAACATTTGGGGAACTAATAGCAGTGTGCCAATATTTTACTTGACCAAATAATAACATTTAAAACAAATACCACTGCCAACTATCACCATTAGTTAACAAATGATGGAGCATTTATTTTTATTTTATTTTTATTTTCTAGTACTAGGGATTGAACCCAGGGGTGCTTAACCACTGAGCAACACCCCCATCCCTTTTTATTTTGAGACAGTCTCACTAAGTTACTTAGAGCCTTGCTAAGTTGCTGAGGCTGGCCTCAAACCTGTACTCCTCCTGCTTCAGCCATCCAAGTCACTGGGATTACAGATGTGTGCTGCCATCCCTCGCTGATGGAGCATTTTAACACAAAATAATTAAAGAACATAACCTTAGAAGAGAATAAAAGGCAGTCTTGAAAGTAACTACATTTAACTTAATAGGGTAAAACACTATATTCTTTATTCTCATTTTGGCTTAGACTGCCAAAACTTTGTTAAAAATAAATCCATGTCTACTTTGTTCCTGTTTTCCATCATTCAAAACCCCTTTCTTATTCAAATTCTTAGGACTGGTCACTAAAATCTTCAGTAAATTTGTTTTAACCCCTTCAGTCTTGTAGGGTTCAAGTGAATAATGCATGTTTACTTGCCTATACTTATTTTCTGTTAGTTTTTCAAACACTAAGATAAATGGTGTTTCTGATTATATTTATTTCTATATTTTCTTCATGTTTCTGATTATATTTCTGCATTGATAATATATCATTTAAACATCTATGTAAAGGCTATAAATCAAAGACTAACAAATGTAACAAGACTTACATGTGTGGACCCAATGAAATTGCCCTTGTCATTACAATTCCAAGAATTACAACTGTTAAAATTGTAGAAATAAAGGAGATCTGCAAAGAAAAATGTAAAGATTGTTAGTATAGCATACAGATTATTTATTTTTAAAATATTGCATCTTTTTCCTTTTTACTTGGGTAAACTAATGCACAGTTTCTTTTTTTAAAGTCTGATTCTTTAGTCATATATATTCTTATATGCTAGTGTTGTTAACCTTAGGCATGTAACTTCTTATCAAATCACAGTTTGGTCCCTCACCTCCAAACAGATATTCAAGTACTAAAGATGACTATTGTTATAATTTTGCAACATGTTTTTAAACATTTTCAGTGGCTTTCTGCATAAAATATAAAATTGTACTTTTTTTTTCTTCTGTTTCTGGGTCTGTTCTGCTCCTTCGTTTTTGTCACTATTTTAACTGATTAAAATATCAACTGTTCTGTATGTATTTCTGTTTATTGAAACAAAACTGTAGATGTCTTAATAGGAGCTATTTGGTTTAAGGCTATATATTGTTTGCAATGGGTGTTGTTATTATTTGTCTTTCCCTTAAAGGACAGGTACTGGAGACCTTTAGGGACCCTATGGGTTTACAGGATAGAAACTCTATTGCCTCAAATCCACACTGCTAGATGGATAGACACACAAACAACATGAAAAAACAAGAGAACAAATTGCCCTACACAAACCAAGATGCTCCAGTAATAGAATCCATTGACACTGCAGTAAAAGAAATGTCAGAGGTGTTTAGAATGTACATAGTTAAACTGATCTGCCATGTAAAGGATGATATAAGGAGTGAAATCAGAGATAAGATTAGGAGATGAAAGATCACTACAATAAAGAGATTCTAAAAAGAAATCAAGCATAAATCCTCAAAATGAAGGGGCAATAAACATTATTGGAGAAAAGATAGCCTATCCAAGAAATAGTGCTGGGAAAATTGGAAATCCACATGTAACAAAATGAAATTAAATCCCTGTCTCTCACCCTGAACAAAACTCAACTCAAAGTAGATCAAAGACTTAGGCACTAGAACAGAGACCCTATGCCTAATAGAAGAAAAAATAGGCTCAAATCTTCATCGTGTCAGCTTAGAAACTGACTTCCTTAACAAGACTCCTAAAGAGTAAGAAGTAAAATCAAGAACCAACAAATAGGATGGATTCAAACTAAGAAGCTTCTTTTCAGCAAAAGAAACAATCAAGATTGTGAAGAAAGAGCCTGCAGAATGGGAAAAAATCTTTACCACCTGCACCTCAGGTAGAGCATTAATCTCCAGGATATATAAAGAACTCAAAAAACTTAACACCCTCCCCCCCAAAAAATAATAACCCAATCAATAAATGGGCTAAGGAACTGAACAAACACTTCACAAAAGAAGAAATGCAATTGATCAACAAACATATGAAAAATTGCTCAATATCTCTAGCAATTAGAGAAGCGCAAATCAAAACTACTCTAAGATTTCATCTCACTCCAGGCAGAATGGCAATTATCAAGAATACAAGCAAGAAACAGTAAGTGTTGGCAAGGATGTGGGGGGGAAAGGTATACTCACACATTGCTGGTGGGACTGCAAATTGGTGCAACCATTACGGAAGGCAGTATAAAGATTCCTCAGAAAACTTGAAATGAAATCACAATTTGACCCAGCTATTCCACTCCTTGATTTATACTCAAAGGACTTAAAATCAGCATAGTACAGTGACATAGCCATGTCAATGTTTATAGCAGCTCAACTCACAATAACTGAACTATGAAACCAATCTAGGTGTCCTTCAACAAATGAATGGGCAAGGAAAATGTGGCTTATATACACAATGAATTATTATATCAGCCTTAAAGAAGAATGAAATTGTGCCATTTACAGGTAAATAGATGGAACTGGAGAATGTCATGCTAAGTGAAATAAGCCAATCCCAAAGATCAAAAAGCCAAATGTTTTCTTTGATATGTGGATGTTAATATAAAACAAGGGGAAAGGGTAGGGAAGAATAGAGATACTTTGGATTAGACAGAGGAGAGTAAAGGGAGGGGGCATGGGAATAGGAAGGATAGTAGAATGTATTGGACATTATTGTCCTATGTGCGTATATGTTACATCACCGGTATAACTCTACACCATGTACAACCAGAAGAATATTCTATTTATGTATGTTGTGTCAAAATGCATTCTACTGTCATGTCTAACTAATTTGTACAAATAAAAAAATAACATATAGCTCACATATTGAAATAATATTTTGGATGTATTGGGATAAATAAAATATTAAAATTTTTAAATGGAGGGAAATGTTCAAATATTAATAATAGAATAAATATCAGTAGCTTTATTTTCATGAGGACTTTGATTTCTGTTCTTGGATAATATTTCTGTCTACACTGAACATGTAAAATGAAAAACAGTTCCATCATTCAGAAAATTCACACACACACACACACGCACACACACTCACACACACAAATCCCATTTTGGTACTCTTATTTATTTCTGAATGACTGTTAAGGATGGAAGATATGGTGGAAAGAATATTTTTTCTCTTATTGGTGCATTATAGTTGTATACAATGGTGGGATTCTTTGTTAAATATTTGTACATCCACACAATGTAACCAATATGACAACATAATTTGGCCAATATCATTCCCTTGTAGTTCCAGAATACTCTTGAATACTGTCTCTACCCTCACTTTAAAGTGGAAAGAGAGAATTCATCACTGGGTATATAATAGCAAACCTCACTTTGAAAAGTAAAATTCAGTCAGTTGTTGGAATTGTCGAAATAGAATATAAAAGTATCATATAAATAGTCCTTTAAAATATTCTTCATCAGAATGCATGGAATCATGGAGACAGCACCAATGATATTTTGGGCAAAATATAAATATCCTTGAGAGTGAGGGTATAAAATACAGTCAGAAAGTCTAGTTTACGCAAATGAGCTTATGTGATGAGTAGAATAATTATGTGCTCGGCTTCCCTAGAAAGAGTTCAGTATTTATCTTTAGCAATAAGAATAAAACATTGGCCAAATTTTCAACAAGTGATGAATCAACACATTGACATTTAAATTTACTGAATGGAAAAAGGCATAAAAGACATTATAATCTACAAATAAAAATATTTTGTGCCATTGAATGATTCATGCTTACTACTAGGTTAATTTATTTTATTTTTAAAATTTTAGCTACTACATGGAAACATAAAAGCTGTATGGGGTACAACACAATGTATACTATATCTATATATTGCATAATGTTTAAATCAGGTTAAACATAATTACCTCTTCAACCATTTCTCATTTCTTTGTGATGCTTAGTTTAGTTTTGAATTGTTTAAACATGGAACACTTTCCCAATAATTGAAACTTGCTTTAAATATAGTTCTTTATGTTTCTAAATTTAATACCTGTTGTTTGATACCACTTAGGGTATCTATTTTGAAAAAGAAACAGGAAGAATATATTTAGTTCACATTCATCAACTACTTAGCCATTGGTTCCCCCAAACAAGCTAATGATTCAACCATGGTTTACTCTAGCATAATCACAAAACACTATAAGAAACTAAAAAGAGTACTATAATTCAGAACTTTGCCAACTAGATGCTAGATCAACAAAATGAATGCTGGTAACAAGGTTCATTTCTACATCAATTTAATATGTAAAACTTACCTTTCCAAGCTTTGCTATATCTCGGTACAAGGACAAAGGCAGAGTAAAGGTTACCGTGGAAAGCACAATAATGAAGTGACGACCAATAAATACATTCTCAGGATCAACTAAAATACAACAAATAATATTTAGTGTTTGGAGATACAAGTAGCACATTGGTCACACAACTACACAACTAAATAGGCAAGCAGTTAATTATAAAAAAATGACTGAAATAATATAAATTATCCCTAAATGAAAATGATTTTAAACATATGTAAAAATAGAAATAAATCACAAAAACAAAATAACTTATGGGTATACTAGGCCTGAAATGAATTTATAAAATTTCATATTCATATTATTTTGGTAGTTCCCTAATCAGTTTCTCTGCTCTTCAAAGCAAATAGACTCATGGTCTCTGAATTATTCTTAATAACCATGATATGGTGAAATGTTGAACAGGAAGTGGGATCCTGGTGCATGTTGTAAAGGTATGCTTGAGAATACTGTAGCAACTTTTTTGTAACCATCTCACCCTGCAAATAATGAGAATGTCCCTCTCCTGGGTGAAAGACACACTTGTTTTATGTATATCCATAAAATGGAAAGCCCCTTCAGAGGCCAATTACTGATACAACTATAGATCTAGACAAATCTAAAACACACCTGCCAAGGAAAAGAAGCCAGTCTCAAAAGATACACGTTGTATGATGCCATTTACATGGCATTCTGAAGAAAAGCCAAAGACCGGGAGAGAAACCAAGTCAGTGGTTGCCAGGGGCTGGAGATGAGGACTCTTTTCACTAGAGGGAGTTGGGCAGAACTTTGGAGGGTGATGGAAAGGTTCTGTATTTTGTTGTAGCAGTGATTATATGACTATAAACATTTGTGAAAACTCACAGAATCTACCCTAAGAAAAGGATTAATTTTATTGTATTAAATTATAGATTGATACAAATAATGGGGAAACTATTTTAGAAAAGATATAGTATAAATAGGATGTGAAAAATGTTACCACAGAGCGGTGATATGAAACATAAGGAATTTAAAATGTAGACTATTCTAAGTATATGAAGAATAACAAAGTTTTTAATTAGCTAAATAAAAACTATGTATAAAAATAGATCAAAAATTAGGATCAACATCAGTCATGGGAACTGCAAGATATCTGAAGTAAACCAACTCTTCCACCTTCAAATATTTTATTTATAAATTATAACGAAACACATTAACTATATATATAATCATATAAAATGAAGCAATTTAATTCTTCAAAAGTCTTATTTTCACTTACCTCCAGGAATTCTTTGAAAAACTTTGCTCAAAGTATCTCCAGCTATTATGTTATAACTTATCATAGCTAAAAATATAATTAAAATAATAGTCATTAATAAACCACCACACATCTCATCTTGAATATTTTCAATGTAATCAGTTATTACTTTCCAAGAATTGACATAATCCTACCTTTTAAAATATATATTATAATTACTAATATGAGCCACCATAAAAATAACTATTCAACAGATTTATGGTAGAATATCAATTTGCATTACAAAAAAATTTTCAATTTACAAATAGATTTTCCTCAGAACACCTTTAAATAATGAGTTCTGGTAGTCATTTAAAATTTAAAATGCAGTTTATCTTGGTATGAAAGTTCAGTTTCAAAACCTTTTTTCAGGAATACATGTACTGCTTAAAGTGAAGAATAATAATAGTAAATTTTGAAGGCACCAAAGTATTTCTTCAATTGAAATTGTAAGACATTTGGGAGAAATACAATGTTAACCTTTTGTGGAAACATATGCAGTTAGACATTTGGACAATATCTTTTGTGATAATGATTTAAAAAATGAAGTCTATTTGGGCATTGGTTTCTATTAACATTTTACCATTTAAGAAGTGCCAGGTAGGGGCTGAGGTTGTGGCTCAGTGGTACAACACATGCCTGGCATGTGTGAGGCCCTGGGTTCGATCCTCAGCACCACATAAAAATAAATAAATAAAAATAAAGGTATTGTGTCCATCTACAACCAAAAATAATTAAGAAAAAAAATAGTAGTGCCAGGTAGCATTTTCACCATTGTCATAGAAATCTTAGATAGCATGTTTGTCTAGTACATCATTTTACAAATGCTTAGGGTTTCACAACAAAGAAAAAAATATACTGAGCCTTAGAAGAAATTTGTTATGTCTCTCATTCATTTCACTTTTAATTACAAAACATTCTATAGTTTTGCCAAATAAGAAAAGCCCAACCTTAACTAGATGAAAATCAATGTCATTTTATTTTGGAAAAACACTCAGAGAATTGACCAAAAGGACCAGAAAATAAGGAGAAAATTAGTGAAGATGTAAACATTTAATTTGGAAAATATTTCAACTGCTAATTTTCTTTAATGATTCTTAAATGATTATTAAAATGTTTTTATTCAGAAGTAACTATTTAATACAAATCATTGTAGTATTCATCTTCATAATCATCTTACCTATAAATGGATATAAAAACTGTAGAACAGAGAGGAGGAGATACCCCGGAAAACCAAAGGTTTTGTTAACCAAAGACTGGTAGCTGTCTGTTCCAGAAAGGGCCCCTCCTTTTATCAACAAAATAAGGGAAAAGTCTGTGGCAAAAAAAAAAAAAACAATTAAACAAGTATCAAAATACATTTGATAAAAATGTTTTTTTTTGACTTATCACAGAGATAAAGGGAATTTTTTTAAAAAAACGTTTAATGGTATAGCATTATCATGACTATATATATATATAATTACCTTTCATGAACGGTCATGTTTTTAGTGACATATTTTTTAATCAGGCTGCATATGCACTTAACATATCCAGACAGTGAACTGGGTAGAAGAGGGATACAGACTGGAGTCAATGTGTCAGGATTCCATTTTACTTTTCCAACCAACAATGTAACCACTGTTACCATAATGTGACAACTCTTCAAGCAACAGAACACAGGGACTTAAGAGTTTCATACATAGTCAATGTGCAAATATTGAGAATGGACGTGCTGTAGACATTTTAGAAAATAAATTTTAGGAGATTCAGAGTATTTGTTTTATAACAAAGTAACTTAATTTTTTATATATCATGGTTAAGAATATTTTAAAAATTCACATTTTAGGAATTCCAGTTCCAATTTTAGAATCAAAGTTAAAAATAGAATCAAATGTATGAAATATGATATGTCAAGAACTATGTAATGTTTTGAACAACCAATAATAAAAAATAAAAAAAAATAGAAATTACATTTAAAACTTACTTTCTCTATTTAACTTGATTGATTGATTTTATTTTATTTTTTATTTTTTTACTGAAGGACACTATAGCTTTATTGAGTACAAAGACATGTACAAGGTGTGGTACTGATTCTTTATTTTATTTCCTTTTATTTTTTCGAGTCACTGGGGATTGAAACCAGGGTTGCTACATCACCAGTCTTTCTTTCTTTCTTTTTTTTTTTTTTTTTTGTGTGTGTGGGTTCTCATCTTGCTAAATTATCCGGGTGGTCCTTGAACATGCTATCCTTCTGCTTCTATTTCCTTAATAGCTAGGATTACATGCATGGACCACCAGCATGGCCCTTGGCCTGGCACTCTTTAATCTATCTCTCTTATATTTCCATCATGGCAATTTCTTTTTATCTTCTAAGTAATTTGGAAAAGTATTAGAATACAAACTAGAAAATACAAATCACTGTGGTATGGTTTCCACCTTGATTTTCTCCCCATAATTGAAGCTTCTTTCCACAAGATCAACAGTTTCCAAGTTGATGAATATAATTTCTTTTCTCCTCCTCCGATCTACAATATCACTTGCTCTTTCTGACTTTTTCCCCTTTCTAGTTATCACTTCCCTTTAACTCATCCATCTTGCCTCAGTCTTTGTGACAGCACTTTCTCCTGGTTGTCCTCCTACCATTCTGGCATTTATACTGGTTTTCAACAGTTTCTTGACTCTGCTTCAAACCCTGTATCCCTGGAATTTTTGCTCATTCTTCAAGATGTCTTCCTGTGACCTTATCACATCCCTGGTTTCAATTTTCATGCACATGTTAGTAACACCTAAATTTGTGTTTCCAGTTCAGACCTTTCAAAACTCCACACTTCTATATCTAGCTGCCTAATACAAGTCTTACCTTCAAGATGTTATAGGCATCTCAATATTAAAAAGTCCAAATGCTAGTCTGTGCATTTGTTCTGGAACTTGATTCCTCAACCATGCTTCTCCAATTGGTGAAAAATATCAACAGAAACTTGAGACTCCTCCTAAACTCTTCAGTATTCATTACTTGCTATAAACTTTGGTCCCCAAATCCAGTAACTGTTGTATCATAAATATTGACTAATATCTCCTAATTATTAACCTCTAACCTCCTTTACTATAGAGTTTTGGCCTTACAATTTCTTTCCTGGATTGCTGCAATAACCTCTTTACAGTTCTCCCATTCACCAAACTTGTCCCCAGTAAAATTTTGACAACCCCCCTCCCCCAAATGAATCTAACCATAGTTTAAATCTAATCAGCCTTCTACTTTAAACTCTCCAGGGCTATCCACTAGTACTTTGAATAAAAATAAAATTCTTTCATGGGCAGAAAAACCATATGTGTTTATCTGTGCAGCCCTTCTTGAGTCTTTGTAAAGCAAAGCAATATGCCCATCTTGAAGAATGATATAAGGATCATGGAGTTTAAATGTCTACCACAATGTCTGATATGTTAGAGAAGTGTTTTAGTTATTATTTTTGCTGCTGTGACTAAAGGACCCAACTAAAACAACTGTAAAGGAGCAAAGACCTATTTAGGGGCTCACAGTTTGAGAGGTCTCAGTTCATAGACAGCCATGTCCATTCCTCCGGGCTCAAGGTGAGCCTGAACATCATGGTGGAAGAGTATGGCAGAGGCACGCAGTTCACATGATGATCGGAAAGCAGAGAGAGAGGTCTCCACTTGCCAGATACAAATGTATAGACCAAAGCTACGCCCCAATTCCCACCTTCTCCAGCCACACCCTACCACTTCAGTTACCACTCAGTTAATTTCTATCAGGGGATTAATTCACTGGGTTAAGGCTCTCACAACCCAATCATTTCTCCTCTGAGTATTCTTACATTGTCTCAACTGTGGACTTTTGAGGGACACCTCACATTCAAGCCACAACAACAGGCTAACTAAATTAATGAAAAGTTGTGCTATTTTTACTTATTTTTAACAGGTTGCATATGGTGGTTGAAAAAAAAAATCATTGTGGGGGTTGAATATTAATGATAACAACAACAAAATAGTAGCCAATACTTTTAGAATGCTTTTCTGTAAGCCAGTCCTCTTCCCAAAGATTTGCATATTAACTCATTTAATCCTCACAATCATTAAATTGGTGTTATTATTATTACAACTTGATAAATGAGAAAAGTGAGGCTTAGAAGTTTAGGTAAATTGCTGATTTCCCCATTGCTAGAAATGGAAGATCCAGGATTCAGGACGTGGTAGACTGGAACCAGAATCCATGCACTTAAATTAATATCCCAACTCTGTCACGAGTAACTGCAGATCTTGCATAAACCACTGTAATCTAGTGAAGTCACAATTTCTTCCTTCATAAAAGTAAGACATGAATACCTACCGCATGGGGACAGAAGGATTTAATATTGTGGTTTTATTATGCTCATCATAAAGCCAGTCCTCAGGAAATGGTAATGACTATCTTTACATGAGAGCAACCTCTCCAACTTCCTCTCTCTCCACTTAGGAACATCAGCCCTACACTTTAGCCATACTGAATCACATTTCTATCTGCTTAGAGTACCCATCCATTTTCTTTACTAACTTACATTTTTCCATAAACACTCAGTGGACATCTCCTCCTTCCCAGAATATGCTTATTCTATTGAGGCTATGTTAATCACCATGTATTTTCATGATGTGTTATAATTATGTGTTTTCTGTCTAATACATTACATCGTGAGCTCTTATAACAGCATGGATATCGTTCATCACTGCTCTACTGGGTGCAGTATATCAATGCCCAGCACATTGGTGATCTGTACATGTCTGATAAAATTAACTAATTCAGTATACTAGGGTTGCTAATTGTTTATCTATTTGCTTCTCATTTAATGTGATAAATGACCTAGAAATGAGACTTTAAACTATCATTCATGCCTAAAGCATATCGCAATTAATTCTATTTCCTTTACTGAAAACCAGGAATGTCTTCACTGAAGAGTTAAATAGTGCCTTGCAGGACAAAAGACAGGATTTTTCCAGGTAGAGAATAAAAGGAATATCAGGCAGGAGGACTAGCATCAGGAAGGCATTGTAAAAGCATATTTTACATGTGGGGAATGAGATTGTCCAGAATTGCTAAAAGAGAAGGTCTAAATGTGACAGTATTAGTGACAGGTCATTAAGTAATTAGAAATGAGAGTAAAAATACAGTGACCAAATCATGAAGGAATCTAATTGCAATGATTTTTTTGTTTTTGTTATTATTACAGGGTTGTAGAGAGTTTAAAATGGTGCAGTAGCCGATATGAGGCTGTTTTAGAAAGATAACTCTTAAGCAATAAGCAGGACTCATCAGAAAGTAGACAGACACTAGAAGCACAAAAAACTGAACATCTACTTATTGGCCACGGAAGAGAACCAATGAGGGTGTCAGTCACTGAGAGGAGGCAACCAATTTCACAGATGCTGTGAAGGTTTTGGGGAAAAACTGTATGTTTGAGATGAGAACGTTGAGAGTTTTATAAAAGTTCAAAATGTATTGCTTAAAGTTAACAATTTTTAAGAATTAAGTCCACAGAATATAAATGCTTTTGTCTGCTTATAAAATACAGGCTATACATATATTCTCTTAAAAGTTTAAGGTATTTCAAGTATCAATCACTATAATATTTTGATCCCCTTTAAATATATTATAGGCACATTTAAAAATAAGCCATGAATGAATTAAAGTTGTTTAACAGGCAAATTTTCTTTTAAACCATTATGTATATGTGACCAATTATATTCTACATGTAGATTTTGCTTTCAAAGCCCAAGAAACAAAGTGAATTATAACCTATGAATTATTTGGCTTTTGTGTAATAATCCTTTGTAAAAAATTATTCAAGTATTTGAATTATGCAAGTACATGAGTAAGTTGGTAATTTCCACGAGCTTGGTAATATGTGATTTTGAAAAGGACAACTCATAGTCATTGTCATGGGTTTATATGTATCATTATTTGAAAGTCACTTACTTTATCATTTATTCATGTATCATATGATCCGATTTTAGTAAGCTGTTCATTCTCCTTAAGTCCTGAATTCTCAGGTGATATATATTGCTTGGCTTTTCTATCTACTGATTGACAGTGTATGTAAATGTTTACAGTGCATTTAAGCTATTGTAGGCCTGGGTGGAAATTGCTTGTCAGTGCTGATTGACTGGGAAACAGGAAATTTAAAAAAAAATCTCTTGAATGAGTTTTTCTAGTGTGATACGTGCTTTAATAAATGCAATCCAAATTTTACACACCAGCAAATCTTAATGAGCACAAAATTGTGGGTCCCCTGCCATCAGGTAATGAGTTTTAAGCCACAAACTAAGAGCTGTAGAATTGGAAGTAGTTTAGGTCTTGGGAGAGGGTAGTGGGGAGAAGATGGCAGGGAGGAAAGGGGTCCAATAACTCTGTGTCTTTGAATTTGCTATCTATTATATGCTTTACTGCCTCTCAGTTCAAGGAAAAATAGCAGTATTGGGGGCTGGCCTTGGGAATCTGAGATTTTATAAAGGATGGAATCTTGGTTAGGGCTTCCAGATGCAAAGCTGAGACAGAAGTTTTGGGGCAAGAGCTCCAGGAGGACTGGAGTAGAGGAACAAGATAGAGAAGACAAATCTGCAAGGATGTGTCCCTGGTTGAGACCAGCGCGCCCCAACCCTGTGGTTGTAGAACTATGGAGCTCCTACCATGTCACATATTGGACCTTGTGGAGGTAAAAGGGAGGCAGAGGCTGGCTTTTGGATTTCTGTCAGCTCTGGGCTGATGGCTATAGGACAGTAGTAGTTGGGGGTATGGTGGGAGTCATAATCTCACAGGAAGGTGAAGCTCTTGAGTCCCAGGCCCACCCTGCAGACAGGGTACAGTGAGTTTTTTGCACTAGCTAGTAGTAGGATACTAGGTCACCACTCAAAGTGGTCACCACAGTAGTGATTATTACAGGGGGTGTCTATTTAGAACAGCTGCCTTTTTCTCTGTGATCCTAAGGTGGAGGAAAGATGCTGTGTTTGTTAGAAGGTGAGCTGGTTGGATGACAGGCTGGGATAAAAACAGGAAGAGCAGATGATTATGAGTGATACAGCCTGCATTTAGATGGGGAGTGGCAAAACGGGGGCGTTAATGAACATGTTGCATGGAGAGGGGAGCAGAAGAGAAGGGATTTAGAAGCACCTTATTGCTGCATTTAAAGGCAGTGGCAAGCACTGAGCAGGGATTGGGTTGGGGGGGCAGTAGAGGAGGGGAACCCTGCTGGTTGAGCTCTGGGCTTCCAGGTGGACCTGCACAAACACAGCTGATGGGGCCCTCATTCACAGGCACCTGCCCTCAAGTTTGGCTGCCTGAACTTTGAGAGCATCATCTTTTCTTAGCCTTAATCAACCTTCCAAATGACTTTCCCATCTATTGCTTTCTGGATGAAGTGATAGAGGCACATGAATAGGATTTAGGCTTGGTAGTATATAATGTTCTTCTACTTCTTCTAATCTGTTTAAAGGATTAGGATGAAAAGTAAATCCCCTCAGACATAATGCTTAAATTCTTTAGAATCCTTTGATATGCTTCTTAATTAATAAGGAAATTCAATTGCAGAGTATTATTTTGTGTGTAAAGGAATCATTGCACAATTTAAGTTGCAGCAATAGGCAATTATATAGCATTTTTACCTGTAATATATGAAACCCAGAATAAAAGCAATATTCCCAAAGGAAACCCAGCTTGCTTCATTGAATAAGGCAATCCTGGAAAAACACAAACACCCCAACCCTCACATTAATAAGACATGTAGAAATACAGAAATTCCTCTAATTCCTGTATGTAATGTTAAGTTAAATTCATATATTTATGACATAGTTGTAAGCAATATACAGTCCTAAAATTAAATGGTAGCATATTAATACTTATTTCAGAAAAAAATACTTTTAAGTTAGGAACATGTCAAGACAGCAAATTTATGAGATGATGAAATAAGAATTAAAAAACAGAAAATTTGAAAAATAGATGCCAGTTCCCACAAATAATGTGGGTGAGGATGACATTTTCCTGGAATATATGGGTAGTAATGGCCCCAAACCCTTTCTTACATGGATAATAAGGAACAAAGAAGGGTTATGGGATATTAAGAAAGACTCACCCTGGAATCAAAATGCAGCAACCATATAGATAAAAGGGAAGAAAATGTGAATGCAAAAGTGTTTTTTATGAAGCTAAAGGAGACATATAAAATTATGTCTCATTTTTTGGAGAAAGTGAACTATTTTAGATTATGAAAAATAAAATATTCAAAACAAACATAATTTAAATGCTTATACACAGATGTTTTATTTTCTGAAAAATATAATTTAAAAAGGCTGCTGAACATAATTAAGTAGTATTTTAAATGTTGCTGGCATGGGTTAACTTAAAGCATGCACATCAGCAATTAACTCCAGAACCCTGCTACACAGAACTGCCATACCTCCATGGTACATGGAGGCAGAATTTTACATAAGTTTTGCCCCTACTTTCTTCTGCTTTATCTCAGATACCTCCAAATCATGTATAATTTTAAGTAAATGTCCATATATGGATGAAAGTAAAATAAAGAAGCATATCAACTTCAACTTGTGAAAAAGGAAGAAAAGTAACTCAAGACAGATAAGCATAAAATTTTCAGTAGATTAACCTATTAAAACTTTGTAGTAAAAAGTTGTATTCTCAATGAATAATGCAGTTTGCACTATTTTGTTTTCTTTGCCCTTTCTGAAATGGAATGTTCTCAAACAATGAAAAGAATAATAAACACTGAAAATAATAACTGCTTTTCGTTACTATAATACAATGCACTTTTTTTCAGAATTTTTTTCCTTGCCTCAGAAACATGGGAAAATATGAACTGTTTCTTTATTTTAATTGATTATTTGGTTCGTCTGCTAAGAACAATGAACAAACTGTGTTATTGATTAAATGATATTTAAAATGAACACATCACAAGTTTGCACTTTAAAATCTAACATCATTTAGACAGATAAGGAAATATTGTATGGATTTAATTTTTCATGTTTTCACATTAAACTTTTCTACTTGTAATATTTAAAAAATAATATTTAAAAAAAGGTTTGAAGGTGATTTGAGTAATGGTTGACACTTCATGAATAAGAAAGAAGTGAATCAGACAATATAATCAATTGATCAGGCAGCCTATTAAAAAAGAAGAAAGAAAGAAAAAGTCCAGGCTTGGTGGCATATGCCTGTAATACTAGCAACTTCAGAGGCTAAGGCAGGAGGATAATAAGTTTGAGGCCAGTCTCAGCAATTTAGCAAGGTCAAGGAAGGAAGGAAGGGAGGGAGGGAGAGAAAGAGAGAGAGAGAGAGAGAGAGAGAAGGAAAGAAAGGAAGAAGGAAAGAAAGGAAGAAAGAAAGAAAGGAAGGAAGGAAGGAAGGGAGGGAGGGAGGGAAAGAGAGAGAGAGAGAGAGAGAGAGAGAGAGAAAGAAGGAAAGAAAGGAAGAAAGAAAGAAAGAAAGAAAGAGAAAGGAAGGAAGGAAGGAAGGAAGGAAAGAAGGAAGGAAGAGAAAGAAAGAAAAGAACAAAGAAAAAAATTAAAAGGGCTGTGCTGTGCTGGGTATGTAGCTCAGTGGTAAAGGGGCCCTGGGTTCAACCCACAGTACCCACAGTACCCAAAACAAACAACAAAATTCAGCCCCTTTGCTTGTGCAACTCCACCATGTATGTGGAGAATGCTATCAACTGTGGAAAGAGTGTGAATCTCAACTCCATCCTCAGGATAAAATAGCTGGAGGCATATTTTTACAATGCAGGATAAAAATAAAGGAAGATTTTTCTGGAAGAAAATTACAAATTTTCTTAGTTAACACTTTCTCCTTTAAAAAACAATCAATGAATACTAGCAGTATATTGAGTCTTAGATTTTATCTTTTTAATTTAAAACCCCAAACCAAACCAAACAGAACACAGAACACTTACCTATTATACCAGATCCTATAATCGAGTTGACAACATTAAAAACAGCAGCAGACTGACAAGATTTCCTTGTATTCTCGTGTTCAGAAACAAGGGTTTCTCTGTCATCTAGATCTCTCTATTTTAATAGATTAAAATGGTGATTAAACAAATATTTACTAGCTTGAAAAATTGGAAAATATCAGACAAATATCCAATGCAAAATTCTACCATGATACTAGTAGTAATAAGTAATATGAAAAACTATAATAAACTAATTATGAGGATAATAACGTATAGCGTTTAATAGTAATTCAACGGACATTTGCAAACAACTCCATCCTCAAGTGTCAGTTTGCAGCTGCCCCAGCTGATCCTTGCAAATCCAGAGTACAGAGTCTGTGGGGAGCCAGCAATGAGATTGCATGAAATAAAGAGGTTATTGAAAAGTACTTTCCAAGGAAGAAAGTCAGATTAAGTCAGATTAAGGAGAATAGTTTTCTCCTGCAGAATTTTTCACTAAACTAAGACCCCAGATGAATGTAGCTGACCTGTTGCAGCATGAATGAAATCAGAGGAACTGGCTTCAGAGCCTGACCCAGTTGCCAGTTTTACCTGCAGCGGGATGAGGGGCGGCTGTCCCTGGTACCCCATTGCGCGGAGATCCTGAGCAAGTGGAAGGTTCTGGGGCTGTGCAGTAGGCTCTCGCCTGCCCAGCCTCCCCCACCGCCTTGCATACACACGAGGTACCCGCGCACAGGGAGGGGCTGGAGGGAGCCGGTTCGCTGGCTTCCCAGACTGTCTTCACCCACTGCTGTGTTATAGACCTGAACTCTGGGTCCTCACAGTCCGGGGCGGTTTCCCAGGGGAGTTTGCCCAGCCACAAGCACTCTCCTCCTGATAACGGGATGCTGCAGAAGTTTCTGACCTGGGCAGCCCTCTCCCCACCCACTCTGCATCTCTCTCCTCCTCCCTTCCCACAGGGATGACTGAGAGCTACTCTTAACGAAGCTGCAGAATACAACTTGTTCCACTCATTGCCCTGCCCAGATTATACGGTTATGATCTGATGCCCAGGTAAGAGCGCAGTGGCACCCCTGCTCCATGGAGCATCCTTCCTGGTAGCTCTTCCTTCTCTCTACACCTCTTCTAGGGGAGAGATGGCAAATGAAAATGTAGGACTTTAATGGTAAGTGGAAATGGAAAAAAGGAGTCATTAGAAAATAAATAGGGGGGGAAAAAGCCAAAAAAGTTCCTAGAACTTTTAGCAAACTTGATTATTGTGCAAGTCTTGATCAAATGCTTCTTGGTAACTCTTCGGAAAAGGAGACTTAAAGAAAAGGAGGATGGGTTGTTACTGGATTCGGGTAAGAAAACCAAGAAAGGGAAAGAGGGCTCTCTGGGGACTGAAAAGCGAACATACCGAGAGTGTCTGTGCTAGCTCTGTTCACCTCTTTGTATTACACATAATGAAACCGAGGCCCAGAGTACTCAACCACACAGAGGCGGATTGCAGAGAGGAGTTTCGGGGAAAATGAGGGTGGTAATCATATATAAGTATTTATTTAAAAAGAGACTTTTTTCAAACATATTTATTTAAAATTGTGAAAAATTAAAAACATGGAAAAACTAAAGAGACTTATAAATGACACAAACTCTCTACCATCAAATCAACAAATGCTAACACTTTGTCAGGGTCATGAAAGACACTGAGCCAGACTATCCAACCAAATTGCTCTCAAAATTTTGATCCACAGAAAATGTGGGTTAATAAATGTTTATTGTTTTTTGTAGACCACTAACGTTTGGGCTTATTTGTTACAAAGTACCATATATATATATATATATATATATATATATATATATATATATACACACACATACACATACATAGACAAAGTAATATATGTATATTTTTCATATTCAAAGTAATATATGTATATGTATATATGTACACATATATGTATACATACACACATGTAACAATATGTACATACATATGTACAAACATATGATAGAAATACATGATATTATAATATGTATGATAGTAATATATATATATATATATATATATATATATATATACACACACACACACACACACATACATATTTAACAGTGATTCTATTCATATGTTAATGATATTTCTTTAAAGGACCTTTCTTATAATTTCAAAAATATTGTTATGTAGTATAATTTCAAAAATATTGTTATGTAGTATAATTTCAAAAGTGCTATGTTCTCAATGAGATATTTTCAAGAAGAAAGAAAAGGACTCAGAGAATCACTAACAATCCTCCCATGCAGAGGTAAACACAGCTAATGTGTTAGAACCCTACAGTTTAGTCAGATTATAGAGTGTTTTTTTTTTGAAGGGTAAGTGCATATTCACTTACAAAAACAAAAACAAAATCAGCTTTATTGAGTCTGCTTTAGTCCCAGAGGCCATGGAAACCAGACTTTCAGGAATAGGGAGAGACTTAATTTGAGCTTTTTATAGGATTGTACAATTATATAGAGATATAGTGAGCCCACATTGAAATATTGCTTTTCCTCATTATTTGGTTGCAGTCCAGGCAAGTTGACATCAAAGAACACCTTGCCTTCTTAGAAATAATCAAAGGCAATTGTATCCGGATAGCAATTTGAATTTAGAAAGTTCTTCCTGATGGGTACTCAGTTCAAGTAGGTTCAAGTAGGGATGAAACTAAAGGGAATAACTTTCAATATACAACTTTATAAGAGTTTATTTTCCCTTAATCTTGGAAAGGTGTCTGTAAGAGGAGCAATTTTGTATTGTTAAAAGAAAAAAAAAAACAGATGCTTGATATTTTTCACATTATTGGGATATTGGCTTAGTTACTGTTACAAATAGACCACTAGTATGCAGAGTTTCAAACAATATAAACCTTTCTCTTTCTTAACTTTATAGGGATAGGATTCTCAGTCTTTGGAGAGTCTGGATTTTTGCTTAGATACTTTCAGCTAAATAATGAAAATGTATCCTTTCTCTTCATGGATTAATCATTTTTCAAAGTCATTCTTGTAACTTTTCTGGGATTTTTATATTACAGTAAGTACTATTTTAGTCCTGTTGCACCATGTTGTTATTATTATCGAAATGCTCAAGTATTTTGATATATTTTTACTGTATTGTTGGAACCACTATAGTGATATTCCTGGTTAGGATTCAGGATGAGGGTGGGGCTGAAGAATAAAAATTAGGGCAACTGTGAACCTTGCCTTGCCCAACCCCTTTTTAGACTTCTTGTTCCAGTGTAATTATAAATAGCATCTTTTTCATCCTCCAAAGTATCCTGGTTAGATGATAAGTACATTAGTTGGCTTTTCGTTGTTGTAGCCAAAATATCTGACAAGAACAACTGAGAGGATGAAAATTTTATTTTGGTTCATGGGTTCAGAGGTTTAGTCCATGGTGAGCTAAATTTTTAATACCTTTATTTTATTTATTTATTTTTATGTGGTGCTGCCGATGGAACCCAGTGCCTCGCACATGCTAGGTGAGCCTTCTACTGCTGAACCACAACCCAGTCCTCGTGTTGGGCTAATTTTATTGCTGTGGGCCCAAGATGAGGTAGAACATCTTGGGGGATGTGTGCAGAGAGAAAGAGGGAAACAAGAAGGAGAAGGAGGAGAATAAGGTGAAAAAAGAGGGGGAGGAGGAAGAGGAGAAGGAGGGAGGGGATGCAGGGAAGACGCACCTTTCCAGGGTGCAAATCCAGTGATACCCCTCCTCTACCACACCCCACCAGGCCTCAGTAATCATCAGTCTGTCCATTCAAACTAGGATGAACTGATTAGGTTACAGGTCTCACAATTCAATCATATCACCACTGAACATTTCTAAAAAAAACACAGGATCTCTGGGGTGACACCTCATATCCAAACCATGACAATAGGCTACATATTATGTTACAGAGGGACTAAGGGAATAATACTATTGCCTAAAATCTTCATAGTACTTCTCAGTTTTCTGATGTAATCTCTAAGCTAAGAAAGAATGATAGGTCTTAAAAAAATGGACTTTGGGATAATTCTTCAGCTAGTATACAGCAGATTAGAAGCTCAGGCTCTGGAAAAACCTTTGAGTCAAAAGTTTGCATCAAAGTTCAAGGAATTGTGGCATGTTATTTAACTTTTTTTTAGTCTCTAATAGGGGAAGACCAACGTACCTTTCTCTTGGTCATAGTTATGAGAATTAAATGAAATAACCAAATTTTATTAGTTTTCTATAGCACTAGCAATAAAGTACCATAAAGTTGGTGGCATAAAACAACTAAAATATATTGTTTCATAGTTCTGGAGGCTGGAAGTCCCAAATCAAGGTAGCAGTGAGGCCACACTCCCTCCCAAACCTTAGGGTTGGACTCTTGTCTCTTCCTCGCTTCTGGTGGTCTGGGGGCAATTTGTCATGTCTTGGCTTGCGGATGTCCCACTGTAACTCCCCATCTTCACTTGACATCCTCCCTGCCTGCCTTCACACACTCCTCCCTGTGTATGTCTATGTCTGTGTCACAATTTCTCTTTTCCATTAGGACACCAAACATATTGGGTTAGGCCCCACTCTAAGGACCTCATCTCTACTTTACTACACGTGCAAAGACCCTGTTTCCAAATAAGGTCACATTGTGAAGTACTAGGGGGTAGGGCTTCAACATGTCTTTTTTGGGTGTTGGCACCATTCAACCCATAAAGCTATTTTAAAAGGATTTAGTTAATTGTTTGGCATATGATGAGTTCTCCATATGTGATATCTGCTGCTACTTCTAAACAGAAAAACACCCTGTTAGGTCGGTATTGTTTAAGGCAGACAGCCTCTGATTTTTGTCTAGACTGTGGCTGCCTAAAAGAGAACTGAAATTCATATCCTCACTTGCAGCTGGTTGTTGTCATGTTGCAAAGTCTGACTAAGAGGATGCAGATGAAATGTGTGTCCTTAAAGAGAAGGATAATAATACCTTGACTTCTCCTTTGTCATTCTTTCCTGATGAAATGCCCAGACACATGGCAGAAGATGGAGTTTTCTCCCAGAGCAGTCACCTGCTGGATGCTTCATATTGAAAATGGCTAGATAATAAAATAAGGGACTGGGTCCCTGGTGGATATGCCAGATCTAGATTGTTCATGGGGATGTGAAAAGGAAATAAAATCCAATCTTGCTTAAACCATAGCTATTTTAGTTTTTTTCTTTTCTGTTTTTCTTTTTTTTTTTTTTGTGTGTGTGTGTGTGTGTGTGTGTATGTATGTTTTGTCCCTTATAGATAATTGTAACCCTTTTTAATATGGTTCTGGGTACCAAGTCTATTAGTCTAGTAGTAAAATAGGAGGAATTTAGTTAAAGAACTTTTTTTAGGTGCTGCTCTATACAAATATGGAAGATAGGATGAATCCTAAAAAGTTCTTTAAATTCCTTTCGGAACTAATAGAAGGGTTCCTGTGTTCCATCAACGACTAATCAAAACCTATATTAATAAATATGTACATTTTATCAGTATATGCACAAAAATAAACTATAAATTGTTGCCTTACAAATTACCTGGTAAGAAACCTTGGCTTACAGAGGTAGGGAAATACTCTGTCAGTTTGGTATGGATGCTCTTCTATGTGTCCTATGTTTGTACCCTTTGATTCTTACGTTTCTGGTCCATATTGGTGTCCAGGTCTTACGGTGGGATCTACAGAGAATTCTTAGTGTCTGATCATTAGCCTACAGGCTGACCCAGGTACTGCAGCTCTGGCTCTGACTAGGGTGTACTCTCAGTGTCTTCTACTCCACTGTCTGCATTTTCTACATGTGTGATAGAAAATGCAATTTGAAAACCTATTTCCACCAAGATATATATTTATACTGGGGATTGAACCCACGGGCGCCTTACTTAGCTACATCCCCAGTTCATTTAATATTATCATTTTTTTAAATTTTGAGACTGAGTGAGGCTAAGTTACTGAGGGCCTTGCTAAGTTACTGAGGAGCCTTCTGAAATTGCCCAGACTGGCCTCAAACTTGGGATCCTCCTGCCTTACCCTCCTGAATCACTGGGATCCCAGGCCTGTACCACTGTGCCCAGCTTCACTGGAAATCTGAACTGAAACTTAATCCTACCTGTATAAGCTCATATTTTCATTGTAAGATCATGAGACACCTCCCCAGCTCCAGAGGCTGTAGATGAATGTCTGCTATGGAGGGCAGTCATTTCATACTCATTATAAGGTGCAAAATGTGGTATAAAACAATAGATAAGAAAACTGAGGTTTATCTTCAAACCATACCACCTTTTATCACTCACTAATTAAATACACCAAGGACAGGGTTGAAGAAATGAAATGAAGAAATGAAATTGGGTGCCATGTACACTTCAGTGTCTTTTGGTCAAGGAGATCTATAAAGGTTTTACCAGTATAAATAAAGCCTCAATTAATTATTTTGATCCTTTTTTTTTTTTCCATTCTGTTTGAGTCAATTTCCATTTGTAACATTTCAGTCTCATCTCAATTGAATTAGACTGGGAAGAAGGATATTGCATACCCTTAGGATAGGCTAGTTAGTGTACCAGAATTCATGAGATAATTACTTAGGACCACTTCAGCTAAATAAGTTGCACAGCTGGAGAAGACAGTAGGGTGGAAATTTGGCAATAAAAGGATAAGGGGCAGCTGAGACTGTGTCTTCTTTCTGGGCTGGAAAATCACCTTCTGATACCTAAGGCTTGCTGGACTTAGTCCTTGTCACAATGAATGGAAAGTGGGACAAAATTCAAAAAGTGATCAAAGAGACTAAAAAGAACCTTGTTTCTAGAACCACAAGATGGCCCATAATGTAGAATTATGGAGCTGGCAAACTGTGGCCAAATTCCCAGCTCTGACATTTATCTTTCCTTCTGGCCTTAGGTAATTAAAAAAATATATATTTGTTCTTTTTTGATATACATGACAGAGTATATTTTGACATAATATACATACATGGAGTATGATTTATCATAATTAAGATCCCATTCTTGTAGTTGTACATGATGTGGAGTGACACTGGTCATGTATTCATATATATAGGAAAGTTATGTCCCATTCATTATTTCTTTCCCATTCCCATTCCATCTTCCTTTCCTTTCTTCCCCTTCGTCTAACCAAAAGAACTTCTATTCCTCCTCCCTCCACCCACTTATTGTGTGTTAGTGTCAGCATATCACAGAAAACATTTGGCCTTTGGTTTTTTGGGTTTGGCTAATTTCACTTGGCATGACACTTTCCAGTTCCATACATTTCCTGGCAAATACCATAATTTCATTTTTCTTTATGGCTGAGTAATATTCCATTGTGTATATATTCTACAGGTTCTTTATTCATTCAGCAGTTGAAGGAAACCTAGATTGGTTTCATAGCCTGGCTATTGTGAATTGAGCTGCTATAAACATTGATGTGATTGTGTCACTGTAGTATGCTGATTTTCAGTTCTTTGGGTATGTGCTGAGGAGTTAGGTAACTGAATCAAATGGTGGTTCCCTTCCAAGTTTTCTAAGGAGTCTCCATACTGCTTTGCAGAGTTGTTGCACCAATTTGCATTCCCACCAGCAAGGTATGAGTATACATTTCCCCCACATCCTCACCAGTATTTATTGTTACTTGTATTGTTAATAATTTCCTCTAATTGCTAGAGGTGTTGAACATTTTTAAAATATATTTGTTGACCATTTATATCTCTACTGTGAAATGCTTATTTAGTTCCTTTTCCCATTTGTCGGGAGCCATTCTCACACGTGACTGGGTGACTCCCGGTTAGGGTCTGAGGCGCTCTGGTTGTGTCGGAGCTTTCCCGGCCCTCTCCTGTTGAGAGAACCTGTCCGTGTGGGGGTGTAACTGACCACTGACCCCGGAGGCCCAATCACTGACCCTGACCTTGGAGTGCGGCCCCCCTTCAACCTTCATTGGATGGAATTCTCCCCTGAATTTCTTGCTCCCCAATAAAAGGCTACTCCCTGGCGTGCTCGCTCTCTCTCTCTCCTGCTAGCCCTGAGTAATCCTTGCTGCCCTGCCGGGCGGTTAGAGGAGGGAACCAGAGAGGGGAGCCGTCTCGGACCTGGTCATAGAAAAAGGTAACTGAGTCTGTGTGTTTATTTCGATCTCACAAGCTAACTTTTATGCCAAGAACCTCATTAATGAAACCATTGCGCTGGCCGCATGGTAGACCCATTTTTTTGGATTGGGTTATTTTATTTATTTATTTATTTTTGGTGGGTTTTTTAAATTATTTGTATATCCTGGAGATTAATGCTATATGTGAGGTGCAAGTGGCAAAGATATTCTCCCATTCTGTAGGATCTCTGTTCACATTTTTGATTGTTATCTTTGCTATAAAGAACCTTTCAAGAAGAACCATCCCATTTATTGATTCTTGATTTTATATTTTGCACTTTAGGAGTCTTATTGAGGAAGTTGGTTCTTCAGCTGACATGATGAAGAGTTGAGTCTACTTTTTCTTCTAGTAGGCACAGGGTCTCTGGTCTAATGCCTAGATCCTTGAAACACTTCAAGTGCAGGGTGAGAGGGGTTCAATTTCAAGCTACTACATATGGATTTCCAGTTTTCCCAGCACCATTTGTTGAATCAACTATCTTTTCTCTAACGTACGTTTATGGTGTCTTTATCTAGTATGAGATAACTGTATTTATGTGAATATGTCTCTGTGCTTTCTATTCTGTTGGTCTTCATGTCTATTTTTGTGCCAATACCATGCTGTGCCAATACCTGCTACTTTGCTGGATAAGTTTATGAGTTCATAAAGCTTTCTGGTGAGGTTTTTTGGGTCTTCTAAATATAGATTCACATTGTAGACAATTAGGGATAGTTTGAGTACTTCTTTTCCTATTTGTATCCCTTTAATTTCTTTCATCTGTCTGATTGCTCTAGTAAGGGGTCAACGAGTATGTTGAATAGAAGTGGTAAAAATAGACATCCTTGTCCTGTTCTAGTTTTTAGAGAGAATGTTTTCAATTATTTTTCCATTTAGAAAGATGCTGGCCTTGGGTTTAGCATATATAGTTTTTACAATGTTAAGGTATTTTTTATATATATATATATATATATATATATATATATATATATTCCAACGATCCCTAGTTTCTCTAGTGTTTTGAATGTGAAGAGGTACTATATTTTGTCAAATGCTTTTTCTGCATCTATTGAGATAATTTAATTTAAGTCTATTGATGTGATGAATTATGTTTATTGATCTGTATGTTAAACATACCTTGAATCCTAGGAATGAATCCCGCTTGATTATGGTGCACTATTTTTTGATAAGTTTTCATATGCGATTTGTCAGTATTTTATTTAGAATTTTTGCTTTTATGATCATCAGAGATATTGGTCTAAAATTTTTTCCCCCATGTATCTTTGGTTTTAGTATTAGGATGATACTAGCTTCATGCAATGAGTTTGGAAGGTTTCTGTCCTTTTCTACTTCATGGAATAATTTGAGGAGGACTGGTGTTAGTTCTTTCTTAAAGATGTGGTAGAACCTAGCTGAGAATCCATGTATTCCTGGGCTTTTCTTTGTTGGTAGGCTTTTGATGGCATCTTCAATTTCATTGCTTGAAATTAATCTTCTTAAATTTTTCATCTCCTCCTGATTCAATTTGGGTAGGTCATATGTCTCTGGAAATTTGTCAATGTGTTCAAGATTGTATGTTTTGTTAGAGTATAATTTTTCAAAATAGTTTTTGATTATTATCTGTATTTCAGTCCTTTGTAATATTTTCTTTTTCATCATGAATTTTGGTAATTTGAGTTTTCTCTCTTTATCTTTGTTAGCGTGGCTAAGGGTTATCAATTTTATTTATTTTTTCAATAACCAAATTTTGTTTTTGATAATTTTATTGAATTGTGATTTTTTGTTTGTTTCAATTCCATTGATTTTAGTTCTGACTTTAATTATTTCCTGCCTTCTATTACTTTTAGTGTTTATTTATTCTTCTCTTTCTGGGGCTTTGAGATGTAATGTTAGGTTATTTATTGGGTGACTTTCTATTTTTTTTAAGTAAGTTAAATTTTTATTCTTCTATCCAATACATGGATATATGGATACATTTTCCTTAAAGAGCTTGCAACTCTAAGGCAATATTCTTGGGTACATATTATATAAAGCAATAGCAAAAAAAATTGAATGCAGGAATGATAATTGGACTGTTAAAACATAATTTAATATTTATGAAATTGCACACAAACCAATAATATTCTATGCCTCCTAATCTCTTAGTCCAACTATCTGAAATGCTTTGCTGTTTGTATATTGGATAGCCTAATGCTCTACATATATTTTGTCATATACAAAGCCTTTCTTCTAAGTTAAATTTAATAAATGAACATAGGATTTACATATAGGGATTTTTGTCTGGTGTATGACCAGAAAGCACATCTAGTTTTTGATCACAGTATCTGCCCACATATAAACATTGCCCTCCCCCTCCCACAAAAAAAAAGACCTTGATGCCATCTGACTGCAGTAACCTTGGGGTCCTTCAGGGTCCCCTGAGATCCCAGAGGCAAGTAATAAATGAGCTCAATGCAGTGAACTTTCCTCTTAGAACTGCCTTCATAGTGTCCCAGAGATTTTGATATGTTGTGTCACTATTCTCATTTATCTCTAAGTACTTTTTAATTTCATCCCTGATTTCTTCTGCTATCTACTGGTCTCTCAATAGCATATTATTTAGTCTCCAGGTGTTAGAATAGCTTTTATTTTTTAATTTTTTCATTGATTTGTAATTTCATTTCATTATGATCTTATAGAATTGTTAAGGTCTGTAAACAAGTCAGGATGGCACCTGGCATTTTGCCAGAGAAATGTTAGAGTCTGTAAACAAGTCTGGATGGTGCCTGGCAAAATGCCAGAGGGAGTGGTTTGTGAAGTAACAAAAGCGAGCCATTAAGTGTGGAGATTCCTTATTGGTTGACTGCTGTATCTAGTTTATGTTAATTAGATAAGCTGTGTAAAATGTTTAAATACTGCTCTTATTCTACAATAAACGGCTTCCATTCCTGCTGCATCAACGTACACAAGTTATTCGTCACCCCCTGGTTATTTTGCTGCAGCCGGACTGCGGCATAGAATATTAGCTATTTTTTTGTATTTGCTAAGAATTGGTTTGTGGCATAAAATATTATCTATTTCAAAGAACAATCCATGAACTGCTGAGAAGAAAGTGTATTCAGTCACCTCTGAATGAAATATTCTATATACACCTGTTAAATCTAAATTATTATTTGTATTATTCAGTTATACAGCTTCTTTATTTAGTGTTTGTTTGGAAGAGCTATCCAGTGATGAGAGGGTTGTGCTAAAGTCGCTCAATATTATTGTGTAGTGGTCCATTTGATTCTTGAAATTGAGAGGGAGTTTATTTGATGTGTGTAGATGATCCATTGTTTGCAGCAGAAACATTTGTAATTGTTATGTCTTGTTGATATTTAATTCCCTTAAGTAATATGAAATGTCCTTCTTGGCCCCTTCTGATTAACTTTGGCTTCAAGTCCACTTTGTCTGATATGAGGATAGAAACCCTTGCTGGTTTACAAAATCCATGTGAATTATGTATTTTTCCCCATCCTTTTAGATTCAGTCTGTGGATGTCTTTTCCTAGGAGATGATTCTCTTGGAGACAACATATTGTTGGGTCTTGTTTTTTTTTTTTTCTTTTTAATTCAATATGACATTCTATATCTTTTGATTGATGAGTTTAGGCCATTTACATTCAATGTTATTATAGACACATAATTTTAATTCCTTGTCATTTTGATTTATTTGATTGGAGGGGGAGGGGAAGAGTCAGGTGGGTTTCCATAACCACTAGTCCCCTATGTAAACCTCTCTCCATGTTTGATTTTCTCCTGGTCACTTAGGTACACTCTATGTCATGCAGTGGGGGGTTGCCAGAACTGAATTTCAGGCCAAATTTGGGTTTGCCAAGAATCTGCTCTCCCAGCTGCCAGCCCCCCTACTGCTACTGCAAAATGGTTCCTTCCTCTGTTCTCCACATGCAGCCAGGAGAGAGGGGGCTTCATTCCACACAAGGATATTGTTTGTGCATCATGCCTTTCAGTTTAGTCGGGCAGGGTCTTTGATCTCTAAACTCTCAGTACTCAGACACCTCAGGCCTCCTAAAATGTAGGTTACTTTAATTCCCTTATCCCTCCATTTTGCTCACAGAGGCACTGCTCTGGCTGGTGCCTCTGGCAACAGCAGTGGCTGTAGAGGTTGGGGATTTCTTCATTATTTTATTATATCCAGTATCCTGAGTCGCTGATTTGCTTTGAATGTCCAGTATTAAATTCCAATAAAGTACCCCCCCTTTTTTTGTTTACCCACCTTGCTGAGAAGTTGCCATTCTGCCTTCTTCATTTCACATCATGGAGCAGCCAGGAAAGTGACCTTCTCTATTCCACCATCTTAAAATCCCTTAGATAATTGTTTTGCTCCTAAAATAATAGTACTCAATTCTTTACTTCATGGTACAGATAATTGCCATCATGTCTGTGGGAATAGTAAGCTTCTTGAGGGAAAGGATCACATATACATTGCTGCTGCTGATTTTATTTTTATTGAACCTTGCACCATGACTCATACAATACTAGTGCTCATTAAAAAATATATCAAATGAAAGAAATGCTCTCAAGAGCAACTAGCTAGTAAAAAGCTTTGTTGTTAAGTGACGATAAGTTTAATGTGAACAGCAATAAGGACCATCAGGAGAATATTTAAGCCATGGAATTATTATGCTTATTGCTTCTAGAGTCTCTGAGAGAATGAGAAAGGCCTGGATCATCTCCATTTATTAACATAACCAGAGTGTAAAAAAAATTAAATTTTAGAAATGGATGACACAAATCAAAACTATGCCGAGATTTCATCTCCCACCAGTCAGAATGGCATTCATGGAGAAAACACATAATAAATGCTGGAGAGGATGTGGAGAAAAAGAAACAATTTTACATTGTTGGTGGGATTGTAAGTTGGTACAATCACTATGGAAATAATTAAGGAGATTTCTCAAAAAACTAGGAATGGAACCACCATATGGCCCAGATATACCATTCCTCTGTATTTATCCTAAAGAATTAAAGTCACCATACTACGGTGATGCATGCATATCCATGTTTATAGCAGCACAATTCACAGTAGTCAAACCATGGAATAGATATCCAACCTTATGAATGAATAAAGAAGAGGTATACATACTCAATGGAGTTTATGCATCTATAAAGAAAAATAAAATTACGTTATTTTCAGGAAAATGGATGGAAGTAGAGACCATATGTTAAGCAAGTTGTCAAATTAATAAGATTAAGGGTTATAGATTTTCTCTCATATGCAGAAGCTAGAGAAGAAAAGAAAAGAAGGTACTCTTGTACATTGCTGGTGGGACTGCAAACTGGTGCGGGCAATTTGAAAAGCAGTATGGAGATTCCTGGGAAAGCTGGGAATGGAACCACCATTTGACCCAGCTATTGCCCTTCTCAGACTATTCCCTGAAGACCTTAAAAGAGCATACTACAGGGATACTGCCACATCGATGTTCATAGCAGCACAATTCACAATTGCTAGACTGTGGAACCAACCCAGATGCCCTTCAATAGATGAATGGATTAAAAAAATGTGGCACTTATACACCATGGAGTATTACACAGCACTAAAAAATGACAAAATCATGGAATTTGCAGGGAAATGGATGGCACTAGAGCAGATTATGCTTAGTGAAGTTAGACAATCCCTGAAAAATAAATACCAATGTCTTCTTTGATATAATGAGAGCAACTAAGAACAGAGCAGGGAGGAAGAGCAGGAAGAAAGGATTAACATTAAACAGAGACATGAGGTGGGAGGGAAAGGGAGAGAAAAAGGAAATTGCATGAAAATGGAGGGAGACCCTCAATGTTATACAAAATTACATATAAGAGGTTGTGAGGGGAAGGGGAAAATAAACAAGGAGGGAAATGAATTACAGTAGATGGGATAGAGAGAGAATATGGGAGGGGAGGGGAGGGGAGGGGGGATAGTAGAGGATAGGAAAGGTAGCAGAATACAACAGTTACTAATAGGGCATTATGTAAAAATGTGGATGTGTAACTGATGTGATTCTGCAATCTGTATTTGGGGTAAAAATGGGAGTTCATAATCCACTTGAATCTAATGTATGAAATATGATATGTCAAGAGCTTTGTAATGTTTTGAACAACCAATTAAAAAAAAAAAAGAATTGGATCTAGAATTACAGAAATTGTTGAGGTTTCCGGTAGCCCATGTCTCTGTCATGACAGCATGATTTTTTTTCCCATGAAATCCTGGCGTCACTCCATAGAACTATACCACCTTCTCTTGCAGCAGACCAGCTGTTACTCAGTTCTCCCAGGGAAAGTCAAGGAAAGGAATCTGACAGGCTTAGTTAAATACCTTCACCTCTGCTGAGCACAGCCTCTTGAGATTCACCTTCCCCTAAGAGGCTGCCAGCTGTTAAAAGTTATATTTAGAAACATTACAATTCTAAAGACTTTATTTGAAAGTGATTCATGAATCTGGCAGTGCCCAACCACAAGTGGTTTGGCCTCTACAAAAGGGTACAAGGCAAATGCTTTCATAAAACAAGAAACAAGACAAAGAAAATACTTAATGGTTTAAAGTGAAACCGTAGCTTTAGAGTACTTAATGAGATTCACATCACTCAAATGGCTTCAACAGTGTGCTTTCAACCACTTACTGATGAGTTCTTTAACTTTTGTCCTTTCCAGCTTAACAGTGTGAGCCACAGATTTTGGACCAGGACATTGCTTCCCTAGTGATGGAAGGTCTCATCATATCTGTATTGTACTTGGTTCTTATAACTTTCACCAGCTTAGCCAGAGCTCCTTTGTCTCCTGAGTTAACTCATGTGAACACAATGGCAGTGCATATCTCACTGTGAACTAGACATCTCAGTCTACCCTTCTTTTTGATGATGCACTGGGGGACTCCTGTCTTACAACACAGGGAACAGGAAGACAGCTAGCTCTATGGGGTTCCAGCTATGTGCAATCACAAGCTAAGCCTTCTCATTCTGCACTAAGGTGGCAAAGGACAGGTGGTCTCTTGATGGGGACTTTCCTTTTACCTACAGCTTCTCCTTAGCATGGCTAATGGTATTCTCTTACTTTTTATTTGATCTGCCCTTGTGAGCTAGCTTAAGCAGGTGGGTGGCTGTATGGCCATTCAAAGCCTGAGTGAAGTGGTTAATCACTGGAGGCACTTTCAGCTGCTTATAGAAGATAGCCCTTTGCTGCTGCAGCCAGATGTAGCAGGGTCATTTGAGAAAATGGGTCGGGATTCTTTTGAATTGTATGTCCTGTCCAATGCCATTGTTAGGCTTTTTCTCAAATGGGGGATTTGACACCACCTTGGTTTCCTGCTTCTTTAGGGGAACAGAGGCTAGGGCCACTTTCTTTCCCGTGGCCTTCTTTCCTTTTGGCATCCTGGGTGGCTAGAAGAAGGAGAGAACAATTAGTTATTTTAACATAGTGTAGGAGTGAGCACTCCTTGGGCTAAGTGTCAATCCTTCATCCAGTCAGTGGCTGAAGCACTGGACCAGTGACTGTGGCTTCCCTGCAAAGCACCAGGAAATGTAGATAAGGAAACTCATTTTTTTTTTCAAACTGTATCCAGCTTTATTAAAGATACTTTTCATAGACAATCATGGTATTTCAGGCAGGACATGGACTGACAATCGTTAACAGTATACAACAACTTTCAAACTCCCTTCTTGAATGAACTATCAAAATCAGAAAGCCACTATAAAACCCAATGAAGTCTTCATTTGATGCTGTGAATAGGGAAAGTTTAGAGTGAGGGTTGACATTTCACATTTAGCATGTTGTTTAACAACTTTTCACAAGCCGACCCTGACCTTCAGGAAATGAAAGGAAAAATGGCAAAAATTATTAATCTGAAGATCCACAATCTAGAAAAAGAACTGCTGCTCTTCTGAGGGACACTATTCTCAATGACGTCACTGGAAAGTCCAGATTGCCCCACACACTGGTAAAACCAGTCATTGGGAATCAGGTCCCAACAGGTCTGAGGTTAGGAGAGTTAAGTCTATGCCGATGGCAGAGAGGGACAGGAGGACATACAGATGAGTTTGAGTTTTTCCATACCACAAGGCATTTGTGCCAAGGTGGCTATGTGTGCCAACATCAGGGAATCCCTTCCATTTAGGAACAAAGAGGAAATCTCTCAAAACTAGAAGGGAAAGGTGTCTTCCCCCACAGCAATCCAGCTTTGGAGACATTCTACTAGTGACATATGCTCCTTCCCCCCCAAAACAACAATGAAGTGTTCTGTGTGCTAACAACATAGCTTAAAAAAAAAAAAAGTAAAACAAAATTCTGCATTTTCATAAAACTTGATAAAAAATAGTATTTCAAACTGTACAGTCACCAGAAGTACACAGTTATCAAAAACGCACACACTTCACTTGGCATCTCCAGCACCTTCAGCTTTCTGTGCCTGGTCTGTTTGGGCATCTCCATTTTCTGCAGGGTTATTCCCATCCTTGCCAGTATCAGCTTTTCCCTTTTTCCCTTTGGGTACCTTCTCTCCCTTCTTTGCAGGGGCCTTTTTAGGCTTGGGCTCTGGCTTTGGAGGAGCAGGTTTGGCAGACAACCTTGCAGATCTTCTCTGTGGTTCGTCTTTCACCTTGGCTTTATCTCCTTTAGCATCCCCTTCAGCCTTTCTCTTGGGCATGGTGGCGACGACCGGGGGACGCAGGCGCTGGCCGCGGGGATGCAGTGGAGCGTGGCTTTGGTCGGTCGGTCTGGGGGTTCTTCTCCTCTCTTCTTCTTCACACTGCTCCAGGAAACTCATTTTAACTAAAGATAGGTCTGGTCAGTGGTCTCCACCTCAACTAGTATAAATGGACACACTAGATAGTTTTAAGTTTTTTATGACCTTATTTCTCAATTCCACGATAGAATGCAAACTGAACCTTGATTGCTGGAAGATGAGGGGCGGGTATAGCAATACCTAACATGGGGAATGAGGCAAAAACATGTATTATTAGGGTAAATAAAATAACAAGGAAAATGAGGTGTGTGGAACCAGATAAAGTTAAATGCTGATTAATTTTATTATTTCTAATTACTTTTTAGTTTTCTACATTGTCTTTTATTACATATTATACTTCTGTTAACTATGGCAGTATCGTGGGCATAATACCAAACAAAAAAGTAGCAAAGTTATTCAATTTTCAAAGATGGAAATTGTTTTTTAAGTCACAAAGAACTTGCTGGGTTGACTGCCTCATGCCTATAAATCCCAGAAACTTGGGAAGATAAAGCAGGAGGATCACAAGTTCAAAGCCAGTCTCTGCAATTTAGTGGGGCACTCAACAATTTAGTAAGATCCTGTCTCAAAGTTTTTTAAAAAAAGGCTGGGGTTGTGGCTCAGTGGTTAATCACCACTAGGTTCAATCCCTGTACCAAATACACACACACACACACACACACACACACACACACACAAATTAATTAATTAATTAATTAAAAATTAAAAAGCACTATTAGTGTTTGATCAGTCAAAAATGCTATGCTGTAAGTGACTTCATTCTTGAGTTTACAGAGAAAGTCATGTGAGAAAATGGAGTGAAGCAAGACGTTTTTTCTCTTGATTATTTTTGGCATTTTAATCTTTTTAAAAGGCATTTGTTGTTTTTTTGTTTGTTTTTTTAAATTTTTATTGTTTGTTGTTCAAAACCT
This sequence comes from Callospermophilus lateralis, assembly GCF_048772815.1. NCBI lineage: Eukaryota > Metazoa > Chordata > Mammalia > Rodentia > Sciuridae > Callospermophilus > Callospermophilus lateralis. Next base: position 65,175,943 of record NC_135313.1, on the reverse strand, counting down.
TACATAGTTCTTGATATATCATATTTCACAATTTGATTCAAGTGGGTTATGAACTCCCATTTTTACCCCGTATACAGATTGCAGAATCACATCGGTTACACATCCATTGATTTACATATTGCCATACTAGTGTCTGTTGTATTCTGTTGCCTTTCCTATCCTCTACTATCCCCCCACCCCCCTCCCCTCCCCTCTTCTCTCTCTACCCCCTCTACTGTAATTCATTTCTCCCCCTTGTATTTTTCCCCCTTTCCCCTCACCTCCTCTTGTATGTAATTTTGTATAACCCTGAGGGTCTCCTTCCATTTTCATGCAATTTCCCTTCTCTCTCCCTTTCCCTCCCACCTCTCATCCCTGTTTAATGTTAATCTTCTTCTCGTGTTCTTCGTCCCTACTCTGTTCTTAGTTACTCTCCTTATATCAAAGAAGACATTTGGCATTTGTTTTTAGTTTGAGTAAGTTCCATTTGTTGATTCTAGTTATTAATTCTTGTGCTATGAGTGTCCTATTGAGGAATTTGGAGCCCGACCCCACAGTATGTAGATCAGAGCCAACTTTTTCTTCTATCAGAGGCTGTGTCTCTGATTTGATTTCAAGCTCCTTGATCCATTTTGAGTTAACTTTTGTGCATGGTGAGAGAAAGGGATTCAGTTTCATTTTGTTGCATATGGATTTCCAGTTTTCCCAGCACCAATTTTTGAAGATGCTATCCTTCTTCCATTGCATGCTTTTAGCCCCTTTATCAAATAGAAGATAGTTGTAGTTTTGTGGATTGGTTTCTGTGTCCTCTATTCTGTACCATTGGTCCACCTGCCTGTTTTGGTACCAGTACCATGCTGTTTTTGTTACTGTTGCTCTGTAGTATAGTTTGAAGTCTGGTATCGCTATACCGCCTGATTCATACTTCCTGCTTAGCATTGTTTTTGCTATTCTGAGTCTTTTATTTTTCCATATGAATTTCATGATTGCTTTCTCTATTTCTATAAGAAATGCCGTTGGGATTTTGATTGGCATTGCATTAAACCTATAGAGAGCTTTTGGTAATATCGCCATTTTGATGATGTTAGTTCTGCCTATCCATGAACAGGGTATATTTTTCCATCTTCTAAGATCTTCTTCTATTTCTGTCTTTAGGGTTCTGTAGTTTTCATTGTATAAGTCTTTCACCTTTTTTGTTAGGTTGATTCCCAAATATTTTTTTTTTTTTTTGAGGATATTGTGAATGGAGTGGTTGTCCTCATTTCCATTTCAGAGGATTTGTCACTGATATACAGGAATGCCTTTGATTTATGCGTGTTGATTTTATATCCTGCCACTTTGCTGAATTCATTTATTAGCTCTAATAGTTTCTTTGTAGACCCTTTTGGATCTGCTACGTATAGAATCATGTCATCTGCAAATAGTGATAATTTGAGTTCTTCTTTTCCTATTTTTAAGGGCATTGCTTTTTAATTTCAGTTTATTTTGCTTTAGTTTTATTTCTTAGCTGTATTTTTTTCCCTCACAGCTATTATAACCTATTTTTTACTAACTTCTTACTAACATAAGAATCTAAGATATTTTCTAAAAAAAAAAATTAGTGTGAGCACAGTGACCACTTGCCAGAGAGCAGTCAGGAACTCAGCCTTATTTTTAAAATAAGTTTTAAAGTAGTTCAGAAAAAATTTTCATAAGAAATCTTTTAGATTTGTCAAATCTAAATTTAGCTCACATAATGATCAAAAATCAGAGAGAGACTCCACTATCCAGATACAAAATATATACCCTGCCGCAGTCTCTGGCTGGGCACAAATCACGAGTCTCCACACAGCTTGTAGATTCAAACAGCAATTCTTTATTCCCGAACTCACACCAGCCGTCTACAAACACGCTCTGGGGGAATCCACGTTCTCTGCCCAAATCCACTTCTCCCAAATCCACTCTCTGCCCAAATCCACTCGGCATGGGCTTCTGTCTCCCAAAATATACTGTCTGACCCTAAGCACTCAAGAGGAACTCAGCAGCAGGATACGCCCTATTCTAAAGGGGGAACACCCTAATCTCCTATTATGCTAAACTGCCCTATTCTAAAGGGGGAACACCCTAATCTCCTATTATGCTAAACCGCCCTATTCTAAAGGGGGAACACCCTAAACACGGATCCTGCCCTGGTCCTTGAGCAAGGTCACCTTTCAGAAGTCCTTCCACTAGACAGCATGGGAGTAAGCTGGCAAGGAATTTGTCATACCTACTTGGCTGATGGCTCCCAGCAATACCCCATAGCCAAGCCCCCAGTAAACCACTTCCTCCAGCCATAACCCACCTACCTCCAGTTATCACTCAGTTAATCCATCAGGGATTAATTCACTGATTAGGTCAAGGCTATAATCCAGTCATTTCTTCTCCACAACTTCTTGCATTTTCTCACCTGCAAGCTTTTGGGGGACACCTTGCATCCAAACCATAACACATATGTAGTAGATTGAAACTGAACCCCTACTCTCACCTTGCACAAATTTCAAATGTTTCAAGGCCAGAGACCCTGTGCCTACTAGGAAAAAAAAATAGACCCAACTCTCTATCATGTCAGCTCAAGAACTGACTTCCTCAATAAGATACCAAGTGCAAAAATCTAAAATCAAGAATCAATAAATAGGATGGATTCAAACTAAAAAGCTTCTTCATAGCAAAGGAAACAATCAATAATATGAACAGAGAGCCTACAGAATGGGAGAAAATCTTTGCCACCTGCACCTCACATACAGCATTAATCTCCAGGATACACAAAGAACTCAAAAAACTTAACACCAAAGAAACAAATAACCCAATCAATAAATGGGCAAAGAAACTAAACAGGCACTTCACAGAAGAAGAAATATGAATGGTCAAAAAATATATTTTAAAAATGTTCAGCATCTTTAGCAATTGGAGGACTTCAAATTAAAACTACAATGAGATTTCAGCTCACTCCAGTCAGAATGGCAATTATTAAGAATACAAGTACCAATAAATACTGATGAGGATGTGGGTGAAATGTACACTATATCTTACTGATGGGAATGCAAATTGGTGCAACAACTATGCAAAGCAGAATGGAGATTCCTTAGAAAACTTGAAATGGAATGACCATTTGATCTGGTTATCTAACTCCTCAGCATATACCCAAAGAACTGAAAATCAGCATACTACAGTGACACAATCACATTAATGTTTATAGCAGCTCAATTCACAATAGCAAAACTATGAAACCAGTCTAGGTGTCCTTCAACAGATGAATGAATAAAGAACATGTGGCATATATACACAATGGAATATTGTTCAGCCATAAAGAAGAATGAAATTATGGCACTTGCCAGTAAATGTATGGAACTGGAGACTATCATGCCAAGTGAAATTAGCTAAGCCTTGAAAACTAAGGGCTGAATGTTCTCTCTGATATGTGGATGCTGACTCACAATAGGTGGGGGTAGGGGTGGGGGTGAGTGGAGGTTCACCAGATTGGACAAGAGGGAATGGGAAATATAGTAGAATGAGTTGGACATAACTTTCCTATGTTCATATATGAACATACAACCAGTGTAACTCCACATCATGTACAACCACAAGAATGGGAAATTACACTCCATGTACCTATGATATGTCAACATACATTCTACTATCATGTATAACTGCTGAAAAGAACAATAAATATGAATTTATTCATATTTATTCACAACCAACTCTGAAATTGTTATCATTCCATTTTTGATCTATGGTAAGTTTTGTTTAGTTCATTTTACCTGTAATAATTTTTCTTAACTATGAACTGACATCTGTATTTATTTATTTATTTATTTATTTATTTATTTAGTATCAGGGATTGAACCCATGGGTGCCTAACCATTGAGCTATATTCCCAGTTCTTTTTATCTTCTTTTTTGAGACAGGATCTCACTAAGTTGTTTTAAGGCCTCACTAAATTGCACAAGCTCTCTATGAACTTGAGATCCTCCTGCCTCAGCCTCACCACATGCACCACCACTTGAACTGGTGTGATTTCATCAGTGATTTCATTGATTATAAATTTATTCAGTAGAGATTATTGTCTTTAGTACTTAGCATAATTCCTTGTACATTTGTACAAGTTCTGTTCCTTGAAGAAGCAGAAAGTCCAGTCCCTAGGATCAATTTTCTGGTGAGCTCAGATCTTGTGGCTGGTCACTTGGGCCACATAGTTCTTCTGGTGAGCTGCATTTTGGGTGCAAATATTTAAAATCTCTTTTTTTCCCCCCATTTTATGCCATCAGCTAGCCCAAATAGAATTAACTTCATACAGGAATCAAGGAATTCCATTTTTTTTCTTTGCTTTCCTCCTTTATTTTACAGTGCATTCCACTAATTTTCTTAACCTATTTTCATTCCTCTTTCTTCCCAAAGACTAGATTCTATTTGGATGGGGTGCTGTAAAGTCTTTACTGTTTCCTGCCAGGATAATTCTCATTTGCACAAGAGAATATGAAAAGGCTGATTGTTCTTGACACTATTGACTGCTCCTTCCACCCAACATGTGTGCACAGTTTCTGTTTACTCTTTTAAGGACTCCTTCCTCACTATTTAAATATTTAACACCTACCCTACCCACGCACACACTTTAAGGAAGAGAACACCAGCAGATGCATCTTTAAAAAATGGCTGTGTTCCCAGTCATAACTGACTGACAGAGGTGATGGAAGGTTCCAGATTTTCTGGGTGATCTGATAGAAGACAGAGAAGAGGAAGATGGGGGTAGGGGGTGGTGTTACCTTGTTGGTATGGAAGTTACATTGTCGTAACAAACATAAAGTAATTAAAACATAACTTTATTTTGGTCTCTTACTTCTCTATTTAAAATTCATTCAGGGAGAGAATGCCCCCTCGATAATGAATGACATTTCCTATAGCCCCCATGACAACTGTGTAATAGGATCTAGGGTCTCAGTGGGTTAAAAAGTTTCCCAAGGAAGTAGGTGGGAGCCTGTAACCTGGGAAGGCAGGAAGTAGGAGGATTGCTTGACTTTGGTCTTCCTGAATCCTTCCACTTTTCTTATTTTTTTTTTTTTCAAACAGATTTTGGCAGCTCTAGCGTGAGAAAGGCTGTTCTTTCACATTCGAACATAACTGGTATTTTGTAACCAGGCTTCTTTTTCAAAGGTGAACACATTCTCTTTCCCTTGTGAGTTGATTTCATGAGTTCTGAAACAAACTTTAACCTCACTGGTGCTCTCTCAACTCAAATTCCTATTATTTTACCCCGTTTGCTCAATACCTCGGAAGTTCTTGGAAATCTGGTAGTGCACATTTTTTGTGTACATTCTATGAGTTTTGAAAAAGGTGTACATACTTGTACCCATCTCACAAATTAGGAAAAAGACTTTTCCCACCACTACAAAGAATTTCTTTGTACACCTTGCAGTCAATCTTTCTCTACCCCTGAGTACAGGTAACCACCAATCTGCTTCTACCTTTATAGGTTAGATTTTCCTATTATAAATTATCATGCAGATGAAATCATATAGTAAATAATAATTTAGATTTTGCTTTATTAATTTAGAATAATGACTTTAAGATTCATCCATATCAACTAGTTTGTCATTAATTCATTTTATTAATTAACATGAATAATATCTAATTAAATTGATACATAGCAATTTGCTCGTTAATTTACTTATACATTTGAGTTGTTTCCAGTTTTCAGCTACAATTATAAGCCTGGTGTGAGCATTTATGTCCAAGTCTTTGTGCGGACAATTGTTTTCTCTTGGTAAACACTTAGTGGTATTTTGGGTCATGTGGTAAATATATATCTTGACTATAAACTGCTACACCATTCTCCTCTCTCACCAGAAGTATATGAGTGATTCAGCTACCTCAAGTCTTTCCCAATATTTAAAGTGGACACTTTTAAAATAGTAGACAATTTAAGGGGTATATAAGTGATATAAAATTTCAATTGTAATTGGCATTACAATGATGACTTCTAATATTGAACATTATATATCTTATTTTATGAAATATCTTTTCAAGAGTTTTACATGCCATACAGACAATACTTAATGAATATTTGTTGACCTTACATAAGTTGAATGCAGAAAACACAGCTTACTAAAGGATTTCAGTTGAGTTTAAATTGTTTCTTGGCATTTTTGAGGTTCTATGCAAGTTACCAATTGAAGAGTTAAAGGCAATTTTGAAGAACTTAAAAGAAAGTGTGCATTCTCACCTGCCTACCAAATATGGCTTTAGACAATTTGTTCAAGGTCACATAGATAGGTAGTGGACAAGAATGAGAAACTGTATTTCGTCATTCTCAATTTAATTCCCTTTATATTTAACTCTGGATAAAATTTTAAAAATTGATTTTCCTATGTTATTTTATTGAATTTATGCTTGATTCAATTACAGTTTCACCACAGTTATCTCTTCCTGTTCATCATTACTAAGTTTAGCCCCGTGATAAAGACCTAAGCATTCCCCAAATTTATTTTCCTTCATGAGAATGTATTCCAAGTTCCAGACACCTGAATAACAAATGAATCTTAGGTGTTTGTTTGGGAGACCTATGTATTAGGTAGTATCTTTGTTTCTTGCATTATTCTTTTATAAGTGATGAAGTGTTTACCAATTCAGAGGTGACTTGTCTTAAACAAGAAGTACGCTGTGTAATAGCCTGAGTTCTATAATTGCATTTAGGTGTGACTCAGATGAGCTCTATGTGTGCTGTGTATAAATGGATGATAGGCTGGGCTACTCTTTTGCGTAAAACAGGGCATCATTTCCATTTAATAGCTTTGTTAGGATTAAGAAGATAGTGAGAAACAATTCAATAAAAGCCCCTGGTTTTTATCCACGGAAGTTCAGATAAAATTTTTCTGAAGCAAAATTCTATTTAGGCAAGGAAATACAGGAAATAGAGCATATTAATATGGCTTGTATGTGAAAAACAGGAAACTCCTGTAAGCATCATTGATTTGCCTATTTCAATAGATATTTTAAAACCAAAATTCCCTTTCCAAAAAAAAAAAAAAAGAAAGAAAGAAAGAAGAAGGAGAAGGAGAAGGAGAAGGAGAAGGAGAAGGAGAAGGAGAAGGAGAAGGAGAAGGAGAAGAAGAATGCCTTATTTAGCCCTTGAGGCACAATCTACTTATTATTCATTTTTAGCATGGTACATTACACTGACAGCTTATTTTTAAGTCTGAATTTTTCTAATTCTTAAGTATTTGTTTTATACCTACCACTTTTTCATTGAATTATAGTGTATAATGAAAAGTGGCTTCTTAAATCACTGGATAGAATACGTGGTAATCAATTTAGTTTATAGTCCATGTTCATGATTCCTCCAAGATTCTGTTTTGGTAGTTTAATCACAGTTCTTAACAACCATCTTGAAATTTAGAGATAAAAGAAAAGTCTAATTTTGGTGTCCTTAGTCACAAAAATAGTATGGAACAAACTGTAGATGAAGAAGATAGATGTGTTTTATAGTAGTTGAAGAAAATCTCCTAAAATGTTCCTGTTTCTCCCTACATTTATTAGGGGCTGGATTTTCAGTTGGTACTTTGCTGATATTACTGTACTATCATATTACATGTCTGACACTTTTCACTGCTGCTTTTTGAATGTCATCGAGTGACCTCTCCTTTATTATTTTCCACATCTCTATGAAGCAGTTGATATTATCCCCGATTTAGGAATATTGAAGGTGAAGTGCATTAGTTCAGTAGAGAAACTATCCAAGATTAAACAGTATGTGCTTAGTTAAGTTTGTGAACCCAGGTTTGAGGAATTCTGAAGCCCATGCTCTGTCCAATACCCTTGTAGAAATTTACTATATATCTTATAAAAGCAGACAATTGCTGTTACCAAAATTTTATGTTTAGTATTTACAAAGATCCTTGAAAATCCATAGTATAGTAGATTTTTGATTAACAACCTCTGTGTTTTTCAAAAGAAATCATTTTCAAATATTTGCCCAGTTTTTGAATAGTTAAAATTAGATTGCTAACATTTATTTGGTTTAAACGAATAACTTTATATTTAATTATACTGTAAGGTCAGTGATGTTTTGATTTTTTAAAAACTTATACACACACACACACAACACATGAAGATTACATCTATAACATCATATTGAATTTTTTTCACTAGCTGTTGAAAAAGATATCATTAATTTTTACATTGCATTGCTGTAATCAAAATACCCAGTGGAACAACTTAGAGAAGGAAAAGTTTATTTGAGGTTCACTCTTTCAGAAGTCTCAGTCCAAAGACTGCTGACTCCATTGCCCTGGACCCAAGATGAGGCAGCACATCATAGTGGAAGAACCCAGTGGAGGAAAGCAGCTCACTTTATGGTAGCCAGGAAGCAGAGAGAGTGAGGGATAGAGGGCCAGCTGGGAAGAACAACCCATCCAGGACAGGCTCCCCAGTGATCCCCTTCCTCCAGCTACACCCCACCTGCCCAAAGTTACCCCCCAGTCGGTCCATTCAAAGTAGAATTGACTGATTAGCTTTTAACTGTCACAATCCAATCACTTCAACTCTGAGCATTCCTGCATTAACCCAGGAGCATTTTCGGGACACCACACAACCAAACCATGACAATGCTCTATAAATCTGAAATGTAGAATCATAATCCTTAATTCATAGATATTCAAGTGTTCAGCATTTCAGTACATATAATTGTTTTCATATCTGGAATGGGGCATCAGAAAATTTACTGTGATAGGAACTCAAACACGAGGTCCCTCTACACATCACCTTCCTTTTTCTTTGTAGGTGTTGCTGTGCTTTTTAAGTATTATGAGGTTTTAGAGAAGAGATTTTCACTATAATTTGTATTAATTCATGAGTGAATAAAATCTAAATTATGCTTTAAAAATACTCTGTGAAGTAGGCTAAGGAAAAACATTCTAATCCTCTTATAGATTTACTCCAGGTTTTTTATTTTTTTTATTTTTAGTGTTAATAAAATAATAATATGGAAGCTACTTTAAATCCTTTTGAAGCGAGGTGGGTGGGGTATAAATAAGTAATCCAAGTAACAAGATATTTTGAACTATTGACAAGGGTTTGATCCTTCTTTTAGGCCTAGTGATCCTGAAGTAATTTTATCCACACAAGAAAAAATTCAAAGCATTTAAAAGATTTCGCTATAATTACACACTTCATGGTGGCAACTATTATAATAAAGCTCAGCTAATTCGTTCTTTAGTCACATGTTATCCATTTGCTTAGCATTCTTGGATATCTTAAGATTAAGGTCTAATGAATAGCTTATCTTCATTTGATTGACAAGGAGGACTAATGCCTTCCACAAAACAAAAATTTCCTTTTCCTTTCATGACACTACATTCATGTGTTCTTGCCATAAGTCCTTCTTCTTCCAGCTGCCTAAAACTGAGAAGAAAAACAATCTATAGAAAATTAGCATAATTTTAAAAACAATGGGAATGTTTTGTTTATAGAAAGTCAATTACACACATATTAGAGAGCTTATGATGTCTTTTTTATAAACAATGAATAGGAGTTCATATAAACTGGGAATTTTGTATTATACATTTTAAGTTATGAGAGTACTATACAGCAGCTATTCCCCAGTGAAGGGGCAAAATATCACACACACACACACACACACACACACACACCTGTAGATATCACACAAAATATCACACACACACACCATAGATATATTCTGAAATCTGATCATCAGTCAGGATAGGTTAATTGCCTAGTAAAAACTCATTCCCAAATCTCAGTGCTTGTATAACAGATGTCTAGCTCTTGCTCACAGTAGATGGCTCAAATTTGCTCATTACCCATCATGTGGAGTCAGGAGATCTCTGCTTATGGTGTATTTTGAAGGCTCATTTGTCAGGATAACCATAGCCTAGAAAATTGTATGTCACTATGCTAGAGACTAAAGTGAGAACTAGGTGGGTTTGTCATCAATAACAAAATTCTCTGGCTCAAAATTGGCTTGTTGCATCTATGCATCACTTCTTAATTAGGAAGAAACATATAGGCCCACTTACCACCAGGGAGATGGAAAATACAATCTTAACATGTGCATGCAAGGTAGGAGAAGAGGAAATGCTTGTGAAGCAATGGTATTATCAAAATCAATATGTGCAAACAATTTCTGCTAAAGTAAATATAAGTATTATTGCAATGATGCTTGTCAAAAAAAACCCTGTATAATTGGATATAAGTTCATGTAAATTATGTAGATTGGTTACAGCTTGCTACAAAAGATGAGATCCATAGTGTTTAATAAAAATGTTAAATTTATTGTAATATCTGAGAATTTTATCTTTTATTAAAAAAAGAAAGAAGACCAGAACAAAGATCAGTTTTACTCAAGCAGTTGGTTACAAGGAGCTGAAGGAAGTTTGAGATAATTTTCAGACACCCTGGGACAGAATTATTCAATGGAAGTGTGCACTGTCCTGGCTCCAGACTTAATTAGTGATATTTGGGTACTTCAATCTTTTTTTTTTTTTTTTTGTATATCACCAAAAATTCGAAGCTCCAAGCACTGAGAATCATTGAATTGAAAAGGGATTCATGATAGGAGGAAACAGGGCCCATCCTCTAATAAGCAGGAAAGAAACAGGAAATTAAGTTGTCAGGAAGGCACTAGGAAATGCTTCCGAATATAATAATCTTCCTTTATAATTTCAATAAATACTTGATTTTCCCCATTTTTATTCCACTTTATTTACCCTCAATATCTTACTGGGTTTTTCACACAACTTAACTCAACAACTTCATGATACGAGATAAAAGTTGTTCTTGAAAGAGTTACCTTGACAAGTGCTAATTTCTTTTTCTCCACCTTATTATTTTGAAGCAACTCAAAATTACAGGCAAACATAAAGAACAGAACAATGGATATCCACTTACCTTTTACTTACAGTAACCATTTGTTTGTATTTTTCTATATTTCTCTCTTTTCAACACACACACACACACACACACACACATATCCAAGTGCATATATGTACATGTTTGTGTATAGGTATTCATATTTACATTCTTTCATGTATGTATATTTGTATATACATATACATTAATACTAGCCTTTTGTCTAAATTACTTGTGAGGAAGTTTAGATGTCATGGTACTAAATTTTGCCCTAAATATTTCAGTATGTATTTTATAAGTACATGGGCATTCTTCTATATAAGCATAATTATCTACATTCAAAATTTGACTATGATGAAATTAAACAGTTATTGAAATGATTCATTTAAAATTTTCCCTTATTGTCCCGTTAATGCCCTTCATAGCCACCTGACTTCCCCCCATGTTTAACCCAATCAAAAATGAAGCCCTGTGTTTAGTTATAGTGGAGACTATTATTGCTCCAGGGACATAGATCTGATCCACTCAATCAGGAAATTATCTCAGGCTGCCAGAACGTGCTTTGCTTGCGGGGCTCACAGATTACAGGAAGTACAAGCATGGGCTGGAAGGGTTGCTCCCAAGCAACAACTGATGGGATAACTCCAAGGTCATGTAATTTCCCCTGGGGCTTGGAAGCAGCTCTCTGTAGGGTCAACTGATGCAGGCTCTGGCCTGGCCAATTTTTCCTCTCAGCCCAGCTTCCTCAGTTCCTGGCCTGTTTTCCCCAGGAACTCCTATAAGGAACAACTCAGTTATTTGTCTCAGGTTCTGCTTTTAAATTAGAGCAATTTCCCTGCTATAGATATAAAACTAAAAAGGTGATTCCTTTTACCAATTATTCTCAAATTGAATTTTTCTGATTGTTTCTTCATGATTAGATTTAGACAAAACATTTTTTGGCAAAAAGACTAGGTAGAAGATGATATGTCTTGTTTTTGAAATTCTAAATTCTGATATTGCCTTTCTTCTAAGAAGTGTATTGGCCATCTTGCAAATGATATATAGACATCCATTAAAAATTGAATTTATTCCATTTTATACAGGTTTTTAATTTCCTCTCTTGAGTTCCTCCTACTTGACTTACCTGTCTACAGGTTCATCAAATTATGTTCTTATTCGTAAGAAAAGAAAGAGAAAACCTGGTGTGGCAAAAATTGACATAAGTCAATTATCTGAAGGTTTACTATTAATATGTTTTCTGCTTAATGCCATTAGATATACATATTCTTCTGATATAAATCCATTAACAAGAATTATGGAAAACAAACTTAACATTTTAGCTATTTAAATTTCATTTTATCTCAGCCATCTAGAAAAACATTCCTAACTTCTAGAAATTATTAGGTATTTTCCCCTCACATCTTTTAAAAATTTCAAACCTACCATCACTTCTGTCCCAGATGTGACACTTTTCAGAGCTCTAGTGAGCTAGTGGGATTTTATCTTGTGTCATGTTCTTGAAATGGAAGACCAGCAACAGGAGCTGTTTCTCCTCCTCCTTTTCCTCCTCCTCTTCCTCTTACATTGATCCCTTTCCAACTCACCCCTAAATTAGCAGACCATGATTGTATGACTCATGACTGATCTAAGGGTCAAAGCTTTTTTCCTGATCCCTAGGAAGTATCCTGAAAAAAACTCTCCAATAATTGTATGTTTCAAGTAACCTCTTTAAAACAAAAGCGGGGGGGGGGGGGGTCCTCTCTTTATCTTTAGATTCTCTTCATTTCAAATTAAATGATATGTCTTTTCTCCAAACCTTCAAACTGAGTTGTTGTTGTTTTTTACTTCTTTGTGGTATTCCTACTTTAATTCAATGCATGCTATATATTTGATGGATAATGAAGGTGAATGAATATTCAAATTTCAAGGGAAATAGGAGTTTCACTAATTCCACTTAAGCTAGGTTCCTACCAAAATGAGCTTGGATACATGTAAACGTGGGGGATGCATTTGCAGTTTGCAGGCCCTACAGTGTCTACCCTCTAGGTTCCTCTTTCATTCCTCCCTTTCTTCTTCTCTCCCTGCTTCTTCTTTTCTTCCTTCCCATTCCTGTTCCATTCCTCCCTTCCTCTTTCCAGCATGATATCTGAAGAAGAGGCTTAGCAGAAGAAAACAGGATATTCTAGCAGACTTAAATCTTCTTTGTCTCTAAACCACTACTAACAGCAATATTAGTCATCGCTCCCCCAGCTGCCCACGGTGCTATTTAAGCATCCCTCTTTGGGTGTGTTTTTCTGTTTCCTTTTTCACTCCATAGTCACGGCTGTGGAGGAAACACTCCACATAAATATTTATTAGCTTTTTATTTGTATAAATCTGTTCTGTACAACCTGTACAGTTTTCATTACTGACATTCTTCTTTATTATTTCAAATGTAAGTTCATTTTGGTGGTTAAAAGGGACACATCTTTGTCTGTTCCTGTTCTGAATGGTTGAGGTCTTAAGCATCTCCGGCCAGTGAGAAAGTGTGCTTCTTTTTAAAACATTTGAGGGCATAATTATGGCAATCTCCTTTGCTTAACTTTCTTGGTAACTCATATTCCACTCGGAATTATTTAAAGCTACCTTAAGTCAGTTGGTTGGTTACGTTTCCTCTTTCATTTGGTATTAATTCAATTAATATTGAGTGTTTTCTATGAGCCAAGTGCTGTATTAGGTACTGGTAATGATTACCAAATGGACCCAATTCCCAAATGCTTCACAGCTTGAATTAAACAGAAAACAATTTCATAATAAATAGTAGACTCTTATAAAAGTATGTGTTGAGACCTAAAAGTGTATTGAGACGTAAAATTTTGCCCTTTATGTGTATATGGGTACAGTTTAATTTCTCTGGCCCTGTTCCATGAGGGATGAAATGAAATTAAATGAAAGGGTTGAATTAAATGACACAGCCCATGGTGTAACAGTACAAAATTGTGGTAGCATAGGGAATTCTGAGACTAGACCTGTTTGTCCTCAGATCCATCTCCAGCTCCCTCTTCTGCTCTGCTCTGTTCTGCTCTATGCAGGAACAGTATACCCCCACACCCCCTCACTCCAGCCCCAGGCTGACTCTCCCAGGCTCTCTGGGTCTTCTGGCAAGATAAAGTCAAAGGGAGACACGGTTACAGCCACGGTAAGGGCATCATCCTGTAGTAGGGTACAGATGAGACAAGGCACCAAAGAGAGCAGGAAACAGTTTTATTTGGCTGCAGCCAGGTTCAGAGGGTACAGTTTCGCTGTAATTAAATAATCCCCTGAACCCTGAGTTCAGGTAGTTTCAGAATTTTATACCCAGCACATAAGGGGAGGGGCTCAGAAGTTCACAGTTTACAGAAGTTCACATAAAAGCAGCTTTTTCTTTCACTGTTAACCTTTCAAGGACAAGGCAAGTTAACCCTTCAAGGACAACACCTGAGAAGGAGAGAGCTTCTTGTCTCCTTTCTTTCCTCCCTCTGCCAGCTGTTACCATAGAGCCCAATTGGTAACTTCTCTAAGAAATGTAGACATCTCTGTGAAGCGCCAGCTCAAGGCCAGAGAACTTGTTAAAGAATTTGTCTTCATTTATGTTTTTTAAATCACATTTTGCATTTGCAAACACACTTCTACAAACTACTATACTGGATAAATGTTTGTAAAAAACTAGTAAAGGGGCATTCAGCACCTGGAATGCTGAGTTCTTCCAGGCCAGTGGCCAAGTAATATAGAGCAATAGGAAAATAGGAATTTTACCTACATTGAACTCTTTTGTAGAGACTCTTTTGCTGATAGACCTAAAATCAATTACAGTGAACTAAGCTTCTGGAGAAGCTTAGTTAAGATTTTCTGTGGAGGAGGGGGTGCCACTACAATCCTTAAAGAAGAGGAAGACAGGAAGACACTGTGTCCCTGAGAACAAAAGGAATACTCCTTTTGTTCTCAGGTACCTGATCAAATAAGGAAACAGAGCAGGCCTGGGCCAGGAAGGCCTACATAAACTAGAAGGAAACGAACATTCTCTCCTGGATGCTGGGAACTAAGGCAAGATGGTGTAATCTGTGGAAAGCTGCCACTGCTTCTGTAGCCTAACTTATAAAACTCTCCCTGTGGTAACAGGTGCAGAACTGAGGGCATTGTGTAAAGGACATACATCATCCATCCAGCTGGTAACCTCTGAACAAAATGCCACGAGGAATTTTTTGGTGGTGTCGTGAGGGAGAGGAGGCATTTCTTTCTTTCTTTCTAAAATTGTTTTATTTATTTATTTTTATTATTTGTTCTAATAAGTTATAAATGAGAGGAGGCATTTCTTGATGAAGCACTGGAATGGATAGAAGTGTTCATGTCTGGCCCCTGCCACTGGCCTCTGACAAAGTCATCTGTCCAGCTTGTCACCACTGGGCCTTCCCCATAAATATTTCCTAGTAAATCTTATGCCTTATCCTCCACCCTTGCCCTTGCCATCTCCAGGTGTCGACTTTGATCTCCCAGTAACCTACCCCACGGTCCTAGCTCAATTGGTCAGTGGACATTGGTTACAGTAGATTAAAGGGCAGGATGGGGAGTGGACTTGAGGGAATGAGAAATCAGGACAGCTCCTCCTCCTTTCAGGTACAGGGTCTTCTCCGTGGATGTCTCTCCTCTGTGACTGCATCCCCCCACTGCAATCCAGGCCAACTTCAGTTCCAGTTTCTACAAGGTGGTCATCTTGTTGCTCATAATTGCATGCTTTTCCTTTTGTCCCTCCATCCTCTGGATCATAAGGAGTTCCTGCTAATGCCAGCCTCCAGGGTCACTTCCTTCACTATGGGTCCCACCCCTAACCATTCTTTCATTTGTGATCACTGAATATGGTTTCTGTTTCCTTGATTAGAGGTAAACATATATAGTATTTATCTCTTACTTATTCTGGGCCAGTGAAAGTGCTCTAAATAATTATAGAAGAAAAATATTAGCATAGATACATTAATTGAGCTAATACAAATTAGTTCTGATGATGGACATAAGCATCAATAGAAATGCTTGTTTTATGGCCCTTTATTGAAATATTAAAGAAAGACACAGGATCCTTTTTTTAAAATTTTAATCTTCAATTTTTTAAAACTTTAAATCTCTTGCAAATTAAGGCCTACATAGATCAAGGTAGAGGAAATCTTTAATGAACAAAATTACTCTGTATACTTCTTGGTTCTTAGGGTAAGTGGCTTTATTAAAGCCTCTCTATATATATCATACGTCTCACTCTTCTACCCAGTGTGTTAATTAAAAAGAAAATTATAATGTTGAATGTTATAGCAACCTAATGTTCGGGCAGGATCAAGAGATATGAGTCCTCTTCTTAAAGACATGACTTAGGCCCCCCACTTTTTTTTTTTTTTTTCATTTCTTTTATCTTCATTTCTTGTAGGTTGTTAAGATACCTTTTATTTTAAAAATTTTTTTAGCAGTTTCACCAAAGAGAACAATAATCTGTACTTTAGGAGGAGATTTTACTTTAAAATAATAGGCAGTTAAACTCTTTTTGTGGGGAACTAATTTTTATTTAATTTAGTCATTAAGAAAAGAAGAAAAGGGGCTGGGGCCGTGGCTCAGAGGTAGAACGGTCGCCTACCATGCATGAGACACTGGGTTTGAACCTCAGCACTACATAAAGATAAAATGAAGGTATTGTGTCCACCTATAACTAAAAAATAAATGTTAAAAAAAAGAAGAAGAAAAGGGAATGAAACTTCTCCATCAACCTCCCCCAACTTTATTTATACATATATGAAGAGGAGAGGTTCATAGTGATTGTGTATGAAGAAAAAGAATGATACCATGCTGTTACAGTGGCTGTCCAGAGACCAACAAGGTGAATATTCACTGAACACACAACTGTAGTAATTTCTTGTGGCATCTGACTTTAAACACAAACTGGATGATTTAAAACAACACATATTTATTACTCACAGTTCTGGAGGCCATCTGGGGACCTGGTGGAGGCTCTGTTCCTTGCCTTTTCCTGTTTCAGGTGGCTGCCACCAATCCTTGGCTTGTGGCCACATCACTTCAGCCTCTGCTTCCATGATTGCACTGCTTTCGCATCTTCTGTGGTGAGATTCACTTTGTCTCTCTCTTTTTTAAATTGTTGTCTTATACTTTTTAAAATTAAATTATTTATTTATTCGAATTTGTTATACATGATGGCAGAATGCAATTCATTTCATATTATACATATAGAGCACAATTTCTCAAGTCACTGATCGTACACAAAGTATTTTCACACCATTTTTTGTCTTCATACATGTACTTAGGGTAATAATGGCTAATTCATTTCACCATCATTCCTATCCCCTTGCCCTCTCCTCCCCGCCCTCCCCCCTTTGCTCTATCTAAAGTTCTAAAGGCTTACCTGGATGATACCTGGAATAATCTCCCTATTGCAACATCTTTAACAGTCCCCCATTGTCATGTAAGGTAACATACATAGATTCCAGGGATTAGAGAGGGAACACATTTAGAGGGCATTATTCAGCTTACTATAGTCAGATGAAGTGCATGGAGAGGGTGGTATGAGTTTTATTTGCTTGTGGTCTCTAAGAGTCTGATGAGATGCAACTAAATTATAGTTAAATGCTATCTTCAGTGTTAAGATCTTAAAGGACTGCAAAATATTGTCTACTTATTTATATCTTGGATCATATGCTGGATATGGAAATAATATGCCCTTTGGAGTGTATGAATCAAAGGGCCAAAACTTGATTAAAATCAGTGTGATCAATGATAATTTTTGTTCCAAAGATGTTATGGAAAATATTGTATTATCTATATAATTCTCTGTATAATGCATATTAAAATCTATTTCCTCATTCTTTTTGAAATTCTGCTTTATCTCCTAAATCTGTTAGAGTTATAAAATTTTAAGTAAATTTTCCTTTTTTTCTTAATGGTTTATATTTTATGTATTTTCACATTATATAGATTTTTTATGATTGTTCTACTTTCATTGTGCAGTGTAACTATTGCAGATATATAATAATGATTTTATCCCATTAATATTTTTTTGCCATGATACTTGATTCTTGTTTAAATTCCAATATTTTCATCTCTCTGTTCTTCTGCTCTATTGTATTCCTTTAGAATTAGACACTTCCTGAAATCTTTTGTTTTCACATTTTGGGGGTTCAGTTTGCTTATGTGTATGCTTCTTGAAACCTGCAATAGCTTGTATTTTTATCATTTGATCTAATCTGATTATAGTTGCCTTTTATTGTTTTAGTGTAAACCCTTTTAATTTTACTGTGCCAAATGATGTGCAATCTTATTTTGCCTTTTATTTTATACTTCATAGTGCATACTCATTGATTTCTACTTTCCTATGCATTATATGTCACTGAAACTTTACTTTTTCCTATTAATTTTTTCCTACAAATATCTGTACAATATACATTTGTTTCATATTTGTTCTATAGTTTTGCAAGTATATGTGCACATATAATTTTATTTACACATATTTTATACATATTATGTACATGTACAATTATACATATATATATACACAGGTTAATATACATATATAGACTACATGTCATTTTTAATCAATGATAAGAATAGATTACTATTGATTCTCCTGCATGAGACTCATCACACTCTTATTTTCCCTTTCGCTCCTCTCAATGTATATGAATTAATTATTTTTTATAGCAAATTCTTTGGTATTAATTAGATCTTTTTATTTTGCTAGTCAGCTTCTACTTGCTATGACCAAAATACCTGACAAGAACAACTTGAAGGAGGAAAGATTTACTTTGGCTTATGAGTTTAGAGGATTCAGTTCATGGTCGGCTGGCTCCAAGGCAGAAACATCATGGCAGAAGGGTATAGCAGAGGAAAGCTGTCAGCTCATGGCAGCTGATAAGCAGACAAAGAAAGAGAAAGGGGCCAGAGAGAAGATAAGCCCTTCTAGAGTATGCCTGTGACCTATTTCCTGTAACTAGGTCCTAGTTCTCAGTAGTCCATTCAACTATCAATGGATTCATCCACTGATGAGGTCAGAGCCCTCCTGACCAAATCACTTTCCAAAAGCCTCTCTACCAACCACAGGAGAGTTTGGGGACATTCCAGATCCAAACCATGACATATATTTTATATTTTCTTTCCCCAAAACATCTACTAGGAAAATGATAAAACATAACTCTGTTAAAATTACTAATTATTTAGTAATGTTAATTTTAATGGATATAGCGCACATCCTCAGTTTTAATCTTGCAAGTCACGATTACAATACAGTTCATAGCTGAACAATTGGTCTTTCCACATTATAAGTGCATCTTAGTAAGTGAAAACTTCACCAAGACAGGTTTTTATTTAATTCCACAATGTCCCATAACTCATGATTTCAGACTAGGCCTTCAGGTTCTGGCTCACTCTATATGTTTATACATTATGCTCTCCTGTGATCATTAATTTATCTTGAGCACATTTTAGTTAGGAGAAAAATATTCTAAAGCCATACTTTAAAATGACTGTAGTAGCAACATTATTCACAATAGCTGAAAGATGGAAGAGACCCAAATACTCATTGACATAAGAAGGGACAAATGAAATGGTATACTTGATGCGTTTACTAGGTCAAAAAGGAGGAGTGAAAGAAAGAGTAATATTCAAAAATTATTAGAAAAAAATTATGTAGGGCCCAATAAATACTTAAGTTTCTAGTTTGAAAGCACTAATCAGGTCAAATCAATGTAATGTAACTCATAGCTTCTGCCAAAATAAGATTCAAGACAGGAAAAATAGGAAGGGCAGTTTGTTACCCAGTGAGAGGGTGATGTGTTTAGTCTGCAGATGGTAAGATTTAGATGTTCTGGAGGCAACTGGAGGCATTTGAATCCAGGTTTGGTTGAGAGCTAAGGTTTGGAGAATCAATTGAGTAGTCATTGGTAGAAAACTGAAAATTGGAACTAGATGGCAGGATCAGTGAGCCAAGTGAAAGTAAGTTGAAAGACCCTGGGACTGAGGGTCTCTCTCTTGCAGTGAGAGAAGGAAAAGTTACTAAGGGGGATGCAGAAGCCCAGCAGCAAGGAAGGAGGAGCCTATGACAATGGTCCTGCCAGTGTTCCTCCACAGTTACACCTGGTGTCAAGATTGGTTTTTTTTTTGTGTGTGAATATGTATTAAAAGTTTAATTTAGCAAAAAGTAAATGTTTAACACATTCTGAAATGTTTGAACTCCTTAAAAAAGGTAGGTTGTTGGGGCTCCTACTAACCCATGATTAGTCTTGGGAGGATGCCAGAAGGAACTATTCTAAGAATAGGTTAACACAAGATGTCAGAAATATTGAACGTTGAAGGAGACCAAAGAGAATAAAAACAGAAAGAAGATAACATTCAGCAAGGAGAACTCTAGAATTCTGTAAAGGAGATGTCTGATTATTGTGACCAAGGGAAGTCAAGGAATTAGTAAATGCTAAGAAAATGGGATTGGTCTCAAACATCCTTCTGAGAACTTTGGTGACTTGAACTGTGTGTGTGTATACACAGTGTGGAGGATTGAGCCCAGGGCCTCACACGTGCTAGGCAAGTGCTCTACCACAGAGTTACATTCCCAGGCCCCCATTATACATTTAAAAAAAAAAAATCTGGTGTCCTATCTCTTCCAATCTTGATATTCTCCAGGGAAATGGAAACCTGGCTGAAAAGCCCACCCAATCTGCTGTTGAGGAACAGGGAGTCTCTTTATGTATACTGTGATGCAAGAAGCTAGAGGAAATTTTAAAAAGTCTTGTTCTGGAGTCTGTCAAATTATTATAGAATCAAGTTATTCATGAAAGGGCTCTTCAGAAACTAGAGATCTAAGTTCACTGCTTACAGCAATAGGGCTGAAGAGCCAAAAGCTTCTAGTTACCTGCAGTAGAAAGAAATAAATGGCACTTATCTGGAGCCAAGTATAAATACCTGTGGTTAAAGTCTGAACATTCCCAGCTTGCTACTTCAAGGGCAAGCAGGACTCTTTTATTAGAGTCTAAACCCCACAGGCATCTAATATCCTTAACTGTTATTATATCTCAACCACCAATATCACCATCATTTCCAGTTAGCATTAACAGAGCACCTGACTCAGAAACAGTGCCTGAACCAGAAAGTCAGGGACTAATTTGGTTCTGAGGTGCCTCGTAGACTGTTTCAGTTAGTTTTTTTTTTTCTTCTATGACCAAAAGACCTGACAAGAACAATTTTAGAGGAGAAAAGGTTTATTTGTTGGCTCACAGTTTCAGAGGACTCAGTCCATAGATGGCTGACTCCATTCCTCAGGGCTTGAGGTGAGGCAGAACATCATGGGAGAAGAGTGTGGCAGAGGGAAGCAGCTCACATAATGATCAGAGAGCAGAAAGAGACTAGGCTCAGTTCACTAAATATATACCCCAAAGGCACACCCCCAATGACCCACAGCCCTCCCTAGCCACACTCTACCAGCCTGCAATTTTCACTTAGTTAATCCCTATCAGGGGATTAATCCATAGATTGGGTTAAGGCTCTCATAACCTAATCATTTCACCTCTAAATCTTACATTCTCTCACACATGAATTTTTTGGGGGGATATCTAATATCTAAATCTTAACACAGGCCATTGTTTTACTACATCTTTGCCAACATTCCAGGAAGCATTTGACTTGTAAACTTGGACCTCTGTGGTCCACTGAGGAGCATTTCTGTGGACAGATGTTTGAGGAACCTGCCATGAGCTTCTTCTCAGGTGCCCTTCTCCCCTTGTTTTGTGCTTTAGAATCTGTATAATCACAGGGCCAGCACAGGGAGTGGTCGAGTCTGAGCATCCATTCCTGAGGTCAACAGAGCACAACAGGCTTGATTTGGAGTCACTCTTGTCTTCCTGACTTTTACTTTCATGCTATATAATCCATGCCCTTGGAGCCAGGTGCAATGAACCTTGGAATCTTTGTATTTACCCCCCAAAATAGTATGTTTTCCTCTGTTTATATAAGAAAGATAGGGTTTACCTACCACATATTCATCCATTTATCCATCATTTAATTCTCATTTATTTACTTAAAACTTATCCATTTATTAAGAATGTTACATGTTCCATGCCCATCCTATGCTGCTCAAAGGGATTAAACATATTACTTGCCAACATGAATAATTAATAATAATAATAATAATAATAACAACCTGTACAAATGGAGAATCAAATCTAAATGGAATTCAGAACATGAAAAGAACACATCCAATTAGGAGCAGGAAGACATAGAACCTGATAAGTTCTATGTTGAACAATTACGCTAAATGAATGTGCTTTCTCTAGAAGATAAGAATTGGGCTAGAATTCAAGATTACTGCATTTTAAATCAAAATTTCAACTTGTTAGGGAAATTCATGGTTATGATTAGAGTATTAGCCCCGATTTTGAAACATTTCAATCTGGCCTGATTCAGAACTTTACTTTTTGAAAAGTTTGTTTCATCATATCAAGATGCTCTAGTCCTTTTATTTGCAAAGTCATTTAAAACCTAAACACTGCTCTCTCTCTTCCTGGGATTGGTGACTTTTGAATTGCAAGAAAGAACAATGTGTTTTCTTCAGTTTTGCACACAGGCCACTAGATGGTAGCATTTTACTTCTTTTGAGATGTCAGGCAGGTCTTGCAAAATGCTGAGCTGTGCCTGGAGGGCTTTGTGGTGTGGAAAATCATCAGAAATCTGCAGTGAAACCCACCGATCTTTGATTGATCTTCAAAGAGGAGAAGAAATTATTCTATGTGATTGTTTTACCAATTTGGGGGTATATAACCCACTAATTTGGCCAAGCTCTTCGTCTTTGTGGTTGAGAAATTATCGGAACATTTAAATTTTAAATTCATCCTTACAGAGCCACTAATGAAAATCTGCTTTTAAAATATATTTTTTGTAACTTTCTTTTCTGGTCTATATTTTCATCGTTGAGGAGAAAGTACTTGTTAATGCCCACGTTTAAGCACACTACACTCAGAAATGTGTACATATCACAAAACCTTTGGCAATGACACCAGGGCAGGCTCCACTGCCTTTCACTGTGAATGTGCCTGTGGACCACAATGACATCAGCTTCTTCCATCTATCTAATCAGTCTTCTTTTTGTTGCCATTTATTTTTGTACCTTTTCATTTAGTATGGTTCCAGGTGTTTTTGTATGTTTTGTATGTTTATCGCCTTAATTACTTCATACGCTCTTTGTGGGTAGAGACTCTACATTTTCCTTTCATTCCCTACAGTGTTCAGCGCCCAGAAAAGATGCTCCTCAAAAGCTTCCTGAATCTAATGAAGTAGCAAGCTACACCACCAAGACAAGCCAAAGTTAGGCGGTGAGTTACCTGAAGGGCATCCCTGGAGCCCTGTCATTGCTTATGTCAGCATCCTATTTCCATTCCTAGAGCCCACAATTGCCACTCTTCCAATTTTCCTGTTTCGTGTCTTATTTCATCAGTGCTTAAATTGGGGGACTAATGGAACCTTATCTCCTAAAAGTATCTGTATGCTTTCCTGTAAATTACTGGAAACAGTGTCTTCTCTCTTCAAATAGCAATTCTTAAAAATAACAATCCTAATGATTGCTCCTGATTCCTTGTTCAGAAATCCTATAGAGTTCACAAGCATGATAATGCAGATTACATTTGGTTATTAGAAACCTAATCCTTTCGAAAGAGTCCATGGTGAAGAAAGTAGATTGCTCTTATTCCTGATGCTTATGACCTTGAAACATTGTCATTGATCACTGTATTTAATTTGATACTTTACTATGATATTCTATTTAGTCCCTTTAAAAGAATTATAGAAGAGGCTAATTACAAAAATTGCTTCTGTAGAGAATTTTTTTGAAAGATTTAAGAGCCTAACCAAGGAGAGGAAGGGACCATGGAGAAGTATGATGGATGCAGATTCTCAGGACCAAGTGAAATCTGGATATGGAAAATGAGCAGGACAGAAGAGGCTGGGTTACGTCTATATTCTTGAATGATTTGAGGAAGCATTATGAGTACAGGACCAAAGGAGGAAGAACAGACCCGGGGCAAAGTGGGAGTGCCTGAGTTTATTCATGATGTCTGTGAGATAGATGTCCAGGTGGAGTTGTCAGGAGGCAGTAGAAGATCAGAAGTGCAGTCCCGAGAGAACTTGAGCCAAACATATAGAGTTGGGACCCACCAGTACATGTGACAGCAGCCTCTCCAAGTGTGTCTGACATTGTATACAATAAGTGATTAATTATGAAGTTTTAGGGAACATCAATATTTATGTGTTGAGGGGAAAAAAAGGGGTGGAGCCAGGAAAGTCAAATGTCTGGGACTGTTGTCATGGATGCCAGGGATAAAGCTAGATTCAAGAAGACTGCAGGGTCAATAGGGCTCAGTTAACAGGAGTTCTGAGAGGATAGGGAAAGTTTGAATTTTGGAACCAGAAGATCAGGCTCAAAAGAGCCACAGGCAAAAAGTGTATCTTGTAGGGAGCCAAGGAATAAACCTTCTTTGGGATTCTCCCCAGATTATTGCACAGTGCTGAAGATAATACAAGGCACCCCCTAAATATTTTGCCTGTTAAACACACCTGAGTCATAGTAATCATAAAAACACCAAAATGATTCTTAAATGGGGAGAGGAAAGAGGTTGTCTAGAAGAGAGCATAACAAAGTATCCGGGGAAGTTTTATCAAACTACCCAGGATTCTCACTTACTCTAATTCAGACCTCTGTGACCTCTTAAAGTTGCAAGATTGGAATCATTCCAATAAACGAGAGCTGACACTGAGGGGAAGATTTGGAATCGTACTCACTATGGCAGTTGTAGAAAAAATAGGAGAACCACAAAGACTCCGTGATTATAAATAGTTGATTGTATGTTTGTTCAGGTGTATTAAAGTTTGTATATATGCATGACTTTTACATTCAGCTTATTGTGAATATGTGAAAATTACTTTCAAATGTCTTTCAAACTTACTTCCAAAATATTTGTTGTTTCTTAACATGCCCAATTTTGCCATAGTCCAACACAAAGTCCTTTGCTAAGAGAGGTGAAATAACATGCAGAATTCAGTAGTTAGATTCAATAAGTAAATATTGAGCACTAATAAAATACTAATTAGGCATTGTGATTCATTTTGATAAAATAGCTCTGTCCTATAAAGAAAAACAAACTTCTTGTTTGTAGACAACTTGTTCTCTATGTTCACAAGACTGATATCTACACCAGATCATATGGAACATCATTTTCACCAGTAACACCATTTCTGCATACCTAATCTACAGAATGAACACCCTTCACCACTTTATTCTATTTCAAAGCAACCAGTTCACAACTTATAATTGTATGCTCAGCAGTTAATGTCTGTCTCACTCATAAATCATGAACCACTTAAAAGCAAGAATCAATTCTTTTTGTAGCAAATTCAACATTGAGGGAATTTTGGGAAGAATTCATTCAGCAAATATTTGTGAAATGAATGCATGTATTTCCAGATTATATTGACATGAAGCAATGGGAAATAATTCTATTGACATCTTTTCAAGCATTGATCTATATATTTTCTACTATGAATTAGTGATTCATAGGCACTGTGTATTTATTAATTTGTGTATTTTTAATTCATCAGATTTTTAATGTTTTGGGTTATAATATATATAGCAAACAATTTTCCTGGTCTTTAGTTTGTCTTTTTGGTTAAGTTATATACAGCCAGATATGCTCATCTTTTTTTTAACAGGTGTTTTGTTTTCTCTTTTGCTTAAATAAGAAGATTGCCATCAAGGATTTCCTTCTAGTATTTTTATTGCTTTATTGTAAAAATATTTGATCCACCTGGAATTTAAAGAAATATATTGTGTAAACACTTACTGTTATAATTAAAGCTTCGTCCCAGGGTTTCATAAACTGACTTCCAGACCACTCACTTATAATTGAATCAAGCCTTTATTGAAGCACACCAGTGGCGGCTGACCAGAACATAAAGCTGTTCCCCTGATCAACCCCGAACAATTGCAAGGGCACTCCTTATAAGCCTGAAAACCGCAAAAGGGATGTTCAGGGGGTCTAGCCAATGCAAGCAAGCCAGGTTACAGAAGCGGGACAGTGCAGTCAAGCGGAGGGAAGCCTAACCAATCACAGTTAGCCCAGTCACCCCAGTTACAGAAACAGAGCCCCAGTACCCTAGTTACAGAAACAACACCACATTAGGTAGTTCCGTGTTCTTAAAGGTTTCTATAGCAAAAGGAAAAGAACATCTTGCTCCAGTCATGACTCTTCTACTTGGCATGGTTGTTTTACAGAATGAAGTCATAAAACAAAATGGAGTCACATTTGCTCCTACTATCACAACACAAAATTCTAAATTTTTATTTTTACCCATAAGTTTTCCATTGAGTAATACTGATTTAAAACCTCATTTTGTCATATATGCAGATCTCATGTGCATTTGGATATAATTCTAGATTCTCCATTCTGTTCCTTTGATTTCTTTATCCTTGTGCCAATATTATACTCTTGTGATCACAGTAGCTTTATAACAAGTTTTAAAATCTGTAAAACTACATTAATTTTGCATAATAATTTTGTATAATAATAAAATTATGTATTCCTATCCAATATCACTTTATTCCTCTCCATTTATATGTTATTGTTTTCTTTATGTAGCCCCTGGATCTTTCTAGAAATTTCAAGGTTTTATTGTTATGAGAATATTTCTATTTCATTTTCATTTATAGTTGTATTGATAATGAAAGGCAAAACTATTGATTTTACCATATTTATCTTGTCTGCTGCCCTTGTAAAAATTTCGTATTATTCTAATTATTCTTCAATAGTGTTTCTTCAGTTTTCTAGTTACAACATAATCTCATCTAAAAATACAGATGATTTTGCTTATCTTTCCAATATTCATAGCACATATATTTATAGTATTGCAATTATTAGAAACTTTTAAAAATGTTGAATAATCCATTGTCCTAGTGGATATTTCTACATTGCTCTGGATTATAATAAAAATAATTTCTGGGGCAGGGGCTGTAGTTCAGTGGCAGAGCTCTTGCCTAGGCACTAGGCACTAGGTTCGATGTGAGGCACTAGGTTCGAACCTCAGCACCACATAAACAACAAAATATATGCCACCCATTTACAACTACAAAAATAAAAAGATAATAATTTCATCATTTTACTTTTCTGTGTTTGCTAGTTTGTTTTTGTTAGATATTCTTTAGTATATTAAATTTCCTTATAATCTTACTTTGAGTTTTTATTATATGGGCATAACTGCTGGATTTTTTTAAAAATTTTGTGAACCTCATTACAGAATCATGACTTTATGCTGGTAATTGTACATACAAGGCTACACACACACACACACACACACACACACATTCCAAGGATGAACAATACTTTTATTCCTAATTGAAACACTACTTCTTATATCATTCTTTTAAAATACTTTTGCTTTTTATTGCATCACTTAAAATTTCGCAACTATTATTTATAAGTTAAATTAGTCTACACGTTTGAAAACGATTTTACTAGCATGTTAAAGTTTGGATTGTCATGCTTTCTTAAAACAATAGAGAGAACTTCTTGTCTTTTGTGTTGTATGGAATAATTTAAATAGTATGTAGATTATCTGAATATTAAGATTTTAAAATGCCATTTAATACGGTTGCTAAAAAGAGTTTGGAGGGATATCGTCGAACTTGCTAGCATTGAAGTTTTTTCAAATTTCATTTCTACCTAACACACATTTTTCAGAGTTGAAAAAGAGCATGTTTATTTCCATTAAGGAAACATGCTGAGAGTCTCTATATACCAATTTTCACAAAGCAATTTTGTAGGAAAAATGTAAACCAACAACCCTGATAAAAAACATTTCATATCAGTATAATTTTCTTTACTGAAACAAAACCTTTAAGGTGAGGAACCAAGGAAATTAAATTTACAAGGGAAATCTGAGGTTGTTCCAATATGGGGGTAAAGTCAAGCATATTTTATTATAAGCACAGTTGTCAAGATTGATGCTTCATTTGAGGTAAAAAGTAGAGAATTAAAATGACTTTCATTTAGATACATTCTACTGAGACTCATAAAAGTCATTTATTTTTTAAATATCTACCTCTTTCACCATCAAAGAAATGACCTACACATAACTGGCTAATTCTCCAAGACTATAATCTATGAGGGCATAAATGTATACTTTGGATACCTTCCTTATTCACATGGTTTGATTTCAAAAGCCACTTCTTTGTGTTTTGTTTAATTGAAAATTAATTATCCTACAGGCAAGTCCCAAGACTCCAATCCAGGAAATGCTGCCTCATAGAGTTTTTCCTTTGCCTTAACCAATTATAATTTCTGGAATCCACTGAGATTTTTATATTATAAAGTTAATTATTTTGCATAATCTGGGAGAAATGTCTAATCTGATAACACTTGTTTAACTGTGATTTTTGAAACTATGTCTTGAATACTCTGTCACCCTGAACAAAGACTGCAGTTCTAATAACAAATATTTAAATTGATTATTTCCATCTCCAGGACCATACCATAAAGACCTATGTGAAGCAAAGATGTTAACATAATCAAATCTGAATAATCAGCACAAGGGACTGTTAAATATTCCATGCAGTCTTCATAATTGCTCTGAATTAACACATCCTGAAGGAATGTGTGCATGCACACTTTTGAAAACATTTTAAATGAGATTGACAAGCTAAAGAAAGGTTCGAGATGTGGCTCAGTGGCAGGGTACCTGCCTAGGACATGCAAGGGCCTGGGTTTAATCCCTAGCACTGCAAAAAACCAATAAATAAAACTAAAGGAAAAAATATGTAATTACTGAAATGTTAACTTTTAAAAAAATAGTACTCTTTTCCCAATAACTGAATATCAAACTTTTAATTTGCCCAAAGCACATAAATCAATATCAACCATATTCCATGATATCAAGCAAAGTTAACAAATTTAAAAGAATTTGTTTTTTTTTTTTAACACAAAGGACTCAAATTAGAACATAGTAAGATAAAAGATAATCTCCCAAAACTTGTAAAATAAGGATACTGCTAAAAATCTATGGGTCAAAGAAGTTGGAAGGGAACTAATTAGACAATGAATTTAGTGAAAATACCAATTTTAAGAATTTGTAGATATATCGAATACACACTTAGAAATGGATAACATTAAAAATATCAGAAATGAGGAATAGGCTCAAATAAATAATTATTGTTATTGACTGGGGAATCTTGGGGGTGGGTGGTAGTTGGAAAGCAAAATAACCCAAACTCAAACAGAAGAAAGGATTTAACAAAACTGAGTCCGGAGTTGAATTAAATCAAAACTAGTAGCAATGAAAGAAATAAATGAGACAAGTAGCTGATTGTTTAAAATGATTAACAAAATTCACATGTTTGTAGTAACATTGAAGAAGGAAAGAATAGATGAGTTTTAAATATCAAGTATTAAATGGAATAGTAATTGCTACAGACCCTGGAGACATCAACAGTGTAAAAAGGAAATAGTTGTACCCTGCTTTGGGCACATGTAATTTTGTCCTCCAAGGGTACTGTATGTTGGAAGCTTGGTCCATATTATGCTGCTGTTGGCAGGAGGTGTGAAATCTTTAAGAGGCAGACCAAATGAAATGTAATTGGGTCTTCGTTATCATTTTTGAAAGGGGATTAGGTAGTTATCCCCATTTAGTTCCTGTAGAGTGAGTTACGAAAGAATGAACTGGCCACTCTCTTTGCCTCCCAGTCTACCAGATCTCTCCTTTGTTTTGGATGTGCTCCCACTATAGTAATGCCATCTCTCTTGGGCCCTCCTCAGAGAGCAAACACATGGGAATTCTCCATCTAGGAATTTTTGGTTCTACAACTATGGTTGGTAGTTGGCAGTTGATGGTTGTGGTCTTTGGATATTAGTTCTTTGATTTGGGTTTTTTGTTTTGTGATTTTGGTTTGTTGCTTTGGTTTGCTATTTTATTTTATTTTAGCTAGCATCTTTAGTTGATGTTCCTGCTTAGGATGCATAGCAAGAGCAGAGACTAGTGTAGTGTAGCAGGGGCCCAGCTCTTGTGTTTGAGACAGCCTTCATGAACTGTTGTAAGGTGCTCAGGGCCACTGGACATGGTGGGTTTTCCTAGTGAAATTAGCTCACCATATCCTCACTGGGGCAGAGGTGGCAGCCAAAGTCC
This sequence comes from Callospermophilus lateralis, assembly GCF_048772815.1. Taxonomy (NCBI): domain Eukaryota; kingdom Metazoa; phylum Chordata; class Mammalia; order Rodentia; family Sciuridae; genus Callospermophilus; species Callospermophilus lateralis. The sequence continues at coordinate 65,145,892 of NC_135313.1, read as the reverse complement.
TGTCAAAGAAAAAAGGGAACTTCTCTGTCTACTTGGGCCTGGAATATCCCAACGGGTCCCAGGTTATTGAAACCTGTAAACATATCTGCATCATGATGGAATATGCGGGGGGTGGGGGAGGGGACAGCTACGTGTCCACATCCAGTCCAGTGGCATGCCGGAGGACGAGGCCCAGAGACTATCCACACAGATTGTGTGCACAGTGGGCCACTGCCACAAGAAGGGCATTGTGCACCGAGACCTGAAGGTTGAGAACATCATGTTGGATGCCAGAGGTAACATCAAACTCCTTGACTTTGGCATAAGCATGAAATTCATATCTGGGCAGAAGCTGAGCGGGTTTTAGGGCACTCTCCTGTAATTATCCAGTGAAATTATCCTGTAATTATCCCTGAAATTATCCAGTGGGAAGAATATGAGGCCTCTCTGATGGATGTCTGGAGCCGAGGTGACATTCTGTATCTTATGTCGTCAGGGAGACACCCATTTATGAAGATCTTCCCTGGGGAGCTGGTGACACAGATTATGGAAGCAAGGTATCACTTTCCTGATCATGTTCCCACCAAGCCAAAAGGCTCATCTGTAAAATGCTGACCAAGAATCCTGTGCAGCAGCACCCAGTAAAGAAGACCCTTCATCACCAATGGCTGAAGGAGGATGAGGAATATTCAGCCCATCAATTTAGTGGGCCACTCCCTACATGCCCAGACCCCACAATAATGACAATTCTGTTTGACATGGGTTATAACCCATACAAGACCTCGGTGTCTCTAGCCAATAGAAAGTTTGATGATTCCATGGCTGTGTATCTAAAACTTCAGCACCAGAGAAGCCAGGAGCAAGCCTGTTGTTCCAGGTGAAGTCTGGGCATCAGAGGGCCTCTCCCACGACCCATGGATCATTCCTGTTTCCATGTCCTTCCAAGGAGGTGTGCCTCTGAGCCTGTGCTTCACACCTTCCCCTTATTCTGTGAGAATCAGCTTCCTGAGGAGGCCAAGTTGTTAGGGCAAAATGGTTCAGAACATTCAGCCAGCCTCTCACTGATCTCTACCCCATGTGCAAGGACCCCTCCTGTCCGAATTGCCTCCCAGCAAGACCCTGGGTTCCACATGTCCAACTCCAGGAGAATCCTCAGTAGGGGCACTGCAGCAGCAGATGGCAGCAATTTGTCCCAAGGTACCTCTAATGGGCAACCCGGACAACAGCAAAGGCTGGAAGAGGGTGACCAGGAGGATGGCTGCGTGCTATCAACGATTGTGTTGTTGCATGCTGTGTGTCAGCCAAAAAGTAGCTTCTAACCAAGAAGTTTCGAAACCTGTTAGATTCAGAAACAGGGTGGTTCCAATGTAAATGCAGAGCTGAGACATCCAAAACCAATGGACAGCCAGCCAGCCGGGGGACCCGATGCTCTGTGGACTCTTAACATCACAGCATGGGCATCAGTCACACAGATGCTAAACAGCTGTAGGAACCAGGTATGCGTACTGGCCCAGGCTTCTCTGCATGAGTTCCTGCCAGGAGCATCTCTGGATCCACCTAGACATCAGGAGTCTCCTCTGCCCCCACCTTGAGCCACTGTAGATGAGCATTCACTTGGTTTGGCCTAGTGTGGATGGAGACTCACTCCCCTTGACCTGGTATGGGTGGAGGCTGTCCCCTTGAGCCAGTGTAGACATGACTCACTGTGAACTGGTGATACTGGCCAGAAGTTGAAACATTAAATGAAAATTATTGGCTTCTATTTTTATGTGTTTTGGGAGGGGATTTTCCAAAAAAAGTTTAGAGACTTCTAGAACCTGATGTTTCTTTAACTATTCAGCTTATAATCAGATATTTAATTGTTTAACATTGTAGACAATTATTTTGTTGTTAAGAGTGAATAGGATATTACTGCAGTCACCTAAATTACCTTAGTTTTTACTTTAGCAAGAGGCAACACTCTGAGAGTCCTGCTGGCAGTTTACACACAGGGGCTTACCTGCCATCATGAATATAGTTTCTATTCTATTATTTGTATTACTATGTCCATATCACCAAGCAAACTCTATGATTGCCAGCTTTCTCAGCACTTCAGTATTAAAGAGGTTTTCACATTTCTGCAATTCCATCATGATACTTATAAAACCCCAAGTAGATCCAATAATATGTAAACCAACACCCTTAATTGCACACTAATGAGCTTAGCTTTTCTGAAGGCTTTCTGTTTTGATCAAGACGTGCAGGTGCTTATGTTTCAAAAAACAAAACAACAACAACAAAAAACCCACAAACTAAAAATTCCCGATAAGTACAGAAAGGTTAAGACTTGCTAATATGAAAACCAGATCTAGTTGCTTAAAAAAGAAAAGCATGTAGGAAGAGCCTATAATTTCTCCTACTATCTTTGGGCTTGGAGAAATGCCCAGGTTAGTGACAAAGGGAACTTTAGGGGAAGACTCTAAATCTTCCACACTGTATGAGAAAATGGAAAATCAGATGGATAGCTTTGTTAAAAGCACAAGCCATGCAGAATCTTGGAGAGCTCAAGGAGTAATAGCGGGAATTCTATTGATATCTTCTCCAAATTGAAACATTACTATGATTTACCAATTTAAATTATTTTGAAAATAAGCACCAATGCAGCTGTAAGCCATTAACTACAGTCACACTCACAATGAATCTGCTTTTTAGCCACTGTTCCTAGACCCACAGTAATGCAGCCTCAAAAACCTGTTGTCCTCTAATCTTTGACACTCTGGAAGCACAATTTTTCCTTTACTCATCTGTTCAGAGCATAGGGTCCGCTGGCTGGCTGTCCATTGGTTTTGGATGTCAGCTCTGCATTTCCATTGGAACCACCCTGTTTCTGAATCTAACAGGTTTTAGGCCTCCTTGGTTGGAAGCTACTTTTTTTGTTAACACATGACTATCTACTGGTATCCAGGGCACTACTTCTCCTACTTTTTATGTGCAAAAAATTGTCCTCAAGATTTTGTTGCAATGGAGATTCTGATTCTACCCTTCTGGGTTAAGGCCTGAGAATCTGAAAATTAACTAGTTCCCAAGTCAGTGCTGCTGTTCTGTGGGTAGCTGGGGTGTGTATTATAGAGCAACAGCCTCCCAAGTGATTAAATATCCCTAGAGTTTTCTTTCTACAGCAATACTTTAAAAAAAATTTTCTGTTCCTGGTAAATATTCAGGCATCTGCCAAATCTAGTTTGAAGCTAAAATCAAGTCAGTTGCTGCCCTTCATCATTCTGAAATAATTTTCAAACTGTATTTTTTACTACTCCGTTTTAAGAGTGCTGTTATTTTGTTGAAATCAGTCAGAGTTCCACTTTCTGCAGAGGTAAGAAACCTCTAGAAAGAATCTAACCTTACCAAGGGCCTGTAAATGCTTTCTCCACCACTTCCCAAGCCCATTACCCAACAAAGGAGGGGGAAAGGGAGGGAACTGGGAAAGCTCTGACTTGAGGGCTGGGAAGACAGAAATGTTGAACTTCTAAATGGGGCTGTGGCTTCAGCCTCGGGAGGTTGTTCACCCTTTATGGGAAGGTAAAATAAAGTTTCTCTTTCCATCTCTGTGGGACCATGCAGTGCCTGGTGCTAGGACTACATTAATTCAAACCTGGGCTCAGGTATCCCCATGAGGGAAATCAGGGCAGTGTAAGATGCCTGATGTCTTTGGACAGATGACCTCAGGGATTCCCATGCTTGATTCCCTCCCAGCCCCAGGCAGGGTTGGGGAAGTACAATATCTTCTGTTTGTGGGGGCACAATAATTAACTGTGGTTCTCTGGTATCATCTTCATTACTTAGTGTAAGGTCAGACAGCTGCGACAAAAGGAGGCAGATTTAAAAGGCTGCTGAATGAAGCTTTATTGAAATTCGATCCAGGTGAGACCCTCCGGGGACAACTTGTGTACTTTGATACAGCAGGAGTGGGAGCCCTTTATTGTAAGACAGGAGCGGTATTTATACATTCCACACAGCTTATCTTAATTAGCATAAACTAGATACAGCAGTCAACCAATAAGAAATCTCCACACTTCATGGCATTACTTCACAAACCACTCCCCCTGGCATTTTGCCAGGCGCCATCCAGACTTGTTTACAGACTCTAACATTTCTCTGGCAAAATGCCAGGTGCCATCCTGACTTGTTTACAGACTCTAACAGCTTCCTTTATCTTTTGAACTAAACTACGAATTTATTTACATCTAAACTTAATTATAGATAAGGCTTTTTATGGATCCACATGCCCTCCCTGAGCTACACCAATCATCAAATACAGTTAGCTTAACTCACTAATTAAACACAGCCAGCATGTCACACAATCCTGGGGCAACCAAAGCATCTCCGATTTCATTCCACTTCCCTTAGCTAAGAGATCTCTCTTAGCTGAAGAGTTGTCATTGTCTGGTGGGTCTCTCCAGCCAATGGTTGGAGGTTGGAATACGGAATTGATCCAGGGACAAACAGCAAGGTAGCCAGTCTCACTGACATCCTTGGAGTGAAACTCTCTGATGTGGCAGTGAAGCCAGAAGTAGACAGGCAGTCAACATAGATAGGTAAATTGAGTCAGGTCGGATCAAGGAGGCCAATTTTCAGTGAGTTGGGTGAGTTGGAGACTGCCCCCTAAGGATTGAAATGTTAATTCCTTCAGAGCCCTTCCTTTATCCTTAACAAGAACTTGTTCCTGCTCCAACCTGTTGCTAAGGTAACCTGTCCCAGGAATTGCCCCTCCCAACAGGGAGCTGTAAGATTATTACTTAATGTGTCCTGGGCTGCTCCATCCTGCCCTTCCCCCTTCAGCTCACCTGTTTCCCACCTTTTACCCCTCCCACCGAGAATTCCTGGCCCTAGTCACAAACACAGGAAGGAGAAAGGGGAAGAGGGCAGGAGAACAGAGGAAGCCTAGGACATATAAAAAAAGCAGAACACGTTGCTTCTTGGGTACCAGGATACCAGCTATGGCCTCCTTCTCCCTCCTAGGAGAAGTCCATGTTACTTCTTTTTAAATAAACCCTGCATTATATGCTTGCCTCAGCATGTTTCTCTAATGTTCAAACTTCCACATGTGAAGAAGCAGGATTCCCCAGAGATATCATATTTGTAGGTCCCACTGATATCTACACCAAGGTAAGGTCCTCTCCATGCACCCCACATCTGTTTGAGGTGCATCTTTCTGTCTCTTTCATTTTGGAGGATGATGGACACCCATTTGCTACTTAAATGCAGTCAGTGTAGCCACCACTCTTCAAGAGTTGGATAAAAGTTTTCCTGCCTAGGCAGCTCTCAGTCACCTGGTCAACACAGAGCAGGCATGTTGGGTTCTGTTGAAGCTGCTTCTTACTTTTCTGTCCAGGCTTGGAAAGCAATTGGCATGAGTATGCAGTGTCCCTAGTCCTGATCTACCTTGGATGCACGAAGGTGGATGAAGGAGTATGGAACAATTGTGGAGTTTCCGGCCTGGCTACACTCAGGTGAAAATCCTAAGTTCCTTCTCTTGAACCTGCTCCTGACTGCTCTAAGAGGCATTTGGGTGATTGGTAGATAAATAGCACTGAGGGAAAGCCCCATTTACATTTGCCTCCATGTGGGCTGCACAACACTCCCCATCCCCACATCCATTCCCTCCACGATGCTCCCCCTTCCTTCGCAGATCAGAAATACTAGAAATTCAGATTGTAGGACTGAGAGAAAGACATTAGATGATTAGTAAGAAAACATCCAGGTTCTCTTTGTTCACTTAGTTAGGCTTCACAAGCCAGTTTAAAATCTCTCATTACTGTTTCTGTGCTCAGATGTACTCAATTTTTTTTTTTTTAATGCTGCAAGAGGGAGGCACTCTATTTTAAGAAATCTCTCCTGTAAACTCCTCTGGAAAACAGTGTTTATTATGCACTTAACAACCAATAGATGTTCCCCTTACCCTCTGGAGATTTCTTCAGTCTATAGGACAACAATAAGTCACAAAAGGTAAAGAAATATACAATTATTCTCTTTTTTCATGGTTTTTTCAGGATTATAGTGGCATGCCCTTAAGTCTGAATCCTTCCAGGTTTTCTGGCATAGGGCAAACTGGTGAAGCCAGATTTAAAATTAGGTAGTCAGTGTAGTTAGGTAAATCGGTTCTAATATCGAGTGAAATCTAAAATGGAGGCCATGCTGAGAATGACTCAGGGAAACATAGGACAACTCATGGAATGTTAATGAAGTCCCGAAAAGGCCCTAGGCCAAAGTCCACCTCAAAGAAATGTTAATGGAGCCCAGGAAATAGCCCCAACAGATTTGGAGATAGCCCATCCCAGAGAAGTGATAATACCATCCCAAAAGGTGATAATTAGGTCCACCTGTGTCCTAACCCTTCCCCCTGGCATTCCATCATCAAACCTATAAAAAGGGAAACATATTTGCCCGCCAACAGGATTCCACCTTTTGGGTCCCCTTCTTCCTCCGGGAGAAGTCTTTTCTGCTGTCCTTTAATAAACTTCTAATCTCTACTCTGACCTTGCCTCGGCAGGCGTGTGCTTTTCTGGTGTTATTCTTCAACATCGGGGAAGCAAGGACTCGTCACCGGCCAACAGCGGCAACACTGGGACCCTAGCCTTTGCCAGAGGCCAGTGATAAACCCAGCCTAATATCATCTTAAGATTGGGAGCCATCTCAATACCAAGTCATGGAAAGTTCATTTCTGTTTTATTATAAAATACTGAGATTTCTAAATTTCTAACTTGTTTGGAATTCCTGCTCATGCTCTCAACTCACCCATGCCTGGCTCTCCTTCACCAAATAACAACCCTCCCTAAAACCTTAGTGGCACCTCATAAATCCTGCTCTCCATGACTAGATAACAACCCTCTCTGAAACCTCAGCAGCGCCTCATAAATTCTCATGTTGGGATCTGAATTTACTCCCAACTTGAAATATAAAGCCATGTAGATCATTAATCTGCTAATTGCCCTTGTATTACATTTGCCAGAATCCTGTTAGCTATAAGTTCCCAAGACACCCCCTTTGTAACTTTTTATGCTATGAAAACCTTTTCTTCTCTGAGAGCTGGGCTGTTCTCTGTCCCAGGTTTCGGGTGAGACAGTCGCTGGCCAGGTCTCTTTGTGTACACAATATAAGCTTTTTTTGATTTGGTTTAAAATTGGAATCAGTGGTCTTTTCTTTGCTTCATGGTTCAACAGCCAGAAATAACTTTGGCAAAGCCAGGTGATGTAAGATGGGTTTTCTGGGCCATAATGATGCTCAAGCTTAGGGAGACATCCCTAATAGGATAAACAGTTTTGTTTTGTTTTGTTTTGTTTTTCTGATGCAGGAGAAAACTTGAATTTATCATCACTCAGGTAGAAGCTTCTCTCTCAAGTCAGTTTGTAGATTGACCACTGGTGTACATACTGGGAAATTACAAATGATCAGGAAAAGTGCCTTATTTTCATGTGTTGTCAGACCTCACTAACTTCAATCTCTACCATGAGAGAAGGCCTTAAGGGAATCACCTACTGAGGAAGAGAAATCAAGGGGACCACCCCAACTTAAAAAAATAAAAACAAATTCAGGGAGATTTTCGGAGGACCTTGAAAGGGTAAAGTTTCTAAGCTGCAAAGCCTGAGTTAAAATGTAAAGGACCAGGTATTGTTAAGTTCCTATGCTACACCCAAAGCCTGAAATTCCTGTAGCTGTTAGGACAATTCCCATTTGCTGGGAGCCATTAACCAAGTAGGTATGACAATTTCCTTGCCAGCATACCCCATGTTGCTTAGTGGAAGGACTCATGGAAATGGGACATTTTGCAGTGACATTCCATGTAAGGTGACCTTGCTCTAGGACCAGGGCAGATCCGGGTTTAGGGCATTCCCAGTTTAGGAAGGTTATTCCTGCTGGGAATAGGGCGTATCCTTCTGCCTGAGTTCCCCTTGAGTTCTCACGGGATTCAGACAGTATTTTGGGGGGAGAGAAGCCCAGTGGAGGTGGATTTGGGCAGAGAACGTGGATTTCCCCAGAACGTGTTTGTAGACGGCCGGTGTGAGTTCGGGAATAAAGAATTGCTGTTTGAATCTACAAAGCTGTGAGTGGCTCGTGAATTTGTGCCCAGCCAGACTTCGGCACCCATTAGATAATCTCCCCTGACCACCTAGTTGTTGAACAACCTGGGACCCTGTGCAGCTTAGCACGTAGGCATCTCAGGGCCTAAACCAATCAGTTTGAATGTGCACCCCACTTTATGACTGACCTATCACCTCCGTCCAACCTGTTCCCGCCAATGAATGTGCTAATCATGTTTGAGAGTTGTTGTTTGATTTTCCCGTGCCTCATGATGATTTGCTCTGATGTATGCAAAGCCCCCCGCACTCCCCAAAAAGTGTACTTAAGCACTGCTTAACCTCTGCTCGGGGCTCTTGGCCACTCTCCCTTGTTGAGTGAGCACGGAGCCCCAGCATGCTGGAACTTCAATAAACCCCCTTTTGCGGTTGCATGAGTCAGTCTCTTGGTGGTCTCTTCCTCCGTCGTTCACCTGACCCTTACAACCTAAATAAATATATTGGGATGTTTCAGAACTTATGCCAGGTGTTTGAATTCATCTGGAAATATACTTTGTTGTTACTTAGCTGAACTTTAGCCTCCAATAAGAAGGAGACCACCATAAAGCAAGCAGCTAAAGAATTTGGTGATGGACCTACATCTTGCCCATGCCCCAGCATCACAAACTAGAAACAAACCTAATTAATCATCTAGAACACAGGCAATCCCCAGAAATGATCCTGACTGGGACCCAAACGATAAAAAGGATGCTTGGAATATTACACATTTCCAAATGTTAGTCCTTGAAGCCCTCAGGAGGATCAAGAAACAGCCCACTTCCTATTCCAAAGTCTTTGAAATTAGTCAGAGCCCCCAGGAAAGCCCTACTATTTTCATGAGAAACTCGGGAGGCAATAAAAACATACCACCCTAAATCCTGAATCCATAAAAGGGCACCTACTTTTAAAGGATAAATTTACCAAAAAGTTTACACTCCCTGAGTTATAAACAGATTTTGGAAGCCTTTAAGATATTAAAACAGGGCCTGATTTTGAGCCCCTGTCTTCCACTGGAGCAGGATTTAACCTGTTTGTCACCACCCTAAATCCTGAATCCATAAAAGGCCACCTACTTTTAAAGGATAAATTTACCAAAAAGTTTACTCTCCCTGAGTTATAAACAGATTTTGAAAGCCTTTAAGATATTAAAACAGGGCCTGATTTTGAGCCCCTGTCTTCCACTGGAGCAGGATTTAACCTGTTTGTCTTGAGAGAGGAGAAATAACCCTAGGAATGTTCACTCAAAATAATGGACCTGCTCAACAGCCAGTAGCTTATCTTAGTAAGGAGCTTAACATCATAGCTTTGTTCTCAAAAGTAATAGGAACTAAGGTATTATTATTTTCATCCAAACCTGCCTGATTACTAACTAAAAGAGAAAATGGTTAAAACACCTTAGGCATGAGGTTTGTGCTCAGAACTTCAGTTTTCCCCAACTCCTTCCAGAACTCAGCCAGGACTTACATTGAAATGCAAATAGAAGAAGCCTGCAAGCTCAGTAGGAGACTGATCTAAAGCCCAAAGGGGGAAAAGAAGTAAAAGTGTCTTTTGCCTGAACTCAAATTGGACTAACAGAAAAAGCAAGTCATATAGTACTTTACTAATTACCGACTTGTCGTATTTTCTAGGACTCCTTTTTTTTTTTCTTAAATTCCATATTGTTGGAACTCATCATTTTGATCCTACACACCTAATTTAATGTTTTTCTGATCAGTCTTAATTTTTATTCAACTATGGAGTTTTTTTTTTTTTTTTTTTAAACATCTGTATCATTGCAATGGAGATTCACCTGCAAAAAGCTACAAGGCCTTTACTTTTGTATGTGTGCACACTGTTTATTGTGTTGTCTGTCCATATGTGTGTGACCATATGTCATGTACATGATATCAAAATTGGTAGATAATGAGTGCTCATAGATTAAAAAAAATGGATTCAGATACATTTAATTCACGTGATTTAAGACAGTTGAATTTAAATTGGGTAAACAGATGAAGGCAAAGATGTCTTTAAAATTAAACTTAACTCACAAGTCTCTCTGGGTGGTTAAAGAACTAGTAAAATGTTGATGTCTACAAAATGTCTAATATCCATTGTTTCTAGGGCTTTTCTTCAATAAGAAAGAAATGGCTAATACTGTTCAATACCCTTATTTACTATCTTGCTAAAAATAAGTAAAGTAGATTTGACATGGGATTACTCATAAGTGTATTTGTTTGACATCTGATTCATTTACAATGCTAAAATGCTAACTGTTAAATATACCATCAATAACTTTTTTTTTTTTTTTTTTTTTTGTGTGTGTGTGTGTGTGTGGTGCTGGGAATTGAACCTAGGGCCTTATGCATGTGAGATCATCAAGTACACTTAATTCCTTGAATTCCATTGGGTAATATTATTGATGTTTTCATAAATTGATGTTTCATAAATTTCATAAATGAAAATAAAAAGGTTTAAAGTTGCTTTTTCATCACTGGAAAAGTTTATTAAAAATTTAAAATTCCAACACCTGAACATTGTGTTTTCATGAAATGGGAAACAGATATGATTCTATATACAAAGGTTATAAAAGATTTTTATATACAAAGGTCCAAAGGTTTCAACTGTTCCAATTAAGAGTACTGTAAATAACATAAAGTATTTTTTCATTAAAATGAAATAACTTACTTAAATTCAGAAATTTACAAGGATTGTTTCAGAATGTGAACAGAAAAGGGAGTTAACAGGTAGGAAAGAGAAATTAGAAGGTTATAGGTATGGAAACCATATTTAATAGAAGGAAAAGAAAGTGTTTCTGGATAAGAAAGTCTTTATGTGATGAAATAAGTAAGAGAGTTTAAGTAAGTGATAAAGAAGGTCTGTGTAAATTGCTTATATATGTATGTAAAACAAACAAAGCTATTTAAAGTTTTTTCCCTAAGGTCAAATGTTAATGTATTGGATAAACCAATGTTTAATCTATGTGTTAAAAGAACAATGACTTCTTAAAACATTAATTTACCCATTACATTGTGTTTATTAAGTTTTGAGTTTTTTTTTTTTTAATATTGAAGGAATTAAGGATTATACAAATGTGGATAAACAACAACTGTTATTTTGGAATATTGTAATATGTTATTTCTTTAAGAGCTAAACTTGATTAATATAAAAACACCAATGTAATTGTGGTGCTATTATTCTTCTTTGTATATTAAATGTGTTCATATCTTCTAGGTATACAAGTCTTAAGGTAGAAGCTTTAAAACAGCATTATATGAATCTGGTGTTTCCAAACTAAAATTGTTTGGTAATTTTAGGCTTATAAGGATAATATCTTGCAGATTTATTTATATCGCTTAATATTCTACAACTGGACCTGTTATCAATAAGATATATAAAGTTTTATGTTACTTTTTTACACTCGGGTACAATTTAAAAGTGTTTTTAAGTTAATGAGAACCTAATCCATATAAAGGTTAATATTGTAAAACACAAAAGCATTTTGCTACTTTTCCACAAAAGGTTAAAAGCTCTCAGCCTTTCTTTAATTTATGTTTTAAATGTAATACCACATTGTGTTAGCTAATGTTCATGTGAACTCAAGCAACAATATATGAAAATTTTGTAAAATGATATTTAAGAAGCAAAGATCAGCTTCAGAACTAGAACACCTTACCTAAGATTTATAAAGAGCCCCTTCTTACCTGAGATAAGGCTCTGCCTCCCAATTTAAACTACTTGTCAGAATGATTCCAATGTAGGCCAGACTTCAGTTCACTTAACATTATGTTCAAAAGATTGATATTTGTTGTTAAGATTACTAGGATCTCAAACAGGGGGTATAATATATAACTCAGCCAAAATTCAAAATAGTTATTACACAAACTAAATATGTTTTTATTCTTGTTAATTTTATTTTGTATTTTCCTTATAAACTGTCTAAATGTTGCCTATTAATGTTTTGCAGAGATATTGCTTCAAGAACACAACCTGGGTTAATTTAAGATAATAAGCCATCACCTACAGGACAGATACCATTGTACAGACCCCAATTAATGGGGTACATGACTGTAAGGTTATAGAGATTAAAGCTAAAGCCCAGTACTCTTAATTTAAGACTAGTGAGACAGATTTTCTAGATGTTTTAAGATCAAGACTTAAAAATTAAAGTTATATTAAAAGAAAATCAAATAACAACTCTAAAACATGATTAGCACATTCACTGGCGGGAACAAGTTGGGTAAGGGTGATTGGTTACTACAAGAGGGGGATTCATTTGAACTGATTGGTTTAAGCCAAAAGGGGTGTACATGCTGAACTACATGGTTTCCCAACACGTTATCAACCACCATAAACTCCTGGGAGGGTCATCTGGCATTCCAGGTATTTCCCTGTCTCATGCTGATTGGTGGCTGCTAGGGGGTTACTATGGATCTCCACCTAGCCTGACTGAGTCAGGGACACCTTGCACAGCAGATCTCTCCTATTATTTGTAGATAAACCACCACTTAGCAGAGCCAAGAAAATCATATTTGGCTTTTACCCTCTGATTCAGTCTGAATCCAGGGAACAGGGGACTTCTCTAAAGAGCTTTGTAACTCTGGACTACATAACCTCCTCATCAGAGAGATTAATGAGACTTGTGGAGAACAGAAAGCCAATCAGTGCACTTGCTATGAAGATGAGGGTCATTGGAGAAGGAAGATATCCCTGATACTTCCAAGGGAAGCCACATGGTCAAGGAAGACCTGGACCCATCCTAGTGCAAATGGCACTAGCAGAACAAAGAAGCTGCTCTCAAATTTCCCCAAGAGTGACTCCCATGGGAACTCAGCTGACTCTTAACAATAGATAGAAACAATAGACACTTTGATCTGCTTCATTTTAAACACCTAGCAAAAAACAGTTAAAATCAAAACACAGCCATTCCTGGTCATTTAAACAAATTAGTTAAATGTAACTTAGGATATACATTTGTGTTAGCCTCCCAAAATAAGAAAGACTGGAGCCTACAAAAAAGAGATTCTTAGGAAGGCCACAGAGTCACATCTCCAGCCATATTTTGTATTTTTATTAGATACATAGTCTCACCAAGTTGCTTAGCATCTCACCCATTGCTGAGACTGGCTTTGAACTCATGATCTTTCTGTCTAAACCTCCCAGCTGGAGGGATTACAGGCTTGTGTGGGCCACCATCAGGCCCATTAACAATTCTTTAGGATGAGTGCTTTAGATGGGGCTTTGGAGACCTTAACATTTCAATCTTCTGGGGACAGTTTGCAATTTGATTTCCAGTCTATTTCCAAAATAGACTCCATTTTCTCCACCAGACCTGATTTACCTACCTACACTAACTACCCGTCCTTGAATCGGGTTTCAAGGCCAGTTCTAATAATTTCTGCTTTTATTTTTACTATTTTCCTTGTGATGCTTTCTTGTGGCTTACAGTGTTTTTGTTGTTTTTACTTCAGATTTGGGTTGTGATATTAATTTGTTTATTTATTTAATTGAAATAAGTACTTAAGGCTATGAATTTCCTGGCATTATTAATATATTCTGATATGTATTTTTATCATTAATATTTAAAGAAATTCTGAACTTTCACTTAGTATTTCTGTTTGTTTTAGAGTTTTTAGTAGATTTTTTACATTTTCAGCTCAGAAAAGCATTTTGTTTTGTTTTTGTTTTTCTTACTAATATTTATTTATATGGCCAGAGAATGGCCATATAAATTATAAATAAATTTAGTTTGTATAAATTTACTTTATACAAACTACTGAGGCATTCTATGTGATTTAGTGTATACTTAATTTATGTAAATATTCCATATCCCAAATATTCCATATCTCTTGAGAATAAGATGTATAATATATTACTGGTGGGAAAATTTAATATATATTCATAAGCTCTATATTGTTCACTATGTAATAAGTATTTTACAACTTTCCTTTTTTGGTTTCATTTGATTTTCTTGGTCTGGAAATAATATGTTTAAGTACTATATTATCTTTGTATTTTTAGACCATTTCTCCTGCATTTCCTAATTTCTGGTTTATAAAAATGGTGGTTGTGTTAATTTTAAAATGATATTTTCATTATTAATTATATCCTTTGTAATTTTAATATGCCCTTCTTTGTCTCATTTAATGCACTTTGGGGGGCCTTGTTTTGACTTGGATATGAGGTATGCCCGTGGTCGCCCCCCCTCCCCCAAAGCTCATGTGTGAAACAATACAAGAGGTTTCAGAGAAGAGATGATTGGGTTACAAGAGCCTTAACCCAATCAGTGAATTAATCACCTGATGGAATTAATTGAGTGATGACTAAAGACAGATGGGATGTGGCTGGAGGAGGTATGGCATTGGGGGCACGGCTTTAGGATATATATTTGTATCTGGCAAGTGGAGGAGGTCTCACTCTGCTTTCTGATTATCATGTGAGCCACTTCCCTCCTCCACACTCATCCTCCATGATGTTCAGCCTCACCTTGAGTCCTGAGGAATGGAGCTGTCCTTCTATTACTAAGACCTCTGAAACTGTGAGCCCTCAAATAAACTTTTTTTTGCCAAAATTGTTTTGGTCAGATCTTTTAGCCACAGCAACAAAAAAGCTGGTTAAAACAGGCCTGATTTCTACCTTGTCCAAAACCAAAATTAACTCTTCCTCTTTATTGTTTATACTGTTGGACATAACTTTTTCCATCTTTCTATCATTATCTTTCTTGAGTCTATTCAAAGAATATCTATAGTATGTGGCATAGAGTTGGGTTTTACTTTGTGAGCCATTTTGAAAATCTCTTTATTTGGTAAATTAAGCTCATTTACAAAAATCAGTATGACATATGTTTGGCCACAATTTTGTCATTTTTAAAAATATTTACTTTACATATAGTTAGAGTGTCCATGTTTCTCTTTGTGGTCTGTTTTCTTGCTTTCTTTGAGATAGAGAAGAATATTTAATTTGGTATCTTAGAAAGCTTGTATTTTTTCTAGTGGTTTCTTTCATACAAACACCATTTATATTGCCCTTAGTTCCCTATTCCTTATTCTTATGCACTTTAGCTTGTCAGTTTAAAATGATGTTCTTTTATCACTATGATATATTCTATTAGTGTATTTCACTTTTTTCATTCTTTTTCTCTATCACACTCCAATTTTGTTAGATGTATAAACTTTGTCAGAATATATACCATTTGCATACTATTCTTTAAGCTTTCCCCCCATTTTTATTCTAGTCTCAGATCTACAATTAATTTGTGTTTTTGTGTGTGTGTATTCAATGTTCACCATCAGTTCTGAAACTTTCCCGTTTATATCTAGTAAGAGGAAGCTCCCTCTCTAGTAGATACTAAAGAAGGGTCCATGAGTACCATTTTCCATACTCCCAGGATGTTGCATGTTTAAAATTATTTTCTATCACCTTGACTCTGTGTGCAGGGGTGAGAGATTTTGTTGGTTTCCAGGAGTATTGGTTTCAAAATGCCTTATGCTGTAGTAGTCAAGTAGTTTCTTTAATAGATGGCACCCTTCGAAGAGGGAGCTGGTGTATCTCCTGGTTTTGATTAGTTTTTGTTTCTTCATTTGTCTTAATTTCTAACATGTCCTCCTACCTTTCCTTACCACCAAGCCTCCAAGTGATGCCTCCCACCTCCATCTCTGCTGCCTTCCTCTACCCAAGAGGCCACCCTTCCAGAGAACTACCTTTTCACAGAGAACTTTTCTGTCCCTTCTTTTACTTTTCCAGACACCTCCAGGAGCCAGTACTCTGATCTGCCAGGTCTCATCATTGTCCTTAGTATTTCTTCACTCCCAGTGAAACTTCATCTTTCCATGAGTGAATCCCGCCCCCCCTTTATTTCCATTTTTATTTTAAATTTTATTTAAAAATGTAGTTGATACATCGTAATTGTAATTGTACATATTTACAGGGTGCAGTGTGATATTTCCACACTTATATACAAGGTACAATAATCGCATCAGGGTAATTATCATATCCATCACCTCAAACTTTTATCAACATTTATCATTTCTTTGTAATAACAACATTTAAGATCCTCTCTTGTAGCTATTTTGAATTATCCAATAAATTATTGCTAGCTATAGTAAACCTATTATTTTATAGAAAGCTAGACTTTACTCTTTCTATTTAACTGTAGTTCTATATCTGTTAACCAGCCTTTCTGCAAGTATCTTTCTGACCTTGACTTGTATCACTTAGCATGTCTTTCAGGCTCATCCCTGTTGCTGAAAATGACACTTTTTTCATTCTTTTTTATATGACTGAATAATATTCTACTGTGCTTGGTGTGTGTGTGTGTGTGTGTGTGTGTGTGTGTGTGTAACACATTTTCTTTATTTGCTCGTTTAATGATAGGTAATTAGGTTGAGTAATATCTTGACTATTGTGCACAATGCTGAAATAAAAATGGAAAGTGTAATGTATAATCTCTACTCAACATACTGATTTTTCTTTTCTTTGGATTTAGACTCAGTAGTAGAATTGATAGATCGCATGAAATTTCTATTTTTAGTTTTTAAGCTGAAATTGATCACATTTTTCTGTCTCCCAATTGTGCTGTAGGCATGGGTTATAGATGGTTTTGTTTGCTCTCTTTTTGGATCTGTGTGGGTTTTGGAGAATGAACAGAAATCTGACTGTAGGTAATCACTGTCACCCTAAGAAATCTCCAAGGATAACAGATATCACTTTTTTATTTCATAGTTTGAACTCAATTATATTCTAGGAAAATTGAGAGCAATTTAATACAGCATCAGCTGTGCAATAAGTGATAAACATCTGATGGATGGATGGTAGACACTATGGAGGAACTATTCTAATGTTTAGGATAAAATATTATCTAAATTTTCTTAGCTGCTGATTCAGTTGCTTAATTATTCTACTAGTGATAACATATTAGGGAAATTAAGTACAGAAATTGTTTCATGCAACTAGATACAGTTCTGAGAGATCAAGTGATGTGAGCCCACATCAGGATAGAAAAAGCAACATGGTACAGAATGATTTTCTCCTGATACTGCATGAAGTCAAATGAAGTTTTTAGGTAAAGAAAGAAATCTACTATATAATTATGCTTTCCTTGATTAAAAAGTTTGCATACATTAAACTCTCTACTTCTAGCTTTGGAAGTATATCATATAAGAAAAATAAATAAATTCAGACTCTTGCCAATGATTTCAATCAAACAAAATTTTCATACTAAAGGAGATATCCAATAAAGTAAGCATTACCAAGATTTTTTGATGTTTACACTAAATGGTTTTCTTAAACTTAATTGTGTAGCTCTATGAGGATACAAAAATAGAATAACCCAGAAAATATGAATCAGTCCACTTCCAGGGATCAGGACAGCCATCTTTTTTTCCCAAAGCAGAGTTTTCTATGATAATGATGAATATATTCCATATCTATGCTGTCCAAAGAAGCCACTAGCCAAATGTGGCAAGTAGACAGAGGAACTACATTTTAAACTTGCTTATTTGATTAATTTATGTTCAAATTGCATAACCACCTGGTTTATACCTATTTTATAGGGCATTGTTAGTGTCTAGAGAGACATTAATGTGCTCAAGCTTGAAGCTATCTGGTTTGGAGGATAGAAAAATAAAAAAAAAAAAAATTATTTTTGCTGCTGTGTCTCAAAGATCTGACCAGAACAATCATAGAGAAGAAAAGGTTTATTCAGGAACTCATGGTTTTAGAGATCTTAGTCCATAAAAGGCTGGCTCCATTCCTCAGGGCTCAAGGTAAGGCAGAACATCATGGCAGAAGAGTGTGGCAGAGAGAATGAGCTCACGTGTTGGTGGGGGTGGGGGAGAGAGAGAGAGAGACTCCACTCCTGCCAGATACTAATAAATACCCCAATTCACACCCCAATTCCCACCTCCTCCAGCTATACCCTACTCTTCAGTTACCATTCAGTTAATCCCTATCAAGGGATTAAATCCCTAATGGGATTAATGCTTTTACAACTCATTCATTCTCCTCTGAACCTTCTTGCATCATCTAATATGTGAGCTTTTCAGTGACACCACATCTAAACCACAACAAGATGATTTTAAGCAGAAGGTGGAAGTGGAACTAACTATTCATCCACCTACCATCTATCTATCTATTTCTCTGAGAAAGGGAGAGAGTGACTGCTTTTCATTGGGGAAAAGAAAGAAATGATGCTCCTTACATTGGGGTAAGCCAGAGTACTTGTTAACAAACCATTGAGGATGTTCAGTTGCCGCCTACACTATTTTGTATTGAACTATGGTATACATGTTTATGCTCCCTGATTCACATTTCATACTAGTGAAATTATTCATGGTATATCACTTGGTGAATTGAATATTTTGAATACTAAATTAAGGGATATATATTTATTTACACTAATTAGGCTCTTGCCACATTTCTCCATTTTTTTTTTTTTTTTTCATTTATCCTTCTGTTAAGCCAAGAGCTACATACAGATTGACTAACCAGATTTGTGGTTTACTGCTTGGATGGGTTGCCTTGGGTTTAGGCTAAGATTCATGACTTAGATTGCCTGGATTTGAATCCTGGCTCCTCCACATTTTGGGTATATAATTGTTGTCTAGATCCTCTGTGGCAAGTCAGCCATGGGCTGTGTGTGGGAGCTGTGAGCATTTTGAGCTTACAAAGCAGACTGGACTGACGATGCTGCTTTGTCTGGGCTGTGCACGTATGTGTCCTTTTCGCTTGCTCTGCCTTTGATCTCCACACACCACATGAGATGGGCATGGCCTTTCAATCAGGAAGCTAGACTCAACCCCCTAAAATGGGTCAGGATCCATTGCCTCATTTGAATGGCTTCTCCCCAATAAAAGGGTCCAGAACACGCTTCTTGCTCTTTTTCTTGCCTGCCTTGCCCCGCTGTGGGAGCTGCAGGTAGGGAGCGGTCACTGAACCAAAGCAAAAAGATATTTCTCTGTTTTTGTGTGATTACTTTGTGACATCTCAAATTCACTGGGAGTGACCCCAATTGATTTAGTTGCGTGAAGCTGCAATTCTTAATCTCTGATTCATTTTCCCATTAGGGTTGTTACGAGGATTGAATGAACTCATATTTGTAAAGTATATACAACAGTATCTTGTACAGTTTATTGAACACATTAAGTTAAAATATAAAAAGAGATTACATGTTACCAGTGTTATGCCACTTTCTTACTTGGAGTGCATTTAATATTTGTCACATGGTGAGTAACAACATGATCATCAGGCATCCAACCAGGTTGGTGCTGGTTTGGTGAGCCTCCTGTTTGGGGGTCTCCATCTCTAGAGTCGAAAGATGATTGCACAGCTCTTTTGCTCTCTGTTACTAGGCAGAGACAGGGTGAGGGGGTTGGGGGGTGGGGGGAGGATGTTGAGGCTTTTAGTGAGGTCAATTTAAATAGCTGCAAACAGGAAAAACATGTCTGACTTTGCCATTAAATACCTTCCGATTTAGCAATCTTGAGACAGATCTGTTTTCAAATGTGAATAGGTACCCAGGTCAGGCTACTGGAATATTCAATATTCTGTTGCTAAGGATCTAAGCCTATTCATGGTCTCCTATTTTTAGCGTGTACAAGAGTGAATCAGAGATCTATGATTAATTATTAATGATTATGAAATAACACTGTTGGATGTCAGAAAGTAGAAAGTTTTAATAACAGATGCTTTGAGGATTACTTTTAAAAAACACATAAAAGGATTTTTGAAGTTATATTTACTGCTTTGGAACTTCGCTTGTTTTGAAATATTTTTTTCTCCAAATATCTGTAGTGCAGTCTTATCTTGAAAAGACAAGACTTTCAATGAGATGCTTTGAAAGTTCAATTGTTGCTTTTTATTTATTAGCATACAGACTAAATTCCTAAAATATTTATGAATGTTTGACAGCCCGTTAGATTAAAAGAAAACTTTTAAGTAATTATCAATATTGATCATTTCCTCTGTCTATGCTCTGATCTTTGAGTTAAATAGACAATTTAGGGGTAGAGAAGATAACACCTGCTCAAGCTGGCATGGGTAGTGAGAGGTAGATTTGATCCCTATCCATCTGACAAGAGTCTATTCGCTTAACATTGATTTATTTTCTGGTTCACATTAAGGACCCATCTACATTATTAAATATGGATTCCATTTGCACTGATTTCATTATTGCATAACTTATGTAGCCATTCATTTGTTTCACAAATAGTGAATACACATGATGCTAAAAATGGATTCACTTCCTTGAGCATTTATTAGCTGATAGTTGAACTGCATCATTCTATTAATCCTCAAAGCAACCCCATTAAGTAGCTTAAGTAACCTGACAGTGTCTCAAAGTAGGTGATTATGGAACCAAGAGTTGAAAGCAGGTACTGTGAACCAAGGGCTGATGCTGTCCAACACATTTCTGGCAAGTTCATCACTGGAGTATAAGAAAGATGTTGATTTTTTTTTCTTTTTTGTGGTGCTGGGGATTAACTCAGGGCTCACACATGCAGGTGCTCTACCATCCCCAGCCCTAAGCTATTGATTTTTTATGTTCATATTGTATCCTGCTACTTTGCTGATTTTGCTTATCAGATCCAGAAGTTTTCTGGTAAAAATTTTTGGGTCCACTAGACATAGAATTACGTCATCAGCAAACCGAGATAGTTTGACTTCTTCTTTTACTATTTCTATCCCTTTAAAATGTCCTTCTCTTTCTGAACTGCTCTCACTGGAGCTTCAATAACTACAAGGAATAGGTGTGATGAGAGTAGACATCCTTGTCCTGGTCCTAATTTTAGAGAAAATGTTTTCAGTTTTCCTGTGTTCTGTGTGATGTTGGCTTTGGCTTTGTCATGTATACCCTTTATGGTATTGAGGTAAGTTCCTTCTATCCCTAGTTCTCCAATGTTTTTAACATGAATAAGTGCTAAATTTTGTCCAAAGGCTTTTATTTGCATTTATTGAAATGATCATGTGATTTTTTGCCCTTGACTCTATTTATGTGATGAATCACATTTATTGATTTATGTATATAACCAACCTGGCAGGGGATTGTGTTTAGGGCTGCAGCTTGTGGAAACTGCATAAATCACCAATGTTTCCTTCAGAGAACTTGAAATTCATTTTTGCTGATAAGATGTTCATAGGACTCTAATGCTTACAGGAGAAGTTTACTGCTTCTAGAGATACAGACACATGCTATGAAGTTCATCAGGGAGAACATTCACTTCTTATAAAACAAGGAAGACTTAACAGAAAACAATATTTTAGCTTAATAAAAAAAAAAAGAAAGTGACATTTGAAAAAGGCGATATTTAGAAGATAAAATTCAGACAGAAAAAATTATTCATAGGAATTTTTAAAAAGTCACTAGAGTCTTGTTATTAATAGTTTGATTTCCATTTTTAAAACATAGTGTAGAAATTTCCCCCATTTTCCTTCCTTCATTCAGTTAGTATATATCAAGTGCCTGTTTGATCCAGCTATACTAATGTAGGCATTAAGGGTATGGTAGAGATCCAAAAGAGACAAAAATATTGCCAGCTTTCTTGGGACTTACGTTTTAGTGAGGAAAGGTTGACAACACAACAATCATTGAAGTGCGCGGCTTATCTAATAGTGACGGTGTTGCCACCAAACTCAAAGAGCTGAGGGGAAGGAATAGCAAGGAGCAGGGGAGATGTGTTGCTACTTCACACGTGGTGAGAGAAGTCCTCATCAAAGAGGTTACCTTTGAGCAAGAACCTGAGTTGGCCAACAGAAGAGCACATTTAAAGACTTGCTTCACCACATGTAGCTTTAAGAACTTCCTACATGAGGGCCCGTGCCAGGAGGGTGTATTTGTCAGGGTTCTCTAGAGCAACAGAATCAACAAGAAGTATTGTTGCCAGTTGTCCAGGCTGGCAACTAAAAAAAAAACCACACACACACACACACACACACACACACACAAACCCACAAACACAGAAATACCTTTTTGAGGAATCAGAGACGGCCCTGAGACCTCAGCTCTCACACTGGTAGGTTACGGGAGCAAGAGAGGCAAGAGGCAAGAGAAAGAGCACACTCTGAGCCCCTCTATTTATTTAGGGGAAAGACATTTGATAAAAAGTTCCACCCAGGGACTGGGGTTGTGACTTTGAGGTAGAACGCTCGCATAGCATGTGCGGGGAGCTGGGTTCGATCCTCAGCACCACATATAAATAAAATAAAGTTATTGTGTCCAACTACAACTAAAACAAAATATTAAAAAAAGAGAGAAAGTTCCTCCCAAATAAGGCAAGGGATTAGGTGGGTTTCAAAGGGTGGAGTCTTGCTTGGTGATGTCTTGTGGTCAGCACATTGACTGACATCTTGACAAGTCATGCCCATCTCAGGTGCTGTGTGGGATCACAAGCAGAGTGAGAGGAAAGGCACACGTGCGTGGCACAGCCCAAAAAGGACATAGCCAGACTAGTCTCCTCATACGCTCAAATGCATATAGCTCACACACACAGCCTATGGATGTCTCACTACAAAGTGTAACTATAAAAAGGGGATTTATCAGGATAGTTTTTACGACCAGAGGCTGGAGAGTCCGCAATGGTTGTCTGCAGGGCTAAAAGAACAAGTAACTGCATAGTCTAAGAGGTTGAAGTCCTAGAAAAAGAGGGATCAAGGTGCTACCCTAGTCTGAGACCCAAGGCTTCTGGAGAATCACTGGCACAGTTCGCTTTGGAAGAATGAAGAGTCCCATATCCGCCGACAATCACAGCAGCAATCAAGAACCAGTTCAAGAAGAAATCAGCTTGTATCTGCTGCTTCTTTCTTGTTTCTCCAATTTTTATTCCATCCAAGCCATCATCCTATTGCACAGTGCTGCACATGCTTAGGGAAGGTCTCCATTTCAGTTGGCTATCCCACATGCCAATCATTACTAGACACACCCTCAATGACATACCCTCAAGCCTCTTAATCATGGGCATCTCCTAATGCAATCAAGTTGTCAATTTAAATTAACTATTAGAGAGGGTGTAATTGGGGAAATGGAAACTTCCTCCAAATATCTAACCTTTTTCTAAACTGAAATTAGCTTACAGAAAGATAGTGGTTCTCTTTACAGATCTCTTTGGGCACTAATGACTTACTGACTTGACTGTATTTTTAAGAAGTGTAAGTGTGCACACACACACAAACACACACAGACACATTTACATTTCAAGGGGTTAACAAATTCCTTGAAGCTGTTTTGCTGCTCATTCATAATTCCAGAATAAGACCCTTGTTCCCTGAAAATGAGAAAAGACTCCTATTTTTAGGAGACATGTTATATGAAATACAGTGGCAGTTAACATTTAACAATGCTTAATTTTTTTGGTGGGGAAGAATAAAAGATAAAGTAAATGTTTTCTTCAACTTCTGGAGGCAGAGAGCAGCTTTAATGTGGGCTCTAGGTCTGCTCTTGCGTGAAAGCCAGACATTGCTCTGAAGCATTTTGGAAATTAATGTTCTATACAGCCTACATATCTTTACTACCAGCTTTAACTTAAATTACAAGAAACAATGTGTCTCCAAAAAATGTTTTCCAAGTGTAGATGTATTCTTGAAATGATGGCACAGAATATTTGGGAACAGACAAAATGCTACTAGTGATAGAATGAAAATAATTTAAAGTATTATTCAGGTACACTAGCTAAATAAGTAGTTTATAAAACAATTGAATTTGTCCTCTCTCTAGGGTGATCTGAGTTCCTTCATTTGTGCCACTTCATCTTTTTCTCTTACTTTCTATGGCTTAGTATAGTACAAAGTACTATATAGTATTCCACTAAATACTGATAGCTATATATTATTTCTATTTAGAAAATATCACAAATTGTTTATTGGTGGGATATGACTATGAGCAGCCCATGTTCTTATTCTTAATAATGTTAAGAGGAGGTCTTTAAGTTAAACATATTATAAAGATGGTGAAATAAATTTTTAGGATAAACTAAACTCACATTCATCAGTGAAACTTTAGGTATATTCTGTACATTTAACTTAATGATACATGTGTAAGTACACACACACACACACACACACACACACACACACTCACACGCACACGCACACACCCCACACCACTACTGTGACTTTTTTTGGTTGGGGGCAAACCAGGGATTGAACTCAGGGGCACTTGGCCACTGAGCCACATACCCAGCCCTATTTTGTATTTTATTTAGAGATAGGGTCTCACTGAGTTGCTTTGTTCCTCTACTGTGACTTCTTGCATGAAAATCTTTAACTGTCTGTAATCCATTATGCTTATTTGTTATGGCAGCAATAGGAAATTAATACAATCATCTTAAAATAAATCATGAAAAATTTGAAAAGCTATAATAGAGCCATTTAAGGTTAGGACAAACATATTCACAAAAATAATTCTTCATTTGTTTCTTTACTTTTTTTAGACCATGTGTAAATTGATGCAGAAAATGGAGAATAGCGTTGTTTGTGGTAAATAATGCAATTATCTCCAGAACTCAGGTCACTGACCTCTGGATCTTTCACTACATCTCCTTCTCTGACTCTGACTGTCCTTGTCTGACTCTTTAAAGGGTGGTTGTGATTATGTTAGACTCTCAGGAATAATCTCTCCATCAAGCATCTTAATTTAGTTACATCTTCTAAGTCCCTTTTGTCATGTAGGGTAGATTCACAGGTACTAGGAATCAGGCTAGGCTGTAACCACACTCTGAGAATGACCTTTTTTTAGGTGCTGTTGATCTGCTTCCACTTGTCACTAACTCTCTATTATGACATAGCTGCCTTCATCCAGCCCTTTAACTCTTGACCACAGAATTAGTAACTGGTCGTTTCCTAAGTATTTCCTAATAAATAGGGTTTTTAGCTCTTTTTATTTCTCCACTACTTCATTCATTCATTCATTCATTCAAATTAGTGAAGTCAGTTTTATCAGTTCATTTTATTGAAATGTGGCTTTATTTCCAATAGATTTAGGAAAGTATTAGCTGATTATTTTACACAGATAGAAATTGCTGCAGGTTACAAGATGAAATCATTGTTATTGTTACTAGAGTCATTATTTGCTGGCTAGTGATAGGAATGTTATTACTATTGTTATTTTTTCGGAAAGATTTACTTTTATGTTTAGAGTCTTGTTTCATAGAAGATTATTTTCCTATTAGATAATAATTGGGGGCTAGCTTTATAATAATTACTGTCAGTCATCCACTCTCAGCAAGCAGTTAAGGAGAATTATTGTTTTATCACTTCATGTTCAATATTCTAAAGGTGGCAATAAGTTTTCCCCAATAAGGATAACATGGTTCAGTGTAAAAATTAAAGCATCATTTAATAATTAAAAAAAATTCTATCATCAACGTAAGGAAGACTATGAATTCTGATATCATTATCCTTTGGTAGACATCTGTATAATATAAAATGCCTATTCATCATAGTCATTATTAAAAATGAATTCATACACTATTATAACTAAAAGAAAAATGGGAGATTGTTTAGATAATTCTCTATTTTGTACAAATGAGACCCCTGAGATCCAAAGGGAAACTAGTTTCTCTTCGAGTGACCAACAGAAATATAGTGACTATGGTGAAGGCTTTGGGTCAAGCCATGAGAAATCCAATTCCAATATAAATTAGTACATGAAAAGAACCAGGTGGAAGGGCCCAAAGATGAGAATGGAAGTCTCACTGAGGAAATTTCAGTTCTATCTTCGGAAATATATGAGGGATTTCCTCCTCTATAGTGCTCTTCAGTGCAGTTTTCCTAGAAGACTCTAACAAAACAAAAGACTCCTGATATTGCTCCAACTGTCTTAGCCAAAGCATGTAGTATCATCTTTGTCAATATACACCCGGAGTGGATAATTGTTAACTGGGTAGTGCCTGACTGAAATCCCTCTGAGTTGGATTTTGGGATGCTTTCTTGGGCTTTCACAATGCATAACCTATGGTACTCATAGACTCATGTAGTTCACTTTATTATCCTGACATAACAAAATGCCACATAATGGCAATAAAAAAAATTGGATCACACTGTGTTGTAAAAATATTTTATTACATTTAATAAACTCAAATCAGAATATGTTACTTTCCTGGTTAAAAATCTATGGCTTTCTTTGCTTTTAAGATGAAAACTTTAATCACACGGATTCAATTTCAATCTCAAACAGGAATTGGGAACAGGAAGTTGATGTGAATATATGCTGCCTATGCCTGTAAGACCTTAGTGTGTGGTGGGGTCTAAGCCATCTGCATCTCTAGTTCCTATTGAGAGGCATTCAAATCCAAGTAAAAATTAATCACAACAAACTGCAAATATGCCAATAAGGAGGAAAAACTTTGACTAGAATTTCACTGGGGCCACTTCTTCATTGTCTTGCCATTCTTCCTCTGCCCACATTGCGGTTTTCTGCAAATGTCTTTTTCCTACCTCCGAAATTAAGAATAGATTATTTTCTGTGCCTGACCTGTTTTCTTCATTTTTTGCCCAATTACAAATCCCTTACTACATAGACATTAGCTTAAAAATCACTTCATCATGAAAACATCTCTCTTGCTCTCCTCCTTAATTAACTTCCATTTTTCTATTACAGCATACTTGTCCTTTGTTCAACATTATGATTATTTGTCTGTTATCTATTGTTTCCTCTCCATCCATTCATACATCCATCTTCTCATCCATGCAATCATTAATTCTATAAATGCTCATTAAGTATTGACTTCTCAGGCTAGAGAAGTAGCTGAATGGCAGAGTGCTTGACTAGCATGTTTAAGGTCCTGGCTTCAATCACCTGCACTACAAAAAAACAACAAAACTTTTGTATGCGAAGCCTGAAGAAAAAATGAGACTACTTGAGAATACAGAAAAATCAGGATGGAGGCATGTTTGGGGGTAGGAGAAAATATTCTTGTATCTAGAGATTGTAGTGAGTCATTCAAAGATTAATGACTAATATACAAGAGAAGCTGGGGAGCCACTGGGAAATCATCTACCTAAGTGTGATTATGAAGCTATGAGACTACTACTTACAGTCGCTAAGGGATAGACTAGAATGAAAAAAGAAAGCAAGCTTTGGCATATTTGAAGGATACTTTAGAAAATTTGGCTCAAAAAATGAAAATTTTCTATCACATTTCGTATGTAATACAACTTGGCATAAAACAGCTTATTTTTTAAGGAAATGGGTATATTTAGCTTCAATAAACTAGGAAGATTAGATGAATTCCCTGATGTGTATTCTGCCACTAGCAAAGAATGGTGTAACACCTTCAAGGTGGAAAAAATACAGTAAGGTTCAGTGCTTGACTGAGCAATAATTGGTCTGTAATTGTACAAGTTGGAGCCTTAATTAGCCAATTACGTCTTGTTTCTTTATCCTTTCTATTTCTAAATATATATCTTGAACTCTCTTCTAATGTTGGAAAAACTCTTTTCTTCCACACAAGGCCTGATGATATTATCCAGTAGAAACCCTTCTGCGCAGTCACTGAGTCATAACAAACCTGATTCCTGGAATCCCTGGGAAAGGCTTGAGCTTGTCACGTCATCCCTCCATTTTCATTGTTCTGCACTGGGGACATTGTGAGTTTGTTTGCAGACAGGATTTTCTGTGGTGCTCTACGCTGTCATTTCACATGAGGGCAGCAGAGAGGCGGTGTGGAAGGCCCTGAGTAGCAGACCAGAAGTGCCTGAAGCTCTAATTTTGGGCACAGTGTTTTCAGAAATACCCGTTCAAAAATTAAATCACATGTGTTGTCTTTTTAAACAATCCTAGTCAATAGATTTGTCTATTCTGCTCCTTTAAAAGAACAATCCGATCTGCAGCTAAGAATAGGTATGTCTATGTAAACAGTCTTTGCCAGGGTTACATCTGATATCCTCAGAATGCATTTCCTAATTTTTCTTGTGTAGTCACAATTTGATAAAGGCTTGTTTAGGAATGGCTGTATCATATTGTCCTATATCCTTAACAATAATAATTTTGAGCACAGTCTGTTTTGATACATAGAAACATTTTTATTAAATGCAATTTGAATAGAAGAATAGCTTTTTGTATTACATTTGTGAATTGTCTTTGACACCATCCTACATTACAATAAAAATTATTGAGTTAATTTGAATATTGTGAAAAAAAAATTATCACTATTGAACTATAAGGATAGAGGGTAATGAATTCCCCAGGCTTCAGGCTTCCTGCCTCTGGGGAATGCCTTTGTTTTCTTGTGGCAGAAGGTCTTTTTCCCACCCGGCCTCCCAGCTCAGTTTCCAGCCACTCTCACCCGTTTTGCCTGAGGAATTGCAAGCTACTTTGGTCTCAGGGTAGAGGTACCAGCTGCAGACTGCCTTCCCACTGTTCTTGACTTTTCTGACCATTTTATGCCTCTTCTATTTACTCCCTTCGTGCCTTATAGGCTTCTATAGGAACTACATGTTCTTAATTTTATCTCCATTACTTAGTACTATGTGCTTAGTAGGCATTCCATTAAAAAAAAAAAAAAGAATTACTTAGAATTCTTATCAAAATGTGGGTGGGGAGTGAGGAACAGTTAATTTTCCAGCTGTGAAGAAGAGGTTAAAAATTTGCCACCCTGCCTATACTAGGGTGGGGGTAGGAGTTCAATGTTCAAGGTCATAGCAAAGATGATCTCTTCTCAGCAAACATGTGACAGTCCCAGGTAAGACCATATTGACCATAGGTTGGCAGCTAGTCAGTGTCAGTCATATGACTCAACACTGATGAGAGCCAGGGGCTTCAAAGGAATAAAAATGTGTTTGTGAAATTGCTTTGTGTAGTGCTCAGCACAGAGGAATGAGCACCCTATATCTGTTGAAAACAAAAGAAACTTAGCTTTATAGTGATCTTAGCAAAACTCCTCTCTTGCATCTGGTTGTTAAGGTGATTCTCTCAAGGGTATCCATCTGTTCTAGAGGTCACTGTAGCATGTAGCATGGTGGGGAGAGAGGAAGCTCTTTCTAGAGACAGAACCCAGCTCCCAGCTCTGCTTGCCTTCTTAGCACCTTGTTGCTAGGCAATGCTCCCTGTGAAAGCTCATCTCCCTCTTTAAAGATGGAGCCAGGTCTTGCTAAGGGAAATGTAGTTTGTATAAATTGAACCATATGCAAACAATATTTAGCTCTAGTTCTCAAAGCTGCCTTATCCTACAAGGGAGACAAAAGATTTCTACTTACAATCCTGTCACTTAGCAACCAGATACTATAACTCCTCTCTCTCTCTCCCTCTTTCTCTTTTCTGTAAAGCTATATACTTCCTTTTTAATCTTATTGATTTATTTTTGCCTTTCCACCCATATGCCTTTCCAAATTGATTTAATGAGATTCAGCAGGGCATTGTTTGTGATAGTATTTCCCTAGACTGCTGAATTAATTTCCATTTGAAAAATTTCTTTGGATCTGTAGCTTCTAACTAGCACCTCGACTAGTGTCTATTACATAATAACAAAACATACTAGGTTGTCAATTAGAAGGGCCAACATGTATAGAATGCAGCTTTTTTAAAAAACAAAATGTAAAATTATATTCTTTGTACATATCTTTAAAGAGCTATATGGCTTGCTAGACTCTAGAATTTCAAAAATCAATGTAGAATAAGTATCTTTTTTAGAACAGTAAAATATCCTCAGACTCAAAGAGATTTTGGTATTAAACTTTAACATTTTAAATTGTTGGTCAGTTTAGAGAGTCAAATTTGCAATTTACTTTTATTTTATCATCTCATCACACAGATTTTTGAAAGCTAGTGACCAAATTAATGTAGCTGCATTATATCAGTCTTCTTCTCCTAAATTCTGGAAGACTGAAATTTCTAAATAATTAATTGGAAATTAATTTACCAAGGAGCTTTGACATTCTCTTCTAATTATTATTATATGATTTACATAGTAAATTATTAATGTTCATTACAAAGTTTCTAGTTTTTCTTTTCCAATTAGATTCTGCAGGTCTGACATATGATTGCTACCCAAGATTCATAATTCTGATTTCAAGTTTGCAAACTTTTGAATTCTTGAATGATTAGTGAAGTTGAAGAAATTTTTTTTAGCCATTTAGCTTTTTACCTTTTTCTTCCATTCTTTCTTCTTCCTTCTATCATCTATTGTTTACATCAGAAATATAGAAAATAAAATGGCATAATAAAAAAAATCCATGACTAACACAAAATGTAACATTCTTCTCTATCTCCAACAGTTTTACAAAACATAGAAAAATAACAGAAATTACTATATTTTTAAGAAGAAGAAAGACAAAAAAATTAAAACGTGTTATAATCCTGATAATAGATGTTAAAAAGAATGAGTAAGATACTGTTTATAATTCGTATAAATTATAAGAATTCTTCAAACATAGGAACACCTCTTTTATTGTCTCATGGTGAAAATAATCTTGATTTGCCGATAAAATGAGCCACTGAAACACAAAACATTACATGAAATTAATGTTTGAAATCGTGGTAAGTTCTCAGTTGTCTTATGGTGGAAACAATAAATTCTGAGAAATATTGAAAACATAACTCAAACTAACATTAGACGTTAATAGTAGCTATTTAAAAACACTGTAGACATACTTTATGATTTTCCTGGAAAAAATCTCTTTTCTCAATTATGATTTTCTAGTTAAGTCTTAAAATTAGCTTTTATTTCTTGAGTACATACCAGCTGGGCAGCAGAGGTAGCTAAAGTAAGACCATAGTGTGTCTGGAACTTATATGACTTTGAGTCCCCCATTTCATCTCTACAGAGATATAACCATATAAAGGAATTTAAAACATTGCATTAGTAAGATGTAAAATTTAATGCAGATATATATTCAATTATACATATAACTGAAGTAAAATATGTGAATAATACAAATGTGTTGTAATAGGAATTTTTTTCGAAGTGCTACCTGTTCTAATTCCTAGTTTAACTATGTACCATAAGTATTTCCCTTAAGTGATTTTATTTTTCATTTTGCCATTATTTTTCAGATTTCCTAAATAGTATACAGTGGCCACATATCAACTAGAGATAAAGTCATAGAAATGCTCCAAATGAATAAGTCTTTGAACTAAGCTCAGACATTTGCAGTGACTATGCTGCTTAAAATTCATTTATTCAGTCTCTTAGGCTGTTTAGAGTAGTAGTATGCATACAAAATTTGTCAGTTTTCTAAAGTGTAGCTCGAAAAATTCTGAACTTATGATGCTCATAATAATTTTACTGGCAATAGAATCTGCACGAGTAAGTATATTAAAACATTTAAATTTTCATTCTGTTTATTCATCAGAAAGATTATAATTCTTCCTACCACAATTTATCTATGTGTCTTTCTCCATGTTTTTTTTTAATTCACTTATGTACTGATCAATTTAATTAAGATAAAAGAGAATTAAAGCCTTTTTCATAGACTTCTTTTGATTTATATCATATTCCTGGGACATGCAACTTAGTTAATGAAAACATCTATAAATGGTTTTAGGATATAAAGATCTTAAAATAATTTGTTATGATATTCAAGGTCAGATGTTTAAATATGATTCCTAGGAGGGGGGAGATTTCATCAGAGCAACATTAGAAGGGCTGTGTTGTAGGTGCTGTTGGGTTAGATAAAAGTTCAGTACTTTAGAAATAGCATTTAGGCTGAATTATAGAGAATGTTAAAGACGTTACAGTAGTTTGTAGCTCTGAACCTCCAATTAAGACAACTTTTAAATGGAATTTGTTTTCAAATCCAAATGTATGATATAGTTTATGCAAATGTTTTATTTGTAAAAGCAGAGATGGAAATGCCATGCTGGATCATCTCCTGCCAATGCAAAATAGACTCCTGAAGTCTGCTTATGGTGACTTTGCCCATGTGATTTAACGCTGTTGGGTCAAATTTAATAGTGATGGGAAAAATACATTTTAATATAGAAGGTAGTTATTTTGATTTGACTTCCTATTAAAAACATCAGTAGAATCAAATATCACTATTATAATTTTCAAATAATCCATTTGCATATGATGTGACTCAGCAGAGGTGTCAAAATCAAAAGCAGCCCTGCTCTGTCTGATAAACTGCCTATACAACACTCAAAATGCTTCAAGAATTTTTGATGCTATTTAGGTTGATATTGTAAATTATCTAGCCCCACATGTTCAAAGAGTGTCTACGCAGCAACACCAAAGATCAAAAGCAATGTAAGTTGCTATTTTATTGAACTTCAAAGGCTAATAAAAATCATGAAGTTAAATGAAAAATATTTTATACTGAATACCAGAAGTCTTCAACAATATCAGTTGTATAGCCCTGGTGGAGTTAAAGACATTCTGGTAGGCTCTTGCTTTAAAGTTCTCTAGCTAGTTTCCTCTGAAGCCTCTCCTGACTTCTTTGTACATATTAAGACACAGATAAAGAACAATTTTAATAATAATATAGCACTGAATTTAACCTATTGCCAAAATCAGAAAGGAATTTTTCATTCGCTGCAAGAACCGTGAAAAATAATTTTAAAGTGCTGAGAAGAGACTCCTAGTTTCGTCCTACTTTATTTTTTTATTTTTTATTTTTATTGATTTTATTTTATTTTTTAAATACACGACGGCAGAATACATTACAGTTTGTCCTGCTTTATTTATATTTTACCTACTTGAAAAGAGTAGAAAAATGATTTTTTTTTTCTCCTTTTGGTCTCCTTGTCCCCCTTTCTCTCCAGACATACAGTTCAGGGAGATTGAACCAACAAAAACCCGCGGCAAAACTAAGCTGTTATTCTGATGTCTTTTGGTTATCACTCACTGCTGCCTCCCCCCACCGCCCCTCCCCCGCCCCAACACACACATGCACAGACTGTACAAGCAGTTGTGGTCCATAGGATATTAAGCAGGAGTGTGGTGGAGGATTTACTAATTGTAGCATGCTGCATCTTAGAGATAGTGGTTCACAACAAGTCAAGTACCATAGAGGAGATGCCCAGAGTCATGATACAAGCTTTTCTGTGACTTTTAGTGCTCCTGATACCACTGTAAAACCAGGTGGCAGAAGGCCAGTGCAGAGGAACATTATTGGATTAAAAGCTGCTAGTCCATTTAGAGTGGACCTAAGACAACGTTTATTTTCTTGTCCCAAGACTGTAGATCACAGAGGGAGATCTACAGGATCAGGGCAAAGAGACAAAGTTAATTTACTCATTTGCTCTCACTAAATGTTTTCTATTAGGAAGTATTGAGAGTCTGGATAGTAATGAGTGACTTACATTGAGCAATCAATAAGAAAAAATCTACCATAGAGACTGAAAAATTGAGCAAGGTTATAATTCCTAAGAACCATATTTTATAAAAATGATTGGCATATCTTTTATTGAGAGCCAAGATGACAATAGGATAAAATCAAAAGGGAGATTCATGAAATAAAAAGGGAAATTCAAAGGGATTAAATAGCAAAAAAAAAAAAAAAAAAAAAATCATCACATGGAATAAATCACATGGAATAAATTCACTTGGGATACAGTAAACTATTTTGACCCTGCAGAAATTTGAATCTGTAATATGAACAATGAGTAGCATCCTCAGACTAGAGGGAAAAAGACACAATAATAAAAAGGACGTGGTGGACAATCATAGAAATGAAATTCCAGAAATGGAAAGCCAATCTTAAAATTATGTTATGAGGAAAAGATGAAAATAATTGGGTCAGAAGTAGTAATTCAAGATACATTGATGAAAAATTTTATGAGTTGACAGTGTAGTTAAAAGAGTTTTCTATGTCCAGACAATAATCAATACAAAAAAGCTTTTAGCTTGGCATATCTTGGCAGTGTTTTTTTTTTTTTTTTTTTTAAAGTCCAGTGAAGTAACAGTATATTTCAAAAGGATTAAGATCATAAAAAGCAGCCTATTTGTAAGAGAATGAAAATCACAGTGACATTTGATGACTCTATCTATGCATGAAGATAATGAAACAAACAACCTGTACTAATATTCTATAATGTTAAGAGGAAAAGGTTGTTATCAGAAGGTTTTATGTAAAATTGAGATTTCTGTTATGAATAAGGCAGCAAAAAGTAATTTTCACATGACTATATTCTCAGAAAATATATCAATTATTTTCTCTGAAAAGTAACATGAAAATGTTCTTCAATAAATGAAGACAAATCACAATCAAAAACAAATTGAGCAAGTTACACATGCCTATAATTCCAGTGACTCAGGAGGATACAAATTTGAGGCTACCCTTAGCAACTTTGAGAGAGCTTCAGCAACTTAGTGAGAATTGTTATTTTTAAAATAGCTTATAGCTTCTAATTAGACCCATTTAATAAAACTAGGAGAACTAACCCAAACCAGACTTAATCTTTTCCATCTATTTCTGGACTTGCTATTTACAATATGACAGTCTAAAATCTATTCTCTTGATTATTTCTGTTTATTTTAGATGGAAAGTGTAGAAAGCAGACAATCGGTCGGGCTCAGGGTGGAAAGTTACACCTCAAATGGCAGCACTAATTGATGATTAGTGGCTGTAAGGAAGGCTCCACAGGAGAACCGTGAGATCTGCTGTTCTCTGTGAAAAATTGCCTAAAGATGTCAGCAACGGCTGTGGAAAGTGGAGGCACACATGCACATCCTAACCTCTCATTAACAGCCAGCCTCACAGAGGTGATAGAGGTGCAATCATTATTTCAGCAGACTGGAGCTGTAGGCAGTATCTCATGAAAAATCGGGTCATTCAGATGCTAAAACTAAAGGAGAATATTGTGGCAGGCATTCTGCAAAATGAGGTAGAACTCTGGTCCATTGGCTCCCAGGTGCCATTCTTGGAGAAGCAGCTTGCCTAAGTGCCATGTATCTGTTCATGTTATAACCAGCAGGCTTTAGCAAAAAGTGTGAAAAGGTGGTGTCAGAGAAGATCAATTTTAAAAAGTGGAAATATATCAAAATACTGGATAAGACAGTATCAAATTATTCTACAATTGATTTTAGCAGCATGTTGGTGGAAGATTATATTTGGATCTTTGTACAAAAAGATAATATTTGAAACGTACATTTATAGACTTTAAGAGCTAGAAGCACTGTAACTAATTCATCCTGGCCTGGTGATCCTATAGCACCGGTGAGGCCCTGGGTTCTATCCTGCTCTCCCGCTCCCCAGCAATCCTGCTGGTATTCCTACCATTGTGTTTCTGCTGAAAATTCTTTCCTGCCTCAGGGCTTTTACTTGCCTGTGATCTCTTGCAGGACCAATTCTTTACCTCCCCCTTTTCATGGCCAATTAATTATTTTTTTAAGTTGCAGCTTGGAGTTACTTCCTTGAGGTTCCTTCCCAATTTTCTTTCCTCAAAACACTCATGCTTGCATGCACAGGCATATACCACCTCCTATCTTTTTATGTTTCTTCACCTTCCACTGCTGTGATGTCACGTAAAAGGAAAGCCTAATCTAGCCTTTTAAAATAATTGCTTGTGCAATCATTTGCTTGTTGTTACTCTCCTACAGTAGAAAAGGTCTTATACTGTACATATGCTGTTTGTTAGTCTAGATGTTCAGTAAATATTTCTTAATAAATTAACATGGCTACCAGTATAAAAGCTATCCCATTTCATAGTTCAACACCAGGTACCTATGGTATTTGTTTCTGTGAGAAGCAGGCAGGTTCTGAGTGTGATGGATTTGGCCACCCTTTTATCATGTTTTCTTTTCTGAGGCAGCCTGGATGGATAGCAAGAGCCATGGACATTTGTGGAGTTAATGATAGTGGACACTGTGTGGCAGATACCTAAAAGAATAGTTGGCAGGTTAGCAACCAGGTAAGTGGACCTGAGAAGTTCATATATAGATGTGCAGAGGACAGTTAAGAACAAAAAAGTAAGTTATATAGATAGATAATGATCAGGCAAAAATTCTAAGTCTCAAATTGTTGGGATGATATTAAGTGATTCACTGTGAATCTACTATAAAGCTGCCAGCTGAAATTTCAGTTAGTGGAATATGTTAATAAAAAGATATTTTATAACTACTTTCCATAGTTATCATTTACCATAAAAATCTGTTCTAGTTTCCTTTACCTTAAAATGGTAGGAGAGATAATCACTGATGTAGACATGAAGAATAGAAATTATCACTATGAAAACTAAATTTATTAGAAAAACTCAGAAGAATATTGAACAGATGCAATACGATTTGACTACAATGAGTTAGTTTGCATAGAATCAAATAGTTTTAATTGCTACTACAAAACAAGAGGAAGTAAGCCTGAATCATTA
Source organism: Callospermophilus lateralis (assembly GCF_048772815.1). Lineage (NCBI taxonomy): Eukaryota > Metazoa > Chordata > Mammalia > Rodentia > Sciuridae > Callospermophilus > Callospermophilus lateralis. The sequence continues at coordinate 65,109,610 of NC_135313.1, read as the reverse complement.
CAATTATTAACAGTATCATAAATGCACGAGAACGGACCTTGTGTTCACCATTATTGCTCCAATGCCTAATATGGTGCTTGGCAAATGGGGAATTCTTAACTAATGTAAGTTGAATGAAGGAAGGAGTAAAAGTGTTAGCTATTTAGTGTTCATAAGCATGTGCTTATATGGAATGGTACCAAACAAAATAGATGATATTGGAATGTTTATAATGTGAGGTGCTGTTCTTATGACACCCTTATAGATAAGATTTATTGAATATTCATGACAACTTGTTTTCAAATATGGGCTTTATTATTACTCACATCTGGAGAGGTGATAAGATCAGAAGGTGACTGCCACTGACAAGATATTTTTTAACTCACAGTTCCCAGGAGGAGAACCCATGAACACCATGTGGGGCCACACAGGAAAACAACAGAGACAGTTAGGGGTGAGGGGTGAGAGGAAAGCATTGGCAGAAGCTTTTATTATGGTTTTCATGGAAGCAGAGTAAATAATTGGGTGAGCGTTTCTTAGCCTGAAAAATTAAAAAAATAAAAAAAAATCAGTGGGCTCTGGGCTATAGGAATGGTTCCAAATTGTTTGGACCTGACCCTGGGGGTGATTTAGGGAAGGCTGGTAGAATCCAGGACTGCAGGATCTTGATAAAAGGGAGTGGGTGGTTTGCATAACAAAGATATGCTCACAGGCAGGTTGTTTGTTATCCCCAGGAAGTAACTAACCCTGGAAGGGACTGTCCCTCTTTAGTTACACAGGCTCAGGATGTCAAACATCAAATACAGAAAAAAGGAAAAAACAAACAACAAAAAGACATGATTAATATACAATGTCATGAAGTAGGAATTATTATTACACAAATTTTCAGATGAGTATGAAGACAGGGAGAGGGTAACTTTCCCAGAATAACATCTAGTAAGTAGGCAAGCTGGGATGCAATATGGCTTTCAGAGACTCAGTTCTTAAGGATCACATTATACTTTCCATATTCATAGCAAGCAACTCTTGGATAAGACAAAAAGCTTAGATAAAACAAGCACACACAGAACCACACAATCAAGAAGTAAATTACTAAAACCATCAGTGTACATGTATTTAACCTAGTCATGAAAATCTTGGTGAAAGGACAATGGGGCATTAGAAAATAACCTTTACTTTCTGATTTTATGAGGAAGACTTCACAGAGAATGTATTCTTTTAGGATGAGAAGAAAGATACAATCCTGGGACAATAAAAACTATTTATGTTAACTCTTTCAAGTACTCTATTGCATTTTTTTTTACATGTGATTTTTTCCACATTAGACCTGTCTAATGGCAGAGAATTTATTTACATCAGTATCTTCTGATATCTAATGTATAATAGGAATTCTACTAAAATGTATGAAATACTGAAACTCCGGTAGAAGAATAGTAAGATGGGTAGATAGATGATGACCTAACAGAGATACGAACAAATTGATACTACATACAGCATTTTGAAGGCAGTGGCCTGACCTGGATTGCTCTGTGTTCTAAACTCAAATTTCCTCCTTATGTAATAGCATGGAGATAATTATCAGGGCTGAAATAGATAGGAAGAGAGGATACGACTATCTCCTGATTGCACTTTGGTTATTCAGCAACCCAACATATCCCCCAGATCATTGTTCCCATGGTCTGTTTTTATTAGTTGTGCAACTGGGAGCTCATGGTTTGAGTGGACCAGTTTTGCTGAGGCCCAGCTCAAAGATCTTAAAAAGATGACAGGAGACGGTTAAATATTTAAAGAGAACTAAAGGAGGCAGGATTCGTATTGTAATAAAATGCCATTAAACTTTTTAAAAAATCAGATCAGCATATTTGCGTGTAATGTTTGTGGTTCGTTTTCTATCTCTTCATCTGTGGAAGACATTTGTTTCTCATGGGAGAACATTTCACCAAGCATACGAGAGTTAATTGCATTTAGCTATTTTAGATTGTGAAATGAATGCACACTGAATATTAGACTGTTCATACAACAGCCTCTTGCAGAAACTGAAAAGCAAAAGGGCTTATTCCCACATGTTTGTTTAAATTTTAATTGCATTTTGAAGAAACCCAGAAGCTTCTAGCCAAGATTTGCAGATATTAGAATCTAGGTCATTATACTAGCTCACAAATTCTATCTGCAGGGCTGTAAGATGTGGTTTAGAAAAATGATTTAAATGACTTGTTTTCTACTGTTTAGCAAGTCAATAAAATATTTCTAAACATTATAATGCTAGGTAAGAAGATGGCTAATCCTCTTCTGTGGATTCTTTTTGGTGCCTGCTTGGGTGCAGGTGGTTTAAAAAGAGTATCTCATTAATAATTGCTAGAGCTATTAATTCAAAATGCAGACTTTGGACTCATTTCCTTTAGAGTACCCTGCAGAAGGCCACACTTCCAGCTTTTGGTTTTATACCAAGCCAACCCAGTTTGATGGATTGCCATTTTTCTTCTGTAAATATCTTTGGAGTAAGAAGAGAACAAAATCAAAGAAGCTGCTCTCTTTTTAAGGTGTATGTGAGAATAAGTTGGATGTGCCCAATTTTTTTCAATTATTTTTTTATAATATTTCTTTCTTGCTTTTTGTTGTTGTTGTTGTTGCTGCTGTTCTTAATTATTCTCATGCAAGTGTCAAAGCACAAAGCAGGAGGTTGTGAGTTTTCCTGAGTCCCCTCTTTAGCATGTTATTTGAGCTATTATTCTTGTTTTCTGAGAATTTCAGTGAACAGAGGAGCACAAAATACTGGTAAATTCATTTTTAAAAGTATTGTCATGAAACTTTCTAATTTATACTAGTAATTTAATTCAAAAATAAATTATTGAGCACCTAACATGTGATAGTCATGTGCTAGGGTTATCAGTATGAATAACACATAAGCATCATTTCCAAGGAAGGCTTGAATTATTAATTTTATAATGGTCATTGATTTTTTTTTATAAATCTGAAATCTGAGCTCAATAAAAGCCAATAATTGTAAATGTTTAAAATTTAAATCCAAGATCCATGTTCCTAGATCTTATATTTGAATGTTTAAGTTTTCCAGATATTTGTGTTTCTAGAAAATAATGCAAATATCAGGGAACAAAAAGTTCTATGTAAATAACTTTGTTATTTCTGGATTTTTTGCCTCCCCCCCCCTTTTACCTCCTGAGAGGCTTTCCTTAGGTTCTTAAGAGAAGTGAGATCACAGGGATGGAAGGTGGACTGACTTCCACAAATATTTTAAGTAGACAATAAAACATTGAGTTGTATTCTGGTCCAGTCTTAAAGAAGACCTAGTCATCAAGTGCTGTCTTTGAACAGTGGAAATGCACTCTTGATATTATTTTGAAGACAATAAGTCTCCCAGTCATAAGAATAATGACAGTTAAATTTCAGTGAGCCTTTACCTGACCCTATGCTAATCCTTTACACCCTTGGAACATTTAATGCTTAGAAGGTGTCAAACTTTTTGGGGTTAATATTATTCCTTCTGGGACTAGTTGGTCTGGATTTCAGTCTACCAGAATATCCTACTAATAGTCCAAATGCCATATTTCCTAACTGAAACCTGTTGCTCCTGCCAACCACCAGTCCCCCTATACCTGCATTTGCAGTCGTATTAAGCAGTGATACTGCCATCTTTATCCAGTCATCAACTTTAAAAAGTGAAAGTCATTTTCAAGCCTCTACTTCTTTATCTCTTAATTTTTGATCATATGTATTCAAAATCAATCCTATTATCTCTTCCAACTCCAAAGCCATTGCCTTCCTGTGGCTGTCAGCATTTTTATGTAGACCATTCCACTAACCACTACTTGTCTTCAGTCTTGTACCACTAAAAATATGACTACAAAACTGTGAGGAGTCACTCTGAATGACCCACACCTTCCATCCTGAAGTGAGAGACTCTGACCGATCACTACATTTCATAGTGACTTGGGCTTTGTCCTGGCTCAGGAAGTTGAGGGTGCATGTTCAGATGTAGGTGTGTCACCTGTGGGGTTGAGCTACACTCACCTATTCATTTATGATAGTACCTCTTTGCCCTGTTTGGAATAGAATGTTCCACAGGGAATGCCCTTTGTGTGTCCCTTTCTCTTGCTCTACTTTTGGGTGTGGCCTTCCTAGATGTCAATCAACCTGCTGACAGCAGACATCATGAAGCTAGACTTGACCACCTGAAACTTATCCCCTTGCCTCATTTGAATGGCTTCTCCCAATAAAAGAGTTCAGCATGTGCTCTCTCTCTCTCTCTTTCTGTGGACCCTTAAGGTCAGAGGAACTGTCACAGGACACCCCCCCCCAAAAAAAATAAAAAATAAAAGGTATCTCTGTCTCTTGTGTGATTATTTCGTGCAGCCCAGTTCACCTGGAGTGACCCTGAGTGTTTTAGTCATGAGGAACACGACACAAAACCATCCCATAAATCTAGCTGTGGCAAACCTATTCAAAACGCTTTGTTTTCCCCTTGACAGTCAAATAGTCTATACAAAACTTACTTGCCAAAAGTCTGGAATATTGAACATACTGTTATTTGACTTTTGCTTTCTGTTCTGGTATATAAGGAGTTTTTAAGTAGCCACTCTGCCTTAATAACAAGTTAAATGCTGAAAAAAAAAAATCTGGACAGAATGAACTATTTTTTCTTACATCCTCAAGAGAAGTAAGGTCACAGGGTAAACAGTAGTTTACTTACTGCACTCCAAATTGGAGAGCAAGGTGGTTATACAAATAACAACTTATCAGAACAGACACCAGCAAAAACTTCAGGGGGAACCAGCACTAGGATAGGAAAATCGGAACTGTAATTACTGAATTGTTGGAGACTCAGTATGGGAAACTCCTAGAATCAAAACATCCAGAAGGACCCAGGCAGTAGAGGGCTTCCACACTTGCTTGAGTTTACCTCTAGGAACTTTATCAGGTCCTCTCTTACAGTGAATACTAAGGAAAAAGTATTCACACTTCAGGCAAGGTTAAGCAAAGAGGAATCATTTTGAAATACATTTGATCACTCTGTTCATACCAAGTCCTGCCCTGTATTTTATCAAAGCTTAATGTTCTAGGATTTTATCAGACACCAGTCAACCTTGGAGAAGGGAAATACTCAAGTATACCTGTCTCTAACCTTCACTTCAGGGAAGGGAAATATTCAACTGCATCTCCTCTAGCCAGCCTGTCCCCTCTAAGGATGGGTGGGATGGGAAACTGAGAAGCATTGATGAAATTCACAATCCAAGGGAAGGGGTTTATTAGAAGACTGACATCTAATCATGGAGCAACAGAATGCTTCTGTTCTTCCTACTGCAATACTACCATATCACAAATGGCCTGTTTGCCACATTTGCTTCTATTCAGTTCATCATGTCTGTCACTCAACAAAAAAATTACAAGGCACACTAGAAGCCAGAAACATTTAAGGAAACTGAACCTGCATTAGAACCAGAGACAGATATGGCAGAATGTAGGGCTGGGGTTGTGGCTCAGAGGAGATATCGCAGAATGTAGTGAGTATCACACCAAGAACTTTACACAGACCAACATTAATATGCTAATGGATTTAATGTAGACTACACACAAGAACACATGGATAGTATAATCAGAGACATGAAAAATTTAAGAGTCAAAAAGAAATTCTAGAGATCAAAGACATTAATAGAAATGAGGAATGCCTTTGATGAGCTTATTAGTAAACTGTATGAGGCTGAGGAATCTATAAGCTTGAGGATGTGTCCATAGAAATTTCCAAAACTTATGAAAAAAAAGATATATAAAAAAAGAAAAGAACTGAAATAAAAGAGAATAAAATAGTCAAGAATTGTGGGACAATTACAAAAGGTGCAATATATGTACAATGGGATTACTAGAATGAAAAGAAGAGCAAGGAACAGAAGGCATATCCAAAGCTATAAGCACTGATAATTCACTCAAATTGATGTCATGCACCAAAGCATGGATTTAGGAAGCTCAGAGAACACAGGAAGGATAAATTTGAAAAAAACTACACCTAGGTATATCATACTCAAACTACAAATAATCAAAGACAAAAGTCTTGGCCAGAGGAAAACACATCTTACCTATAGGGGAGTAGCTTATCCTCAGACTATGCAAGAATAGAATAAAAAATTTAAAGTGCTGAAAGAGAGAAAAATCTCACCAGCCTAGAATTTTGTAGCATGTGAAATTGTCCTTCAAAATGAAGAAGAAGTGGTTTCCCAGGCAAAAATGCAGACAATTTTTTACAAGTATACCGATATTGCAAAAAATATGAAAAGAAGTTCTTATAGCAAAGAGAAAAAAAATATAGGTCAAAAACTCAGATCTACATCAAGAAAGAAAAAGCATTATGGATGAAATATGAGAATATAAAGTGGAAACTTTTCTTATTCTTTTTAAATATATTTTTAAGTTGTAGATGTACACAACACATTTATTTTGTTTATTTATTCTTATGTGGTGCTGAGGATCGAACCCAGTGCTTCACATATGTGAGACAAGCATTCTACTGCTGAGCCACAACCCCAGCCCCATGTTTTCTTATTCTTTATTGACCTAACCGATAATAGCTTGTTAAAAAAGTAATAATGGCAATAATTAATTCAACAATGTGTACTTGTGTATATAAATAAATGTATACACATACATGTACATAATAGGTTTGTTAGGTATAAGTAAAACAGTAGTGAGTCAATGAATGGGCCATAGGAGCCACGATTATTGTTTATTATCAGACACTCTTACGACTAATGAAACCATACAGTGTTACTTTAAAGAAGATTTTAGATTTGTTGTAAATGTATAATGCAGACTATAGGGCACACATAACAAAGTAAAATGTGAAGCACAATTAATATTGTAATAAGGGAGGGAAAAATAAGAAATATTAAAAATGCTCAATTAAAATAACAAAAAAGCATGTAAGATAAAAAGAAAAGCAAAGAAGAACATTGAATAGAAACCAGTAACAGGGTTATTTTATCAATAATTACGTTAAATATCAATATTCTAAGTATAGTAGTTAAAAGATCAGGAAAAGGAGTTGAGGGGAGATAGAGAATGTTCAGGTAGGTTAAAACAAAAAGCAAAACCAAAAATCCAAAACAGGATCCAGCTATATATTTTCTTCAAGAAACCCACACTAAATACAAAGACACATATTCAAGGTAAATGTGTTTTTAACCATGTAATCCAGTAACTGTGTTCCTTAATATTTACCCAAGTAAATTGAAAACTCAGGCCTACATGGAAACCTATTCAAGAATGTTTATAACAGCTTCATTCGTAGTTTCCAAACCTCACACAAAACCAAAGTATTCTTATAGGTGAGTGGACAAGTAAACTGAAGTACATCTAGGCAATGAACTATGAAGCCATAAAAAGGTATGGAGAATCTTAAACTATACAACTAAGTGAAAAAACCTCACCTGAAAGTGTTATCTATTGTGTCAAGATATGTGACTTTCTGGAAAAAGCAGAAGTATGGAAATAGTAAAAAGACCAGTGTTTGCTAAAGTTTAAGTGGCTGAGAGTAATAAATGGGCAAGGCACAGAATAATTTTAGAACAGTGAAACTATTCTGTACAATATTACACTAGTGGTTACATGTCATTATACACTTATCAAAAGCCATAGAATATATAACAAACAGCAAGAGTGAGCCCTCATATTAACTATGGACTCTGGGTGATTTGGATGTCCCACTATGGATTTGTCCATTCTAATAAGTATACTGCTCCACAGGAGGTGTATGAGATGTGTCTATACCTTCTGCTGATTTTTGCTGTGAACATAAAACTGATTCAAAATAAAATGTATTAGCTGGGCATGGTGCTGCACACCTATAATCCCAGCAGCTCTGAAGGCTGAGGCAGGAGTATTGAGAGTTCAAAGTCAGTCTCAGCAACTCATTGAGGTCCTAAGCAACTTAGCAAGCCCTGTCTCAAAAACCAACAAAACAAACCAAAAAAAAATGAACTGGGGATGTGCCTCAGTAGTTAAGAATGCTTGGGTTAAATCCTTGATATGAAATTAATGAAATAAATAAATATAAAATAAATAAAATGTATTAATTATTGAAAATATACTTTTTAAAAACTTCTATGGAAACAGGTTGTTATTCTACATATGGCCCAAAAAATTATTTCATAGCATTTCCTATATCTCTTCGGAGAAGGAAGACATACTTCCAGTAGCTGTTGAATTAGACGCATATGCATTAACATTACTATAACTGCATGTAAGATTGAAGTCTTGATTTTAGTGCCCTCATTAACACAGAACTAGATACTGTATCTATTTGCCATGGTAACATTATCTTGATGAAACATGGGCTTCTTATCAAAATGAGTCATGTTTCAGGGAGAGACCATATGATTCTCTTCCCAGAGCATCACGCACAGCAACTGATTTTTATGTTAGGAAAAGAAAGAACGTTTCATGAGTGTGTGGGTTGTAAACAGAACAAAGGGGTTATCTGCAATTCCGACTAAAAATAAATTGCAGAGTTAGCAACAGCATTTTCACTAAGGCCCTCTTCCAGAAAAGCTTCTGATAAAAATTGGTGTTTGAGATTTTCCTAAATAAAAAATTCAATCATAACACAAAATTGCATATTTTCTATCTTTCTACTTACATTTTCCCCCATATAGCCTATTACTGACTTCTTCATGTAATAATAAGATTGTAACAACTTTTCCTAAGGATGTTGTTAGAGAGCATTAAGTGTCTAAACTCAGGGAATTAAATCTACTGTCTACTCAGCAGACGTGCTGTCAAAACAAGAAGGACACTGCTATCAATGTGAAGCAGGGATTTGTTATTTAGCTTTACTGCTTAGTGAAAATAGAACACAGAAAGGAAAAGAAATTGTGCTAACATCTGGTAACAACTCTATGACCTAACAGTCTGTGTGTTTCTGTGTGTAAACATAAATTGTGAAGTCTTTTTAGAATTAGTAAAAAGAGGTTGTCATTTTTAAATAGAAGTGTTATATGCAAAAACAAAAGTTCTACTACAGGCGTGCTTCTGATAATATGGACATAAGCCCATTCTACATCGAATACACTTATAATTTCTTTTATGATGCCACCTGCAGAAGATTTTTTTATGGACTCATTTCTGACTTGGAGCCTACTTCTTTGCTGCCTAGACCATAAGACTTCTTTCTTCAAAATGAAGGTGTAAACAAACAGGCAACATTTGTGCGTGTGGCATGTCAACTGATGTTTTATTTTAGAGCAATAGCTATCAAGTTTTTGGTATCAAGACTCCTCTACATTCTTAAAAATAATTGAGAACTCTAATGTGTTTTACTTATGTGGGTTATATTTATTGCAATTTACTCTATTAGAAATTAAAACTAAGAAAAATTTTAAAAATGTGTATTTATTAATTTAATGTAAATTAGCAATAGCGAAACCACTGTATAGTAGTTTGAGTTTATGTATTTGTGAGTGTGAAAAACTCTCTATTAAAAAAAAAAAACAATCTTGGGGCTGGGGTTGTGTTTCAGAGGTAGAGCGCTTGCCTAGCATGCATGAGGCACTGGGTTCGAGCAGCACCATATAAAAAATAAAATAAAGATATTGCGTCCACCTATAACTAGAAAATAAATATTAAAAAATATTTCCAAGACAAAGAAAATTTAGTAAGAGGGGAGTGGCACTGTTTTGTATTTTTTACAAATCTCTTTAAATCATGACCTAATAGAAGACAGCTGGATTCCCATATCTACTTCTACATTCAATCTCTACCAATATGTTGCTTTGGTTAAAGAGTCTGAAGATAATATGGCTTCACACAGATATATATTTGGAAAATGGAAAAGAATTTTATAGCCTTTCAGGTAAGTGTAGATATTGTTCTATGATACTACACTAACATTCTACAAGTGGGCATTCTACAAATGCTGTATGATAGAATCTCAGTTCGTATCAATAGACTTTGCATGCTCTCTTATATGTAAAAATTTGTTCCTTTATTTTGTATTTTGAATGATGCTGAGCTCATATGTAATTTTTTTATCATCAGGATTGATCAGTTGAAAAATATTGTTTCGTTGATTATGCAGACCTTCTAAATGTTAACACATTTATGACACAACACCAAAAATTACATTTGTTAGTATCCACACTGACTTCCATCAGAAAACTTTTTCAGTACTGGGAAGCTGTTAAGCTCATGGCAGCAAATACAAGTTTTCAAAATTTTTATTTTTGCTTGAATTTGTCATCAGCAAAAATGGTGTTGGCTGTTTTCCTTGAAGTGACAGGCTTATTTCATTCATTTTCAAGAAAATGCCTGTCACATGCTGAAGTCTGAGTAACCATAGCTTTTCTGTCAGTTGTTCTTTCAAGTAAAAATAGTGTTCCGTGAAAAATGTAGCTAGTGTGTCTTGCAGCTCACTCATCAACTGCTTTTCCTCAGATGGCAGATAGAGCAGAGTGATTTAGGGTACCTCCCATTTTGTTATACAATTTGAAACACATGCAAATCCTTGGCCAAATCAGTTGTTAAGCTATGTAAAATCAACCTTTTTTGTTTTATCTAGTACATTTTTAGATCAAATAGGACTTACAAAATTAAATGTGTGCAGTAAGACTGTAACACCAGATCCTACAGTTTGATGTTACTGCCTGGATTCAGGCACAGACATTGGCGATCTTACCTAGCAGTGCTCTGCATCATCAGCACAGATGACAACAGTGATGAAGGCAAATAACATCTTCATATCACTCTGAAAAAAAACTTTTTGGCCTGTAGAGACCCTGGAGAGTTTTAGTGGATTGCTGAAGATCTGTGGTCCAAGACTAGAGAGTGGCTGCTTTAGTATGGACAGTCACCACAGCTACAATCGATAGATCAAAGGTCTGTCTGCTGTGAAACAAGGCATCTCAAAAATTAGTGGCTAAAATGATTTATTATTAACTCTCATAATTCTGGGAGATGAGTCAGTTCAAGCAAGGAGGCATTTATTTTTTGTGTGTTTAATGCAGTGCGGTCAGTATTTGAGACTGGAGTCATCCAGTGACTTCTTCACGCCTGTCTCTCATGGCTGCCTGCTCTGATAGGACAGCAACAGCTTCAGGGTGATTGGGACTCACTCTCACTGTGGCCTTTCCACTTGGCTAATTTGAGCTTTCTCAGAGCACGGTGGTCTTTGACTAGTTAGTCTTTATAGGGTGCTGGTAAACTAGCTTCTTTCCTGGCTGTATATCACTGTTGGTGACCTTGTATTGCTATTTAGTAGCAAGTGAGTCTCTCAATTCAGAAATTGCTCAAGGAGTGGATGTGGTGCCTGGATCAGGACTCACGTCACAAATCCTGATGTATATGGGTAAACTTGCAGCAATGACTGAAGCCTGCATATGATGGCTTCTGCCTTCCTGGGACAATCCACCCAAGAATGCGCTTATCATCGCTTTTAAAAATCATAATTACTACTGCTCTTGACAGTGTGATGTCAACATACTACAGCTCACTCACATCAGTCTCTTTTAGCTTTTTACTATGGATCCCCAAAATCAAATGTGAAAAAAAAAAAATCCTCTTCCATATGTAAGTCAGAAATGATGATTATCCTTCTCAAATTGACAAATGTAGGAAATGTCCCATTTAAAGTTGACTCTCCTAGATGAGTCATTTTATTGGCAAATTTAAGTAAATGTGTGCATTTTCTTTCGTGAAGACACAGAGGCAGGATAGAAAACACTGACATAATGTTCAAAACAAAATTTGCAATCAGATTATAAGCAATTAAGAACTTGTGAGGAATAAAAGCATATTGCTTCTCTTAAAAATATGCCTCAGTATATTGTTTCCTCCATTAACCTAAGAAAACAGTCCAAATAAGTCTGGATGAGCAAGCACTATCTCTCCAGCTCCCATCAACACTTGTGTTGCTTCCAAGACCAAGATCTTTGATTTCTTGCCAACTGGCAAGGTAGCACCCAGCTTTGATGACAAAATTTCCTTTCAGTGACTAGAATTTTGATGGAAATATCATTTTCATGTATTAATAGTAACGGTAATTCCAATTTTCAAAATTTCCCTTACCTAGGTAGTGAAAGAAAACCACAAATATTCAAGAAAACCTCCTGTCAATTGTCACCTTTTAAAAATGTTTCCAGAATAAATAATCTTAGTTTCCTTTTTAGCAGTCTCATCAGTTATAATGCTATCTCCCACCATTTAAAAGCAGCTGATAAATCTTCTATTTAGATGCTGAGCTTTCCAAGTTTACAATTAGCCAAAAACAACTTGAGGGGTGTATCCTCTATCCATTGCCACTTGACACTCTTGAGTGCTTAAATCTCTTACCGGAAGATCCCTCACACTCAGGAAGGTGTTAATTAGGGTTACAGGTAATGAACTTGAACAAATGAAAGTGTTATTTTTAGAGGATTGGTTCTACTTGCCTAGAGACTTGGATGGACTGTTATCTTCTAACAGTACCATTTGGTCTCCATTTAAATGTAACAGCTCTCAGATGACTTTACCATCTAAGTCAAAGGATTGCCACTACTCTCCTTGTTCAAGACTTACCATAAATCTTCAGTAATCAAGACTGTGTTATTACAAAAGAACAGATACAAGAGTAAAGTTTTAAAAATAACAATTTAGCAGCCTGTCCTCAAATGTAGACTCTTAGACCTTTGTTTATCATTCACAGTTTGATTGGATTCAAGACTATCTTCTGCTTCCTTCTTATATCTGGCCATTCATTCAGTCCGTTAGTAAATCACAAAATGTTATTACTATTTGGTAGGTCTCTGTGCAGGCCCGGTGACCCAAGGTAGTTTTCCCTTAGGTAGCTTTTCAGCTGTTCTCTAGGACCCTGCACTTCCACATTTAACATACAGCTGTTTGCTTCTCTGGGCTCCTTATTCATCAGTAAACTCTGTAAGAGCAAAGAGCATATATATTCTTGGACAATGTTGTTTTCTCCGCGTTAGCATAGTGTTAGGTACATTAAGTGCTTCTTATGTGTGTTACCTGTAAAGCAATGTGATATCTTGCCTGCTTTTGGCTTTGACCTCTTCACTGTTTCTATTTATATACTGTGTTTCATGTTGTACTGCAGGTGTTTAATTATTTTTTCTGTGTGTGTCAGTGCTGCCTGACCTTAATTGAGTAAGACATTGTGTATTTAATCAATCTTTCCCATGTCCAGAACAGACCAGCTCATATAATCAGGCCTTTAAACTCAGAATTAATTGTTCTAAAAATTAGATTATTTTAAGCTCAAGGGCAGGAACAATAGATTTTCATGTTCTTTTATACCTTCTGATTTTCTACGTAAGATATTTGATAATTATTGGGTAACATAATACATGATTTCAGAGAAAACAGTGACTAAGGATACTATTGGAATAACTAATGTGTCTGACAGTTTTAGAGGCATTAGACCTAACAAGACTTGAATTTGGGCAGGTTTTGTCACCAGCCAAACCTGGATTGGAAATTTGGCTTTGTCACTGACTTCATGGTGCTAAGCTTCAGTTTCTGCATCTTTAAAATAGGTTTGGTTCAAACTTAACTCAATGGGGTCATATGAGGGATAGATAATTTAAATTTTATAAAACTCAACATACAGTGGCTGCTATCATTGTTTTACTGTTGTCCTTCTGATCAATTTATAGTCATTGTAAAATAAATCAGGAGATTATTTACATTTGTATATTATGCCCACATTTGTACTGGCTCATTTTCTTCTACAGAAAGGATATTGTTGAATAAAAAGCTCCTGGGACTTTATAAGTCTGGAAAGATAAGTATGGCAGCTTCCAGAAAGCAAGATAGTTGGAATCTGGACCAAAGTGTCAGGAGGATACAACTCTGCATAGAGCCTGCTTTCCACTGGCTGGCCAATCAAGAAGTTCAATTCCACAACGAATTGTAGGAAGGATGAGTTAAGGAAGGTGGGCCACCTCAAACTGGAGTGCAGCATCTAGCATGACATTTTGTAAGAGATGATTGGGTTCCTTTTGTATGTTTTTTCAGAGTACGATTTTAAAATTTGGAAATTTAATCTTTAAAATATTTATGTTTTTAAAAAGCAGAATTGAAATCATGTTATTTGGAGTAGAGATGGAATTTTTAAATGCATACTCTAAAATTTCCATGCCTATGGGGGAATTATACTTCAAAATAATTTTGCACATAGTGCACACAACTTGTAGCCTAATTCCAGTGTTGAGATTTCTATGGCATTCTGTGTTTTAGAATTACTTAAAAGTGCTACCTTAGAAAGTTGATTAAATTCTGCCATTTCTCCCCCATACAGTAACAATTAATTAAGAAAGCATTGAATATTTAAAGTTGGGTTAGCTTCTTGGAATCAAATTTGAAAGTACAAGAAGAAAAATCTCTCTCTCTCTCTCTCTCTCTCACGTGCGCGCGTGCGCGTGCACATACACACACACACACACACACACACTCAAACACTATAGTGTATATATTGCAACAGGGGGAGGCCAAACTTATTCACTTAAATTACAGACACAACTGGACAATTGCAGTCCTTTGCTGAAACAAAGCTGGGCAACATGGGTGACTGTAGCCCATGGCAAATTCAAATGTCTCTGCACACAGGCAGACCCAGAATTAGATCCCAGAAGATGGAAGTCAATTTTCATGATTCCCTTTACTAAAATTCCATGTCAGAAATGTTACTTCCTCTTACCTGGAAGAAGTAAAAGGTGAAGAGAGACTATTTAATAATATTCTTTTTATACTTTTTCCTCTAGGAGAATGGGTTGGAAATTTCCTTAGTGAAAACACAGGAGCTTCCGTGTGTGTGTGTGTGTGTGTGTGTGTGTGTGTGTGTGTATGATATTGACTGCCACAGTTGTACGGTAGATTTTTTTTGTTGTTGTTCAATATCTTTGTGTTAGTGTTTTTTTTTTTTTTTTTTGTACCAGGGATTGAACTCAGGAGCACTAGGCCACTGAGCCACATCCTCAGACTGAGTTTGTGTTTTATTTAGAGATTCTGTTTTAGCACCTTGCTTTTGCGGAGGCTGCCTTTGAACTCATGATTCTCCTGCCTCAGCCTCCCAAAATGCTGGGATTACAGCATGTGCCACCATGCCTGGCATTAATCAGCTTTTTGTTACTGTGATCAAAATGCTTGACCAGAACAACTTAGAGGAAGAAAACTTTATTTGGGATTACAGCTTCAGGGGTTCAGTCCATGGTTGCCTGACTCTAACACTCTGGGCCTGAGGTAAGGTAGAACATCAGGGTGGAAGGACTCAGGAGATAAAAGCTGCTCATATCCTAGCAGCTGGGAAGCAGAGACAGAACACAAGAAGCCAGGTATAAGATCTAAAATGCTCCAGGGCTCACCCAAGTTACCTAATTCCTCCAGCCATGCCCCACCTGCCTCTAGTTGCCATATAGTAATTCATTCAAATTATTAATCTATCAAATGGAGGAACCACTGATTAGGTAACAACTCTTATAATCTAATGATTTCACCTCTAAACATTCCTACGTTGTCTGACATGAACTTTTTCAGGGACACCTCATATCCAAGCCATCAAACTCTGTGTATATACTGGGGGTAGGTAGGTTTGTGTGTGTGTGTGTATATATATATAATTTCTTTTCTCTATATGTGTATACACATGTATAAATTTACACCTCCACAACACACTGCTCATGAGAGAGAAAGAGAAGAAAGAAAGAATAGAGATAAAACAGAAGGAAGCTCAAAGCTTCAGGTGAAAAGTCAGACTGGTCCAGGGTGATCAAAAGCACTGTGAAAAATAGCTGATTACTGATAATAATCACCATCATTTCTATTTACTGTTGATCTCTTAGTGCCATGATTAACAATATTGGTATGTTATGTCTCTAACGACAGGAGTAGCTTAAATATTGATTGACATCAACCATTTTAGAATGTCAGGTAAGTATGAGAATTCCCTAAGGGGGGTTTTTGTCTTTTCACCTAGATCCATTTTTATGTAACATTTATTTATTTAGGGTTAGCAGTCCATGTTTCTTACAAAAAGGATGGTGAAGGTATTGTGTTACATTCCTTTACTTACATGCTTGATTGTAGTTTCAGAAGCTGGAAGAATAAAGGTCTTCAAAGAATACTAATGTTTTCTCATTAGCGTATTGGGTGCTAGGGAATAAACCCAAGAAGGCCTCACATATACTTGGTAAGCTCTGTACCACTGAACTATACCTAAGCTCATTTTCTTATGTAAAAAACAAAAATTTCATCCATATTTACACTTCATTTATGTTTTAAAACAATACATTGGCAACTTTGGTATTGCATATAGTTAATGTTTATTGAATATTACATAAACTAAGATACTCACAACATTTTTGTTTAAAGACTTTTAACAGATATTCAAAAGCATTTGTGTTAATTTTCTTTGGTATAGTTTTCAAGTGAAGTAACATGCTGTATCCAATAGTTTACATATAAATTATATGTAAATTTGCTGTTTATTTTATTAACTTTATTAACTTTTTACATTAATATACTATTTTTCTGTTTACATTTTCTGCTAAAGGGAATAGGATGTCAATATACATTGAAGATGTCAAAACAGACTTTCTGGACAAATTAGCTGTGCTTTGAGTTTAATGAGACTACAGAAAAAAGTGAGGAAATGTAATTTATATTTTCTAGACAACTGAAATATAAAGAATACTGTTTAATATCACCAGCTCACATTTTCTCTTTAAATTATTTTTAAGTCCTAGTTGAATTAATTTGCTCTACTTTATAGTATAAATAGGGCATTATATAGAACAGAAGTCTTTTTTTTTCAAGTACTAATAGATATATTTCTATTAATCATTCTTAATATTTAAAAAAAATTGTTAGCTTGTACTTACATTCCAGTATACTTTTCTAATATTTTTAATAAAAAATATCAGTGACTATGCTGGCAGATAACTTTTTAAAAAAAAAATTAAACATTCTTTTTGTAGTGTTATGTGTTTATTTTTATTACTAGTAACCATTTGTTATTGTATGAAAAGATTGAATCATGTTGTAATGGCAGTAGCTTTGCCTTTATTGGACCTTACAAGAAATAAATGACTTTTCTAAAAATAGCATTCTCATTATTGAAATTTTAGCTAAGTATATAGATGATTAGTTTCCCTATTTTTCCTAATTTATTGTCGTGTGTGTATGTGTGTGTGTGTGTGTGTGTGTGTGTGTGTCTAGAGGAGATTTGTTTGTATTCCTTTTCTCCTCTCCGTACACTGGATCATTGCTTGGTGTCTACCGCCAGCTGCTAAAGGGCTCACCATTGTCTTCCCAGGCTTACTCCCAGTCAGCCCTGCTGTTTCTGCTCAGAGGGTTGAGAAGGAGGTCCATCCTGTCTCCATGACAACCGTGTGTCCTCTGGGAAGCTGCTCAGAGCTAAAGATCTTCTGAGAGGCCGGTGAGAGGCCATTTCTGAGGAAAATCTCACCTCATTTCCCCTCTTTCAAATGCAATTTGCAAAAGTTTGTGTTTTTACATAATGCTATGTATTTTTACATAACTCTGTTACCCAAAACCCACACAACCCAAACCTTACTTTATAAACAAAAAGACCACATTTCAAGGATTGTTCTAGAATGAGGCATAGTTTCACATCCCTACCTACTTACATGTTAACTTTAGCTAGGTCTCCAGTTCTCCATTTCCCTGAATGATTCAAATATTAATGGCCATTGGAAAACCAAATATTCCCTTAGTCTGATGGTACTGTCGTGATACATTATGAATATTCGAAAGAAAATCGTGTCTTTGTTTTGTGCTTGAACAAACTTGTTAGTATAATTTGAAAGGGTAGCATTAAAAAATATGATTTGGGAGGATACAAGATGGCAGGCCAGAGGGAGGCAGCATTCTGTGTGACTCCGTGACCCAGATTTCAACTAGTGGGAATACTGCTTTGTTTAGAGTGATAGAGGACCCCTCCATAGTTGATCCTGCGCAGGAATCACAGCCACCATGCCCTGGGCCTCAGCGTTAGAACAGGACTCACGACTCCCAGGACTACTCACACACACAGGCCTCACAGGAACCTTAGCGGGACCATTGGCATCAGCACCAGTGCAGAATTCTCAGATGCTGTTCCCCGAAGGACACTTAGCCTCTACCCATCCACAGGTAATCTGGCCACCACTCCCTCGTGGACCCCCTATCTCCCCAGGTTGCCTCCATCTTGGGACTTGGCAGCTACTGCCACAGTCCCCTACTCATGGTAGCCTGTCTGCCCCTGGGGACATCACAGGCTCTGAAGAAAGCTGACAGCTGCAACACTGCACGCCACAGAGCTCATCTCTGAATGTATAGCACAAGGCTATCGCCTGGCTCCCGCCATCCGACAGGACACCCCATCACAGAAAGCAGCAGCCTCCATCTTGGGTCACCTCCATCACCATCTTTAGTTGAGGCATCTACCAGTTTGGAACACCCGATAGCCAGGTACCCATAGTTTTCTAATTCCCTCCAATCCCCAGCAGCTGCTTACTTGGCAGAGTGACTGTCCAATACAAAACAGCCAGCCCTCTGCAACAGGTGTACAGCCAGCAGAGTGCAACACACAAGACCCCCAGAGCCAAAGGTTCCTCATTAGGAAGTAGAAAAGGAGAGGGTGAGTAGGGTACACTTTAGAGACTAATCTAGAGGGCAGGAACTGTGAGGTCTTACGGGCAAGATAAGGAGATAAGACCCAGCGCCCACATCACAGGAGCAGACTCCAAAGGAGATCCTTGAGGTGCAGTCTCCCAACGGGACCCACGAATGCTATACCCAATTTCCAGGTGCCCTGCACCCCAAACCAGGTGCCCTGCACCCCAAACCAACCCTTACACCCTGGTAACTCCCACCATCCTGAGTGCAGAGATACCAGCTAAGAACAGACAACCCCACCTTTTGGATGAGAAGGGAAGCAGGAAAGATACTGATCTCCAACCAAAACAATCCTTGTTTCTATCTTCAGGTTTTTTTTTTTTTCTTTTTCCTCTTTATTCTCCCACCCTCAGGTCCCCAAAATATGTGAAACCAAGTACTTTGCATGAATTAGGATATTGAGGGCTAAGAAAACTGAAGAGTATATTACAGTTGTGTTGTGAATTCTTTTTTTGGTTCTCTTTTCTTTTTTTTCTCTCCAATATTTACTATTTTAACATTTTTAATTTTTCTTAATATATATGTGTGTTTGTTTTATGTACTCTACTGTTTTCCCTCTTACTTGTCAACACAAAATTACTAACTCTCTATTCTACTAACCTTTTTCTTTAGATTTCTCTTTCACATTTCCTAAGATATAATAACTCTATATCCTCATTTCATACCTCTTCAGCATATCTTTCTACACCTCACCCTGGTTATTTGTTCACCATCAGAAACTGAAATCCTTTTACAAACCTACTGATTATATTGTAGATAATAATTGAATCCACGATATCTGTATATTGAGACCAAAATGTGAACATCTTAATAACAACTATTTGTCTTTAGGGGGTATTTTGTTTATATTGGGATCTGCTAGCATAGTCCTTCTCCTCAAAGGAAAGGTATTGGAACCCTAAAGCATCACTATAAGCCCATAGGGTAAAAACGGTAATGCCTCAGATACACAGAGCTAGGAAGGAAGACACATGAGCAACATGAAAAGACAAGGGAAGAAAGTGCCCTAAACAAATCAAGAAACCATATTACTAGAATCCATGGCCAGCACAGCAGATGAAATTACAGAGAAGCAGTTCAGAACGTACAT
Source organism: Callospermophilus lateralis (assembly GCF_048772815.1). Taxonomy (NCBI): domain Eukaryota; kingdom Metazoa; phylum Chordata; class Mammalia; order Rodentia; family Sciuridae; genus Callospermophilus; species Callospermophilus lateralis. The sequence goes on along the minus strand of NC_135313.1, from coordinate 65,089,869 downwards.
AATCAAAATGTTTTGTGAATTAAAGGATGATATAAGAGAGCAAATATAGGCAGCAAAAGACCATTTTGACAAAGAGCTACATAAACAAATATAGGAAGCAAAAGATTACTTCAATAGAGAGATAGAGGTACTAAAGAAAAATCAAACAGAAATCCTTGAAATGAAAGAAATAATAAACAAAATTAAAAGTTCAATTGAAAGCATCACCAATGGATTTGACCACTTGGAAGACAGGACTTCAGACAATGAAGACAAAATATATAATCTTAAAAAGAATGCAGACCACACAGTGAAAATGGTAAGAAACCATCAACAGAACATTCAAGAAATATGGGATAGCATAAAAAGACCAAATTTAAAAGTTATTGGGATAGAGAAAGCATACAGTTTCAAACCAAAGGAATTAACAATATATTCAATGAAATAATATCAGGAAATTTTCCAAACATGAAGAACAAATTGGAAAACCAAATTCAAGAGGCTTACAGGACAACAAATGCATAAAATCACAACAGATTCCATACCAAGTCACATTATAACAAAAATGCCTGATATACAGAATAAGGACAGAATATTAAAAAAAAAATATTAAATATTAAAAAGCCCCAAGAGAAAGGAATCAGATCACATATAGAGGTAAACCAGTTAGGTTATGTGCAGATTTTTCAACCCAGACCCTGAAAGCTAGAAGATCCTGAAATAATGTATATCAAGCTCTGAAAGAAAATGGATGCCAACCAAGAATTTTGTATGCAGCAAAATTAAGCTTTCGAGTTGATGATGAAATAAAAACCTTCCATGATAAACAAAACTTAAAAGAATTTACAGCTAGAAAACCTGCACTACAGAACATCCTTGGCAAAATATTATATGAAGAGGAAATGAAAAACAACAATGAAAATCAGCAGAGGGAGGTATTATACTAAAGAAAAAGCTAATCAAAGGAGAAACCAAGTAGAGTTAAATAAAAAAAATGGATGAGAATACAAATCATATCTCAATAATAACCCCGAATGTTAATGGCCTAAACTCACCCATCAAAAGACATAGGCACACTGATTGATTTAACAAAACAAAACAAAACAAAACCAAAAACAAACAAACAAAAAGACCCAACAATATGCTGCTTCCAAGAGACTCATCTCATAGGAAAAGACATACACAGACTAAAGGTAAAAGGTTACGAAAAATCATATCACTCACATGGACTGCAGAAGCAAGCAGGGATTTCCATCCTTGTATCAAATAAAGTAGACTTTAAGCTAAAGTTAATCAAAGGGACAAAGAAGGACATTTTATACTGCTCAAAGGAACTATACACCAACAAAACATAACAATATAAATATATATGTCCCAAACAATGGAACATCTATGTTCATCAAACAAGTTCTTCTCAAGATCAAGAGTCAAACTAATCACAACACAATAATTCTGGGTGACTTTAACACATCTCTTTCACTACTGGATAGATCTTCCAAACAAAAACTGAATAAAGAAACTATAGAACTCAATAATACAATCAATAACTTAGACTTAACTGAAATATATAGAATATTTCATCCTTCAACAAGCAAATATACTTTCTCCTCAGAAGCACATGGATCCTTCTCTAAAATAGACCATATATTATGCTACAAAACAACTCTTAACAAATACAAAAAAGTAGAGATACTACCCTGAATTCTACCAGATCACAATTGAATGAAATTAGAAATCAATGATAAAATAAAAAATAAAAACTACTCCATCACCTGTAGACTAAATAATATGCTACTGAATGAAAAATGAGTTGCAAAAGACACCAAGGAGGAGATTAAAAAAAATTCTTCCAGGTAAATGGGAACACTGATACAACATATCAAAATCTCTGGGACACTATGAAGGCAGTACTAAGAGGAAAGTTTATTAAACTGAGTACATTCATTAGAAGAATAAAAAGTCAACAAATAAATGACCTAAAATTACATCTCAAAGCCCTACAAAAAGAAGAACAATTCAACACCAACAACAGTAGAAAACAGGAAATAATTAAAATCAGAGCAGAAATCAATGAAATTGAAACAATTGAAAAAAACTGACAAAACGAAAAGTTGGTTCTTTGAAAAAATAAATAAAATTGACAAACTTTTAGCCCTGCTAACAAAGAGAAGGAGAGAGAAAACTCAAATCACTAACATAGTGATGAAAAAGGAAATATCACAACAGACACTACAGACATACAGAAGATAATTAGATATTATTGTGAAAACTTGTACTCTAATAACATAGAGAATATTGAAGGCATTAACAAATTTCTAGAGGCATATGAGTTGCCCAAATTGCATAAAGATGATATACACAATTTAAACAGATCAATTTCAACCAAGGAAATAGAAGACACCATTAGGAGCCAACCAAGAAAAGCCCAGGTCCAGATGTATACACAGCTGAGTTCTACAAGAACTATAAAGAAGAAATAATACCTATACTGTACAAATTATTTTGTGAAATAGAAAAAAAGGGAGCACTTCCAAACTCATTCAATGAGGCCAATATCACCCTGATTCCAAAACCAGGCAAAGACACATCAAAGAAAGAAAACTTCAGACCAATATCTCTAATGAGCATACATGCAAAAGTTCTCAATAAAATTCTGGCAAATCAAATACAATAGCATATCAAAAAGATATCACGATTAAGTGGGGTTCATCCCAGGGAAACAAGGTTGATCAACATACAGAAATCAATAAATGTAATTCATCACATCAATAGACTTAAAGATAAGAATCATATGATTATCTCAGTTGATGCAGAAAAAACATTTGACAAACTACAGCACCCATACATGTTTAAAACACTAGAAAAACTAGGGCAAACAGGATCATATCTCAACATCATAAAAGCTACCTATGCTAAGCCTCAGACTAACATCATTCTAGATGGAGAGAAATTTAAAGCATTCCCTCTAAAAACTGGAATAAGACAGGAATGCCCTCTTCCACCACTTCTATTTAACATAGTTCTTAAAATACTTGCCAGAGAAATTGCACAGATGAAAGAAATTAAAGGGATATGAATAGGAAAAGAAGAACCTAAATTAGCACTATTTGTTGACAATATGATTCTATACCTAGAAGACCAAAAAAATTCCACCAGAAAACTTCTAGAACTAGTAAATGAATTCAGAAAAGTAGCAGGATACAAAATCAATACCCATAAATTAAAGGCATTTCTGTATATCAGTGACAAATCCTCTGAGAGGGAAATGAGGAAAACTTCCCCATTTACAATAGCTTCAAAAAAAAACCTTAGGAATTAACCTAATGAAAGAGATGAAAGTTCTCTGCAATGAAAACTACAGAATGCTAAAGAAAGAAATCAAAGAAGACCTCAGAAGATACAAAGATCTTCCTTGTTCTTGAATAGGCCCAATTAATATTGTCAAAATGACCACACTACCAAAAGCACTATACAGTTTTAATGAAATGTCAATCAAAATCCCAATTATATGCCTCATAGGAATAGAAAAAGCAGTCATGAAATTCATCTGGAAAAACAAGAGAACCAGAATAGCTAAAGCAATCCTTAGCAAGAAAAGTGAAGCAGATGGCATCACTACACCAGACATTAAACTATACTACAGAACAATAGTAACAAAAACAGCATGGTATTGGCACCAAAATAGACTGATAGACCAATACTACAGAATAGAGGACACAGAGACTAACCCACATAATTATAGTTCTCTTATATTAGATGAAGGAGCCAAAAACATACATTAGAGAAACAATAGCCTCTTCAACAAATGGTGCTAGAAAAACTGAAAATCCATATGCAACAAAATGAAATGACACCACTATCTCTTACCATGCACAAAACTCAACTCAAAATGAATTAAGGATCTAGGAATTAAACCAGAGACACTGTGCCTATTAGATGAAAAAGCAGGTCCAAATCTCCCTCATGTCAGATTAGGCCCCTACTTCCTTAATAAGACTCTTATATCACAATAATTAAAATCAAGAATCAATAAATGGGATGAATTCAAACTGAAAAGGTTCTTCTCAGCAAAAGAAATAATCAGTGAGGTAAATAGAGAGCCAACATCTTGGGAGCAAATTTTTACCACTCACACATCAGATATAGCACTAATCTCTAGGATATATAAAGAACTCAAAAAGCTAACTCCCCCAAAACAAGTAGCCCAATCAATAAATGGGCCAAGAAACTGAATAGACAGCTCTCAGAAGATGATATACAATCAATCAACAATTATATGAAAAAATGTTCAACATCTCTATCAATTAGAGAAATGCAAATCAAAACTACTCTAAAATTTCATCTCACTTCCGTCAGAATGGCAGCTATTAGGAAAACAAAAAGTAAGTGTTGGTGAGGATGTGGGAAAAAAAGACACACTCATACATTGCTGATGGGACTGCAAATTGGTGCAGCCAATATGAAAAGCAGTATGGAGAATCCTTGGAAAACTGGGAATACAACCACCATTTGACCCAGCTATCCCACTCCTTGGTTCATACCCAAAGGACTTAAAAACAGCATACCACAGAGACACAGCCACATTAATGTTTATAGCAGCACAATTCACAGTAGCTAAACTATGGAACCAACCTAGATGCCCCTCAGTAGATAAATGGATAAATAAAATGTGGTATATATACACAATGGAATATTACTCAGCAATAAAAGAGAATAAAAATCATGGCATTTGCAGGTAAATGGAAGGAGTTAGAGAATATAATGCTAAGTGAAGTTAGCCAATCCCAAAAAAACAAATGCCAAATGTTTTCCCTGATATAAGGAGGCTGATTCATAGTGGGGTTGGGAGGGGGAGCATGAGAGGATTATATGAACTCTAAATAGGGCAAAGAGGTAGGAGGGGAAGAGAGGAAAAATCGGGGTAAAAAATATGGTAGAATGAGATGGATATCATTACCCTAAGTACATATATGAAGACACAAATGATGTAAATATACTTTATATATAACCAGAGATATAAAAAGTTGTGCTCTGTATGTGTATAGATGAATTGTAATGCATTCTGCTGTCATATATAACAAATTAGAATAAAAAATAAAGAAATAAAAATAAAATATATTCTTTACTTGCTATTGGACAACTTAAATGTATACCACACACATTATTAAAAGACCTAAATTTACCAAGTTAATTTATTGAGAAGTGAGTAATTGATTTATGATACATACATTCTAAGCAATATTTTACACATTACTTATTTTTTAAAAATATAAACTCTGTTCACAAAAGTAAGTAGTTTTTATTTTGTCCCCCTGGTTATACCTGGTAATAGTACTGGCTGGCAGTTATCTATCCTCTGTTTTCTTTCTTCTCTCATGACAGTCTCTTCCAGTCCTGTAGCTTCAGCTGGCATTCTGAGTTAATGAATAACAATTTGCTTCACTGGTGTCTTCACCCTGCCTTGACAATGTGTGGTGGCTTTATATAGAGTGAATTTAGATAATTGGAAACTGCATCTCCCAGAATTTTTGGTAAGGTTTAATTTTTGGTAAGATTTTGGTTTAGCTCATTCTCTGGGCAGAATGGAAGCAGTAGCCATATATTTTTACACTCTAAGGGTAGCTTATGGGCCCAGGCAATGTTCTGTTTTGCCTGCTGCTGCTCATATAGTGGTACAGGGTGGCATTAAGCAGCTTCACCTTCTCTAGTTTCCACCATATCTCTTCCTTCACCTTCTCTGAGGCTGATATGAAGCTGGACATTGCAAGGTGTCAGCTTCTCTTGCAGATCACTCACCCTGTGTATCCCATGCCAGATGTGTGTGCAGAAGAAAGAGGACTAAACTTGGAAGGAGAAACCCAAGAGTTGATTTATAATGGAGATTTTAACATACTTTACTCAGTAATCAAAAAAGCAAAGACTCAATAAATTAATTAAACATTAACCATGTAGGTCACTACTTGACAATTTGAGAATAGTTGTTCGTTTAAAATACATACAGAAAATTTACTGGAAAAGACCGTTGGCTATCTATAAAGTAAGTTTTAATAAGATTCTAAAGAAATGAAATTTAAAAGGCTATGTTCTCCAGAAGACTTTACCACAGACTCATGGTATTTTAAAATGGCGTAATTGTCAGAAAGAAAGGGGAACTGTTTTAAGAATTGTCCTGGCATCTAAGTTTTAGTGCAAGTCAGGGCAACCTCATCACATTGCCTCATTCCACCTTCTTGCTTTTAACCAAAATTTGACTCATAAATGTTGACTCTTATCCCTTTCAAAATAAATGAATAAATCAAAGGCTGTGTTCTCTGGCTTCAGTGGGATTAAACTAGCAGGTAATGACAAAAAATTTATTAGAATATCCAAACATATTTGAAACCAGAAATATATATTTCCAAACAATCTATGTGTTCAAAGAAGATATTACAATTAAAATATTTCAAAAGAATGATAATAAAAATACTACATATAAAACTTGTGGAATGCAGTCATGTCTATGTTCAGAGGGAAATTCATGTCTGTGAAGGCATATATTAGGGACTATATCCATGACCTAAATTCCTATCTCAAGGATTAGATCAAAACAACAAATTAATTGTAAAACAAATAGAAAGGAGGAAGAAATAAATAAAAGAGTAAAATTTAATGAATAAGAAAACAAGATGTAAGAGAAGATCAGTAAAACTAAAAGTTGATTCTTTTGTATAGACTAATAAAGTCGATAAATCCCTCTTCAGACTGAAGGAAACACAAAGGAAATACAAATAATCATAGTAGGAGAAAAAGATGTGATAATGACAGTGTTTTGATCAATTTTTTCTAATAAATTTATAAATTTTAATGATATAAATATATTCTTAGAAAAAATAATGAGAAGAAAGACAAACTGAGTAGTGCTAAAAATAGGACTGCAGATATGGCTCAGTGGTAAAGCACTCCTGGCTTAAATCCCCCTTAACCCTCCACCCACCCCCCCACCCCCCCCCCAAAAAAAAAATCTGTCCTGTAAAGCTTTAAAAAAAATAGAAAAAGAGAATGAAACCATTGCTTGTCTCATTTTTGGAAATTATTGTAATCATGACATCCAACTGTTATGCTTTGGATGTAAGGTGTCCCTCAAAAGCTCACTTGTGAAGCAATGCAAGAAGGTTTGGAGAGGAAACGATTGGGTTATAACTTTAACCTAATCCGTGAATGAATCCCTGAGGGATTAACTGAATGGTAACTGGAGGAAGGTGGTGGGGGGCGGGGCTGGAGGAGGTGGTTCCTTGGGGGTGTGGCTATGGGGTATATAGTTTGTTTTTTTTTTTTTTTTTTTTTAATTGATTTTTATTGTAGGTTGTTCAAAACATTACATAGTTTTTGATATATCATAATTCACACTTTGATTCAAGTGGGATATGAACTCCCATTTTTACCCCATATACAGATTGCAGAATCACATCAGTTGCACATTGATTTACATATTGCCATTCTGGAGTCTGTTGTATTCTGCTGCCTTTCCCATCCTCCGCTATCCCCCCTCCCCCCTCCCCTCCCCTCTTCTTTCTCTACCCCCTCTACTGTAATTCATTTCTCCCCCTTATATTTTCCCTCCTTTCCCCTCACTTCCTCTTGTATGTAATTTTGTATACCCCTGAGGGTCTCCTTCCATTTACATGCAATTTCCCTTCTCTCTCCCTTTCCCTCCCACCTCTCATCCCTGTTTAATGTTAATCTTCTTCTCATGCTCTTCTTCCCTACTCTGTTCTTAGTAACTCTCCTTATATCAAAGAAGACATTTGGCATTTGTTTTTAAGGGATTGGCTAGCTTCACTTAGCATAATCTGCTCTAATGCCATCCATTTCCCTCCAAATTCTATGATTTTGTCATTTCTTAATGCAGAGTAATACTCCATTGTGTATAAATGCCACATTTTTTTTATCCATTCGTCTATTGAAGGGCATCTAGGTTGGTTCCACAGTCTTGCTATTGTGAATTGTGCTGCTATGAACATGGATGTAGCAGTGTCCCTATAGTGTGCTCTTTTTAGGTCTTTAGGGAATAGACCGAGTAGTGGAATAGCTGGATCAAATGGTGGTTCCATTCCGAGCTTTCCAAGAAATCTCCATACTGCTTTCCAAATTGGCCGCACCAATTTGCAGTCCCACCAGCAATGTACAAGAGTACCCTTTTCTCCACATCCTCGCCAGCACTTGTTGCTGTTTGACTTCCTAATGGCTGCCAATCTTACTGGAGTGAGATGGTATCTTAGGGTGGTTTTGATTTGCATTTCTCTGACTGCTAGAGATGGTGAGCATTTTTTCATATACTTGTTGATTGATTGTATGTCCTCCTCTGAGAAATTTCTGTTCAGGTCCTTGGCCCATTTGTTGATTGGGTTATTCGTTATCTCATTGTCTAATTTTTTTAGTTCTTTGTATATTCTGGATATTAGGGCTCTGTCTGAAGTGTGAGGAGTAAAGATTTGTTCCCAGGACGTAGGCTCCCTATTCACCTCTCTTATTGTTTCTTTTGCTGAGAAAAAACTTTTTAGTTTTAGTAAGTCCCATTTGTTGATTCTAGTTATTAACTGTTGTGCTATGGGTGTCCTATTGAGGAATTTGGAGCCCGACCCCACAGTATGTAGATCATAGCCAACTTTTTCTTCTATCAGACGCCATGTCTCTGATTTGATATCAAGTTCCTTGATCCACTTTGAGTTAACTTTTGTGCATGGCGAGAGAAAGGGATTCAGTTTCATTTTGTTGCATATGGATTTCCAGTTTTCCCAACACCATTTGTTGAAGATGCTATCCTTCTTCCATTTCATGCTTTTAGCCCCTTTATCAAATATAAGATAGTTGTAGTTTTGTGGATTGGTTTCTGTGTCCTCTATTCTGTACCATTGGTCCACCTGCCTGTTTTGGTACCAGTACCATGCTGTTTTTGTTACTATTGCTCTGTAGTATAGTTTGAAGTCTGGTATAGCTATACCGCCTGATTCACATTTCCTGCTTAGAATTGTTTTTGCTATTCTGGGTCTTTTATTTTTCCATATGAATTTCATGATTGCTTTCTCTATTTCTACAAGAAATGCCGTTGGGATTTTGATTGGCATTGCATTAAACCTATAGAGAACTTTTGGTAATATCGCCATTTTGATGATGTTACTTCTACCTATCCATGAACAGGGTATATTTTTCCATCTTCTAAGATCTTCTTCTATTTCTCTCTTTAGGGTTCTGTAGTTTTCATTGTATAAGTCTTTCACCTCTTTTGTTAGGTTGATTCCCAAGTATTTTATTTTCTTTGAGGATATTGTGAATGGGGTGGTTGTCCTCATTTCCATTTCAGAGGATTTGTTGCTGATATACAGGAATGCCTTTGATTTATGCGTGTTGATCTTATAGCCTGCCACTTTGCTGAATTCATTTATTAGCTCTAATAGTTTCTTTGTAGACCCTTTTGGGTCTGCTAGGTATAGAATCATGTCATCTGCAAATAGTGATAATTTGAGTTCTTCTTTTCCTATTTTTATGCCTTTAATTTCTTTCGTCTGTCTAATTGCTCTGGCCAGTGATTCGAGAACTATGTTGAACAGAAGTGGTGAGAGAGGGCATCCCTGTCTTGTTCCAGATTTTAGAGGGAACGCCTTCAGTTTTTCTCCATTCAGAATGATGCTAGCCTGAGGCTTAGCATAGATTGCTTTTACAATGTTGAGGTATGTTCCTGTTATCCCTAGTTTTTCTAGAGTTTTGAACATAAAGGGATGCTGTACTTTGTCGAATGCTTTTTCCGCATCTATCGAGATGACCATATGGTTCTTATTTTTAAGCCTGTTGATGTGGTGAATAACATTTATTGATTTCCGTATATTGAACCAACCTTGCATCCCAGGGATAAATCCTACCTGATCATGGTGCACAATTTTTTTGATATGTTTTTGTATCCGGTTCGCCAGAAGTTTATTGAGGATTTTTGCATCTAGGTTCATTAGAGATATTGGTCTGTAGTTTTCTTTCTTTGAAGTGTCTTTGTCTGGTTTAGGAATCAGGGTGATGTTGGCCTCATAGAATGAATTTGGAAGTTCTCCCTCTTTTTCTATTTCCTTAAATAGCTTGAAAAGTATTGGTGTTAATTCCTCTTTAAAGGTTTTGAAAAACTCTGCTGTATACCCATCCGGTCCTGGGCTTTTCTTAGTTGGTAGTCTTTTGATGGTATCTTCTATTTCCTCAATTGATATTGGTCTGTTTAGGTTGTCAATATCCTCCTGGCTCAATCTGGGCAAATCATATGACTTAAGAAATTTATCGATGCCTTCACTATCTTCTATTTTATTGGAGTATAAGGATTCAAAATAATTTCTGATAATCTTCTGTATTTCTGAAGTGTCTGTTGTGATATTGCCTTTTTCATCCCGTATGCTGGTAATTTGAGTTCTCTCTCTTCTTCTCTTTGTTAGCGTGGCTAAGGGTCTGTCGATTTTATTTATTTTTTCAAAGAACCAACTTTTAGTTTTGTCAATTTTTTCAATTGTTTCTTTCGTTTCGATTTCATTAATTTCAGCTCTGATTTTAATTATTTCTTGTCTTCTACTTCTTTTGCTGTTGTTTTGCTCTTCTTTTTCTAGGATTTTGAGTTGAAGTATTAGATCATTTATTTGTTGGTTTTTTCTTTTTTTAAGGAATGAACTCCAAGCAATAAATTTTCCTCTTAGAACTGCTTTCAATGTGTCCCATAGATTCCGATATGTTGTGTCTGTGTTTTCATTTATCTCTAAGAATTTTTTAATTTCCTCCTTGATGTCTTCTATAACCCATTGATCATTCAGTAACCTATTGTTCATTCTCCAAGTGATGCATGATTTTTCCTTACTTCTTTTATTGTTGATTTTCAATTTCATTCCATTATGATCAGATAATATGCATGGTATTATCTCTACTCCTTTATATTGTCTAATAGTTGCCCTGTGACATAATATATGATCTATTTTTGAGAAGGATCCATGTGCTGCTGAGAAAAAAGTGTAACTGCTTGATGTTGGGTGGTATATTCTATATATGTCAATTAAGTCTAGGTTATTAATTGTGTTATTGAGCTCTATAGTTTCCTTATTCAACTTTTGTTTGGAAGATCTGTCCAGTGGTGAGAGAGGTGTGTTGAAGTCTCCCATGATTATTGTATGGTGGTCTATTAGACTCTTGAACTTGAGAAGAGTTTGTTTGATGAACATAGCTGCACCATTGTTTGGGGCATATATATTTATGATTGTTATGTCTTGTTGGTGTATGGTTCCCTTGAGAAGTATGTAGTGTCCCTCTTCATCCCTTTTGATTAACTTTGGCTTGAAATCTATTTTATTTGAAATGAGTATGGACACTCCTGCTTGTTTGCGAAGTCCATATGAGTGATATGATTTTTCCCAACCTTTCACCTTCAGTCTATGTATGTCTTTTCCTATCAGATGTGTCTCCTGAAGGCAGCATATTGTTGGGTCTTGTTTAGTGATCCATTCTGCTAGCCTGTGTCTCTTAATTGGTGAGTTTAAGCCATTAACATTTAGAGTTATTATTGAGATATGGTTTGTTCTTCCAGCCATATTTGTTTATTTATGTTACTAAACATGGTTTGTTTTCCTCTTTGATTATTCCCCCCCACCTTTACTGTACTACCTCCCGCTGTTGGTTTTCATTGATATTTTCCATTTCCTCTTCCTGTAATATTTTGCCGAGGATGTTTTGAAGAGCTGGTTTTCTAGCTGCAAATTCTTTTAACTTTTGTTTATCATGAAAGGTTTTAATTTCATCTTCCATCCTGAAGCTTAATTTCGCGGGATACACAATTCTTGGTTGGAACCCCTTTTCTTTCAACGTTTGAAATATGTTATTCCAGGATCTTCTAGCTTTCAGAGTCTGTGTTGAAAGATCAGCTGTTATCCTGATTGGTTTATCCCTAAATGTAATCTGCTTCCTTTCTCTTGTAGCTTTTAAAATTCTCTCCTTATTCTGTATGTTGGGCATCTTCATTATAATGTGTCTAGGTGTGGCTCTCTTATGATTTTGCACATTCGGCGTCCTGTAGGCTTCTAGGATTTGGGATTCTGTCTCATTCTTCAAGTCTGGGAAGTTTTCTCGTATTATTTCGTTGAATAGATTGGTCATTCCTTTGGTTTGGACCTCAATACCTTCCTGTATCCCCATGACCCTTAAGTTGGGTCTCTTTATGTTATCCCATATTTCTTGAATGTTCTGCTCATGGTTTCTTAACAGCTTTGCTGAGCTGTCTATGTTCTTCTCCAGTTGAAATACTTTGTCTTCATTGTCTGATGTTCTATCTTCTAAGTGTTCTACTCTGCTGGTAGTATTCTCAATTGAGTTTTTAAGTTGGTTTATTGTTTCCTGCATTTCCAGGATTTCTGTTTGTTTGTTTTTTATAACCTCTATCTCCCTGTATAATTGATCTTTTGCTTCTTGGATTTGTTTGTGTAATTTATTGTCGAAGTGGTCGAAGTGGTCTTTCATTGTCTGATTTTGCTGTCTAATGTCTTCTTTGAGACTCCAGATCATCTGAAGCATGTATATCCTGAATTCTTTATCTGACATTCCATCTGCTGCAGATATTACCTCTTCTAAAGTTGAGTTGACCTGCATTGCTTGTGGTCCTTTCTTTCCTTGTCTTTTCATACTGATCGCGTTTCTTTCTTCTGGTAGCCACGCCCCCGTATCTGGTGCAAGAGACCTCAGTCGTCAGCACTGGTGGGTGCTGTAGCTGGGAGACCCGCGTCGCGCGGCTCCCGCCGGCTCCTGCGTCAGCGCCGCCTCAGCTCCCGCCGGTTCCCGTGCCGCTGCCACGGTTCCCGCCAGCTCCGTCCGGCTCCCTCGCCGCTCCTGCTAATTTAGAGTCCGCTGGGAAGGAATCTCTTTGGCCGATCTTTGGTGACTTCCCCTCTCTGCTATGGCGGGCCCCTGGCTCCTTGCAGGAGTGACCGAAGGGAGAGGTGGAACTGGCTTGTCTCTGGTCTGATATAATCTCTGGTTTTAGATCCCAGTTCGCTAATTCATAGAGGCTTGGTTAGATTTCCTTCCCATCCTCTCAAGGTGGGGAGCCCTTTCCTGGGTGGGCAGGGCCGTTAGCAGAGCCGGAAGGGCACGTGCCTTCTGTCGGGCCAGGCGGGGACCCTTCTGGCTGCGCTGGGCCGCCGGGGGCTCCCTCAGCGCCAGGCAGATGGCGCCCGCGTGGCTAAGAGCCGGGTGGGGTAACCCTTCGCAGAGCGGGCGGGCCGCCAGGAGTGCCAGGATGGTGGGAGCTGTCTGCTGGCCGGGCAGGGACCCTTCTCGACGAGCAGGGCCGCTGGGGGCGCTTGTAAAGCCGGGCGGCTGCCGCCGCGTGTCTAAGACCCAGGCGGGCGGGGTGGCTGTTTGCAGGGCAAGAGCGGGACCGGCAGGGTAGCCGGGATGGCGGAAACTGTCTGTTGGCCGGGCAGGGACCCTTCTCGCCGAGCAGGGTCGCCGGGGGCGCTTGTAAAGCCGGGCGGCTGCAGCCTCGTGGCTAAGAACCAAGCGGGCGGGCTGGCTGTTTGCAGAACAAGAGCGGAATGGCGGGAGCTGTCTGCCGGCAGGGCGGGGACCCTTCTCGCCGAGCAGGGTCGCCGGGGGCGCTTGTAAAGCCGGGCGGCTGCAGCCTCGTGGCTAAGAACCAAGCGGGCGGGGTGGCTGTTTGCAGAACAAGAGCGGAATGGCGGGAGCTGTCTGCCGGCAGGGCGGGGACCCTTCTCGCCGAGCAGGGTCGCCGGGGGCGCTTGTAAAGCCGGGCGGCTGCAGCCTCGTGGCTAAGAACCAAGCGGGCGGGCTGGCTGTTTGCAGAACAAGAGCGGAATGGCGGGAGCTGTCTGCCGGCAGGGCGGGGACCCTTCTCGCCGAGCAGGGTCGCCGGGGGCGCTTGTAAAGCCGGGCGGCTGCAGCCTCGTGGCTAAGAACCAAGCGGGCGGGCTGGCTGTTTGCAGAACAAGAGCGGAATGGCGGGAGCTGTCTGCCGGCAGGGCGGGGACCCTTCTCGCCGAGCAGGGTCGCCGGGGGGGGCTTGTAAAGCCGGGCGGCTGCAGCCTCGTGGCTAAGAACCAAGCGGGCGGGGTGGCTGTTTGCAGTACAAGAGCGGAATGGCGAGAGCTGTCTGCCGGCAGGGCGGGGACCCTTCTCGCCGAGCAGGGTCGCCGGGGGCGCTTGTAAAGCCGGGTGGCTGCCGCCGCGTGTCTAAGACCCAGGCAGGCGGGGTGGCTGTTTGCAGGGCAAGAGCGGGACCGGCAGGGTAGCCGGGATGGCGGAAACTGTCTGTTGGCCGGGCAGGGACCCTTCTCGCCGAGCAGGGTCGCCGGGGGCGCTTGTAAAGCCGGGCGGCTGCAGCCTCGTGGCTAAGAACCAAGCGGGCGGGGTGGCTGTTTGCAGAACAAGAGCGGAATGGCGGGAGCTGTCTGCCGGCTGGGCGGGGACCCTTCTCGCCGAGCAGGGTCGCCGGGGGCGCTTGTAAAGCCGGGCGGCTGCAGCCTCGTGGCTAAGAACCAAGCGGGCGGGGTGGCTGTTTGCAGAACAAGAGCGGAATGGCGAGAGCTGTCTGCCGGCAGGGCGGGGACCCTTCTCGCCGAGCAGGGTTGCCGGGGGCGCTTGTAAAGCCGGGTGGTTGCCGCCGCGTGTCTAAGACCCAGGCAGGTGGGGTGGCTGTTTGCAGGGCAAGAGCGGGACCGGCAGGGTAGCCGGGATGGCGGAAACTGTCTGTTGGCCGGGCAGGGACCCTTCTCGCCGAGCAGGGTCGCCGGGGGCGCTTGTAAAGCCGGGCGGCTGCAGCCTCGTGGCTAAGAACCAAGCGGGCGGGGTGGCTGCTTGCCGAACAAGAGCGGAATGGCGGGAGCTGTCTGCCGGCAGGGCGGGGACCCTTCTCGCCGAGCAGGGTCGCCGGGGGCGCTTGTAAAGCCGGGCGGCTGCAGCCTCGTGGCTAAGAACCAAGCGGGCGGGGTGGCTGCTTGCCGAACAAGAGCCGAATGGCGGGAGCTGTCTGCCGGCAGGGCGGGGACCCTTCTCGCCGAGCAGGGTCACCGGGGGCGCTTGTAAAGCCGGGCGGCTGCAGCCTCGTGGCTAAGAACCAAGCGGGCGGGGTGGCTGCTTGCAGAACAAGAGCGGAATGGCGGGAGCTGTCTGCCGGCAGGGCGGGGACCCTTCTCGCCGAGCAGGGCCGCCGGGGGTGCTTGTAAAGCCGGGCGGCTGCAGCGGCGTGGCTAAGAACCAGCCGGGTGGGGTGGCTGTTCGCCGAGTGAAAGCAGGGCCGCCAGGGTAGCCGGGATGGCGGGCGCTGTCTGCTGGCTGGGCGGGGACCCTTCTGCCGCGCTGCTCTGGGCCGCCTGCCGCTTGCAGAAGCGGCGGGTGGCCGCGGGATTGGACTCTGAGCCCGCGCTGCCAGTCAAGTTTCACTTGTCTGGGGCAAACTGTCACGTCTAATAAACTTACTAATTCTCGGCAGGTCTCCTTTCCACGGAATTTTGCTAGAAGATCCTCAGTAGGTAGAATGTAGCTGTTTTAATTGGTGTTTCTGATCCCGTTAATGTGGAGATATTGAAAGTGCAGCTTCCTCGCCGGCCGCCATGTTGGATCGGGGTATATAGTTTGTATCTGGAGAGTGGAGACTCTCTCTGCAGTCTGATCACCATGTGAGCTGCTTCCCTCTGTCACACATTTCAGCCATGATGCCTTACATTTAGCCCCGAGGAATGGAGCCTGGAGCCAACTGTCCATGTACTGAGACCTCTGAAACTGTGAGCCCACAGATAAACTTTTCCTCCCCAAACAATTATGCTGGTTGGGTCCTTTAGTCACAGCAGTGAAATAGCAAACTAAACACCAACATTTATTGGTTACCACAAAACTAAAATGGAAATTATAGAAATCTCTCTCTCAAAAACACAGACACAAAATCTTAAAATATTAGCAAGCATATTAAGTTATATAAAGAAAATACAGCAAAATAAAATTAAATTTCTACATTAAATGCAAAATTTTTTAACATTAAAAGTCAATTAATTTAATTTACTACATTAATAAATTAAAGTAGAATAATATTATGGTAATTTTGATAATGCATAATTAATAAAATTGTATCTATGCATGATAAAAATGAAAACTAGTCTATTATAACAATCTTTTTAAAAAATTTTAAAATTAGCAAACTTGTCACAAGACTGAATTCCTTAATTTGACAAAAAGTATTTAGGCAAACCTACAGTAAATATGCTGATTAAAACTAAAATATTGAAACCTTTTACTGAAATAGGAAATGAGACTTATCACTTTATTCAACATTACAGTGGAGATGCTAGTCAGTAAAATGAGAATATGAAAAGGGTGAAAGTGTGGATTGGAAGGGGAGAAATAATAGTCTCATTCTTGAAAACAAAATTAAAAATTGAAGTAAAGACAACTCAAATTCTTACAGATACTCTTATATGGTATATAACTGAGATTACCAAGTTGCTGAATGGTCAATATAATGATATGTGTTTTTTTTTTTTTATACCAGCAGCAAACAATTGCAAATTAAATGTATTAAAATACTATTGTCATAGGCTTTAATACACTATGTTAATATTAATATGTGAAGTGCATGATGCCTTCTTTTAATTAAGAGAAATGTGAGAAAACCTGAATAAGTGAAGAGACATTGTATTTGTGGATTAAAAGACCAAAAAATGTTTCTTATCACTACATTGATATTTTCATTCAGTGTATTCCTAATGAAAATTCTGGGTGGTTTTATTGTGACAATGGACAAGCACTGTAAAATGTTTTTAAAAATTTAAGCACCAAGAACATCTAATGTGATTTTTAAGAACATATTGAGAGGAATTACTCAACTATATATCAATATGTATAAATCTTTAATAATTATGATGCCAAACAGAAAAAATAAACAGACTAGAAAGACCACAATTATATTTTCATATATGAATATTTGATTTATGACAAAAAATAATGCTTTGGAAGCATTCTGGAAGCTGTCCTTGTTCTGGGTAAATTGAATATAATAGGAAAAAGGAACTTGAACCTCATTTAGTATTATGAAGAAATTAATTTAAAATCACAGTTTTGGCACATATGGCATTTTGGGCAATGACAGATCTCATAAATGAAGGAGGTTCTATATGATCACAACATAGCCAAGAACTGTAGTATGCACAGCATTTTGGTTTCTGCAAGTAAACTCTACAATGTGTGCACAATGATGAAAAAGCCTAATGATCCATTTCTTAGTATCCTTATCATTATGAGATGCATGACTATACTTGTATAACTAAATGTAAACAATTAATTAATTAATTAAAAGAAGTAGCTGGGGATATAGCTAAGAGGTAGCATGCTTACCTTGCCTGCATGACGTTCTGGCTTCAATCCCCAGAACTACCAAAAGAGAAAAAAAAAAAGAAAAAGAAAAGAAAAGAAAAGAAAGAAAAACAAATAAAAGAAATGAGAAATAAACCATAATTTAGAAAGCTCATTCTTAATAATGTCTGGATTCCTTGATTATGTTCAAGGCCCTGCATCAAGTATCTTCATAGATAGTGATGTATCTCCTATGACAACTGATAAGATGTCATGCATATACTCTTGCCTCCATGCTTTTTTAAATGCCATTCCTTCAGTTTGGAACACAGAATATGCACTCTTCACTTCCTCAGACAATGAAAATCCCTCCCCGCCCTTTTTTTATAGTTTTACTTAAATTCCCTGTATCTATAACCATGCCTAATATTCCCAGTCAGAATGAATGTATTACTTTTTTTCCTTCACAAACCTCTGAAGTACAAAGTTCTTATACTACTTCTGTTTAATGCATTCTGAATTATTTTTATGGATTGTTCTGCAGGCATTTCACCAACTTACAACTTTATAAGTCCAGAGGAGAAGCGTTATCCATCTGTGTATTCCAATACAACCAGTTCAACCAGACAAGGTAGATTAGTTTTTTGCTGTGGTAACAATAGGTCCAAAATTTTAGTGGCTTGTAACAAATGTTTATTTCCCATTCCTGCTTCATGTTTGTCATAATCAGCTGGGGGTTCTCCATGTCTTCTCATTTTTGAGCCAGGCTGGAGGAAACACCCTGGTCTCAAACTTTGCCCCTGACCTGACAAAAAACATCTGAGCATCTCATTAAAGGGAGCAAAACATTTTTGCCTTAAAGTGATAACATTATATCTGGGGCTAATAAGGAACTTAGTGTCATGAGTTTCCTCCTAAGCAAAATGCAGGCCAGGAATTTCTGTTAAGATATGCATCAAGAAGCGTAGAATGCTAGAAAAAATTGATCAAGAGCTCTCTAAGGACTTCAGCATCATGACACACTTTTGGGTACCTGTGATAAATATGTGCTGAGAGAATGAATGAATGCTTAAATTAATGGATCAAAGGCTAATAGAGCTGGTGTGAATTCATACAATGATCTATTAAGATATTGTATTAAATTTTACATAACGTATAGTAATGAAGGGGAAATTTTGAAAAAAATTTTGCCAATAAAATTTTTATATACTTAAATTTTTTTCCTTAATAATTACTTGATAGGTTGCTTTTTCAAATTACAGAAATATAACAATTTAAAATTTCACACTTTACTATAAAAATACACACAAAAGGAACTGGATAATTTGAAATGTGATTTCAATATCAACATTTTTATTAGTAGGTTCTCATTTTACCATTGGGGGTTGGGTCATCTTGGGTTGCCGTAACAAAATACCACAGACTGGGTGACTTAACCAACACTAATTTATTTTCTCATGGTTTGGTTTCGGTGATAAAAGGTCCAAGATCAACATGCTAGCAGGGTTGCTTTTCTTGTGAGGCTTTTCTTCCTGGCTTGTAGGTGGCTACCTTCTCTCTGCATCCTCAGGTGTTCCGTCTTCTGAATGTGTTCAGAGAGAAAGAGTAGTAATTCACATTCTTGTAAGGACACCAGCCTTTATAGGTATTTTTTTTTCCTAAGGCTTATATTGACATTGACTGCTATACATTTGAGTATTTTATTTTCTCTTTTTAAACTCCTTGATCTTTTCTTCTTTTGAAGAAGGTCTCTCTTTTCATTCCATTAGGCTGCTGCTGCTTTTTGGAGGTACAGGATATGAAACCCAGGGTACTCAACCTCAACCTCAACCGCTGAGCCACATCCCCAGCCTTTTTTTGATCTTCTCTTTATTTCCTGTTTTTTCTTTCTTTCTTTCTTTCTTTCTTTCTTTCTTTCTTTCTTTCTTTTCTTTTCTTTTTCTTTCTTTTTTTTTTTTTTTGAGACAGGGTCTTGCTGAATTGCTGAGATTGGCTTTGAATTTGAGATCTTTATTTTTCAACCTCCCAAGTTCTAAGACTATAGACTTGTGCCACCACACTCAGTGGCGGCGGCGGCGGCTGCTGCTGCTTCTTCTTCTTCTTCTTCTTCTTCTTCTTCTTCTTCTTCTTCTTTATTTTATTAATTGTGAAACACATCTTTCAGTTATTAAGTCATCAAGCTCCCATCTCAAACAGGCTCAAGCAGAAAAGTAAATTTATTTGTTCTGGTGATTGGGGCTAGAATTCAAATTTCAGTTCCAAACTCCAGGTCCAGCTTGATAAAAAGCTAAAGATTCCTTCCCCATCTTTAGCTTTCATTAACCTCTTTGTATTGACTGGGAACCAGGAGAGAATATGACCACCAATATTTTCAGATTGTTCTACCTTTTAAGCAAACTCAGCGTTCTTTGTTCTCTTATGAGGTGATCAGTAAAGTGCCGTCACAAGAATTTATGACTCTAAATTCCCCTGAAGTACTGTTAGCTTCATCTAGTAATTTGGATGTGTTTTATATTACCAAACATTATTTCACAGCTTTCGTTTTGTTGCACTTTTTACACTTACATGATAAAGAATATATTTTCAGATTTGATAATTTGTATTGCTCTTTTTTTTCAAGTTCCCTGACTTTTTCCTGTATCATTTCTTTTTGGTGGTATTGTTTCTTTTGTGGGAGTGGGTTCTGAAGATTTAACCCAGGGGCATTTTAACCACTGAGCTATATCTCCATCCCTTTTTGTTTTTTATTTTGAGACAGGGTCTTGCTTAGTTGCTCAGGGCCTTGCTAAGTTGTGGAGGCTGGCCTTGAACTTGCCATCCTTCCATCTCAGTCTCCTGAGCTGCTGAGATTTCAAGCGTGCCCCTCCACACTGGGCTTCTCTATCATTTCTAATATGCTAAATTCAATTTTGATGTCAGATATTATAACAAATATAATATCTGATTCCATTCTTTTGGTATCTTTTTCTATTTTTCTTCTGATAATGTCTACTTTATTATGATTATTATGAGCATGCATTCTTCTATAATCTTTGAGTATAATAATATAGTTGCTTTGGAATTCTGACCATTTAATAAGCCCCATGGTTTGCCTTCTCTTCTGAGCACTACCAAAGACACTTTGTACTAAAAACTCTCTGAGGGGCTGGTGTTGTGACTCAGTGGTAAAGCACTTGCCTAGCATGTGTGAGACACTGGGCTCGATTCTCAGCGCTGCATATAAATAATAATAAATAAATAAAATAAAGATCCCCCAACATCTAAATATCTATATCTATATATCTATATCTATCTATCTATCTCTGTGGATTCTTAAGCTTTAGCATGACTATTTTAAATCTCCCCTGCCCCCGACGTGTATATAGATCAGGGATCCACTAGAGACTTGAGCCACATTTGGGGCTTCTCTTCTTTGGTTATGTCATTTTCCAGTTCCCTTGATTTTTTTTAAGAAGTGACTCCATGTTGCTATATGAAACCTGGCTGGGACCTGACCTCAGAAAAAGCCTTCAAATTCAAGAAACTCACCCAGAGCCATTTCCTTCTTCCAACTGTTTTGGTTCATTTATTTTAATTTGATTTTTTTTTTTTTTTTTTTTTTTTTTTACAGATGTGTGTCTCTCTTTAGTACCTTAAGATAATTGTATTTTGTTCTGAACTTATAGTGATCCATTAGAGAGTTGGTCTCACAGCTACTTCATCATTTTCAGGTGAGAAATTTAGGATTGCATTTTTAAGCTATCAAATAAATTCCAAAAAGTTCAATTTCTAATTTAATTGTATTTGAATCAGAGAACATAGTGTGGTCTGTGTGATAACAATTCTTTGAAGTTTTTGAGACTGTTTTTGACCTACCATGTATTGTATTTTTTTTTAAAAAAGTGACATGTACATTTGAAAAAAGAAAAAAAAAACTCATTAGACTTCTTATATGTCTAATTGATGAAGCTGGTAATTGTGGTGTTTGAAGTTCACCCACAGGTTCTCCTGTCCACTTGAGCTACCAATTATTCAGACAAGTATATTAAAATCTTTTATTATGTGGTGGATTTGTCTGTTTCTTCTTCTGATTCATTTGACTTTTACTTCATGTTTTAAAGATAAGTTTAATAGGTTCATTTAATTTAAACTATCTTGGAGTTTTAAAGCTTTAATAATATAAATATACAACTATTAATTTTAATAGTATTTTATAATATTTTCAATCCTATTAATCTTAACCTTTCTGTATTTTTGGCTATTTTTTAAATAGCTGGATTGTAAAAGTCAGCCTGATATTCTTTCTCTCTTTTTTTTTTTTAAAAAAAAAAAAAAAAAAAAAACCAAAACTTAACAATTCAATGTATAGAGGACCCATATGACCTACACACTGGTTCAATGTACTGTTTTTGCACTTTACCATGCTGTGAGAACAATATACATTCAGAGCTGGGCACAGTTGAGCACACCTGTAACCACAGTTATTTGCAAGGCTGAAGCAGGAGGATCATAAATTTGAGGCCAATCTGGGCAACTTAGCAAGACGCTGTGTCAATATAAAAAATCTATGAAAATGGGTGGGGATGTAGCTCTTGGTAGTGTGCTTGCTCAACATGTGTGAAGCCCTGGCTCAATCCCTAGTACCACCCCCACCCCCACAGACAAAATAGCACCATATATCTTCCCTAGAAACTGTATCTCAAATTTTGAGGTATAATTTTGAGGTAGAATATATCTTCCCTAGAAAGTGTACTTCAAATTTTGGGGTACTCTTTTGATCTATTCTCAACCTACTGATACCTAATGTGATACTCTTCTGTGATGCTGGGCAGCAGCAGTGAGTTGCATTTATTTTAATTTGATTTCATATTCACAAGGTAATTTACTTGGCACAGTGTTGCTAAACTAAAATGTTCAGTAGATTTGTTTAATACATTTTTGACTTATAATATTTTCAACTAATGATGGGTTTAATGGGATATAATCTCATCATCAGTTGAGGAACATTTGTTTTTAGGTTTCTGATAAGCACTGTCATGTTTTCCTGGTTATCACTAATACCGTGGCATTTTACTCTTTGTTGGAATTGTTCTCTAGGGTATACCATGTTTATAGAATACCCCGGATATCAAGAAGTATTATGGAATGACTGAGAGATTGGCTGTGGAGCCAGATTTCCTGGATCAATATTTGTCCTGTCGTTCTTGCTAGCTGTCTATCATTGGACACAAAACAAAACATGTGGGGTCTCAATTTCTTGATAGCTCTTTTCATAGGGAGAATAGGAGCATTACCATGCAAAATATTTGAGCAATGACTTGAAGACAGTAAGCACTCTATACATGCTGGCCCTTTTAATTTTTACCAGCTTACTTTGTACTTTTTGTCTTTTCCTACGTGTGTCTTCCATCTCATTCTTCTGAATTTATTGAGTAGCAGGCTATTTTCTTTTCTTTCTCTGCTTTTTTTTTTTAATATTATGTATCCATATATTGAATTCTTAGGGGACTCCAATTACATTACACATTCTCCTAACTGCTTCATTTCTCAAGGTTTTTCTTCTGTTTCATTCCTTTGCCTATGTTGTCTTCTTTATAATTCTTTAAAATCTCCTTCCTTTGAATTTATTGAATTTTCCTTCTCTAGTCATTTTTAACATTTTTATCCCATATTTTTGTCTTTTCATGTACAGCTTTGCAATTTTAATAAGAAATTCACTATTTCTCTTCTTACTTCTGTGTAAACTGCTACTTAAGTCTTCCATGATATTTTCATTTCATTGATTGTGCCTTTCATTTCTAGGAAAGGTATAACATTTCTCATCAAATATACCGCATCATTTTTATTAACATTCACTCATGCTTCATATTTTATACCCTATTTATTTCCCTAATAACATTAAACATTATGTTTTATAACTGAAAACTTTGTGTGTGTATGTTCTCCCCTTCCCCCCTCCCCCCAGCAGCCTGTGCTTCCTTTTCTCACAGTTTTATTATCCAACTTGTTGTGAGCTCTTGTGTCTTTAACTTTGTGGGAAGTGTTATGACCTGGCTTGTGTGTGGCCTCTCAGAAGAGATTTCAGTTAGTTTCAACCAGGAGTTTGGGACCAAGATCATTGGGCCCACGTCAAATTTTTTGCTTTCAATATTTTATACAAGACTGGTGATATGAATATAAGCCATAAATCCAGCTGAGTTCAGGTTCTAAGATAGTGAGGCTCAAAAGAGGCATTTTTCATAAATCTAGAACTAAGGGTAGATTGAGAAATTTGTTGCAAGTTTCTTATCTGCCTTTGTAATATTGATTTTTTTTTTTTAAATATGTGTTCCTTAAGGTATAGTCTTTTGTGGCTCATGCAGGATCTCTAATCCATACCTGGATTCAAAACTGTATCTTTATTTAAAAAAATTTTTTTTAACTAGGACTTGAACCCAGGGCTCCATGTGTGCTAGGCAAGCATTCAGCCACTGAGCTACATCCCCAGCTGATTAAATCTTTGTCTTCTACCACCTTGGATGCAGGTAATCAAAAGTAAGTTGGATTGCTGAATCAGGAGAAGACCATAAAGCAGACTCTGAATTCAGTGCTTTGTTATCTTTCTCTATTCCTCGCAAATTTCCTTGTTTTCTTATGAATCCATCCATGTATTAAAATGGTCATTTAAGAAAAAAACTTGTATTCTCTACTATAGATATGTTATGATAGGGAGGATTTATGATGGGTATTTCATTATATACTGGAAATTTACATTCATTAAGCTAAATCCTAAAGTTAGTGTATTACCAGCATCCCTATGAACTACTAAAATAGAAATATCTACATGATTAAGGTATTGAAATGAAACCTGACTTACATTTTTATTCATTGAATGTATTTCTCATTTGAGATAACTGAATAAAACTATTCTTTTATTGATAGAAGAAATTCAATCAAGTTTTTGTTGCAATTAAGTTGCAACTATAACCTAGTTTCTGCTAGATTGTAGATATTGCATGTAAATCATAGTTATAAGATATACAGCATTTCCAAGATCTTTGTATTTCTTCAACTGATTGTAAAACTGAATTATCTGAATATAAATGATAATATATTTGAGAAGTCATTTTCAGTAAAGACCAAAGACATTTACTGGTATTTTTGTTTGATGCTTAAGTAATTTTGGATGTTACTGCAAAATCAATTTTATTAACTATATATCTCAATATTGAAAGTCACATACTCTGCTAGTGATTGTTAATAAAGGACAGAGGGGTCATAAAATTAATGAGATGTTCCCCATACCTTGGGCATACTATGATCTGTTAGAAGAGACAAATACATAAGGAGGTAATTTTAACACAGAATGATAAATGCCACGGCACATGTACATTAGGATCACTAAGGAGAAATGATATACTCTACCTGCAGAAGTCTGAGGAGACTTCCTAATGCCTGAAGACATTGAAGCCAGTTATTGAAAGATAACAGCATTTTGCTAGGGAAAAAAAAGAAAAAGAAAGGACATTCCAAGTGAAGAGAATAGCATGTGAAAGACAGGGAAGATATCTAAACCTTACAGAACTAGAGATGGTGTGACTTGGAAGCTGGGGGACATGAGTTGTGAAGTGGTCAATGACAGATAACAATAGTGGGATAAATGAAAGGGAAGGTTGTGCAGGGTGTTTTTCATGATAAGAATATGGGAATTGATTCTGTGGGAAAAGGACTGCTCTTGGGTGGAGAGTTTCAGATACATGCTTCTGTGTTTCAGCAGGCAGAATTATAGAGAACAGAAAGATTCTAGACGGAGAAGGTGATAAGAGAAATATTGAAGCAAAGGGTTCTACAGGCATCAATACTTAAATTTGGATTCATCAAAATTTTACTTTATATGTAAAAAATAAATTGTTATAGGTATTATTATAAGAGAATAATGTGTATCTGTTAATGTTTTTTGATAAAACTGTACCACTCTAGGGGATATGACATAAGCCCCAGTTCTTGAAGTGTTGGTGGCAAATGTTATGAATGACAAAGTAAGTACACTTGTGGCTTGAAACATTTAACAAATGACTAGTGATTTGTTGACTTTAACATTATTTTATTATATATCAGATATTGTCTGTTAGAAATTTGTAACAACACAAAGAAGAAATAATAGCCATCCTTTCAATTATTTAAAGCATCCTTCAAGTTTATGGCACAATATTTTCAAGGGTAAAAAGACTTTTGTTTCTTAATGGGGTTAAAGTAAAACCAAATGTTGTGGTTTTTTTTTTCTGTTAAATATTTTCAAAGCAATGTTTAAAAAAGTATATTGATGAGCCAGGTGCAGTGACATACACCTGTAATCCCAGAGATTTGGGAGGCTGAGGCAGGAGGATTGCAAGTTTAAGTTCAGCCTCTGCAACAGTGAGACACTGTTTCAAAATAAAAAGGACTGGGGATGTGGCTCAGTGGTAAAGCACCCCTGGGTTCAATCCCCAGTACCAAAATAATTAAGAAATAAATAAAATAAAATAAAATAAGAAAATAGAAAAGTAAAAAAAATCTGGGAATGTAGCTTGGTGATAAAATGTCTTAGGTTTAATCCCCAGTACCACCAAACATACACATACACACATATACACACACATACATATGTATCGAGAGAGAGAGAATGTTTTTCATTAAATATTACCCATATAGAGGAAATTATTCACTTTGAATAGGCAATTTGATTTGGAACATGAAATTAAAGGAATACTAGAGGCAACATTCTCAATCCAAATTGATATTTAGTAGAGGAGGAATTTGAGGAGGAGTAGAATTTGTTTGTCTGAATTACACAGCTAATTTGATACCAAAATGAAACTAAAAGCCAAGTGTCAGGATTCTTACCCCAGTTCTTTTTACAGTTTACATGTCTGGAGAAAAGATTAAAGCTAGCTTTCTTTAAAATTACTACTGTATGGTTTTAAACACACAAAAATGGTCTCCACGTTACATTATTATGTACCAGTTATTTGAAAGTTAGTGAGGTGCATAAATTTACATAGTCATTATCTTTTGGCTACATACATAAAAACAAGGATATCCATTTCTTCCCCAATACAAACCTTTGTTTGTTTGTTTGTTTTTTGTACCAAATAGCCATTTAGTGTTACTTATTGGTGAAATTAAATTTCTTCAATTTCATAGTATTATTTCTATAGCCACCTTGACAGAATTATAGTAATAGAAGGATATTTCTGGTGGAAGCAGTTATTTTAAAAATCTATCAAATTATATCAGCAGCTCTACATCCTGAACAATACTAGCCTTTTACTAGATAGGTATATTTAAAAAGTATTCTGTCTTTTCAGCTAAAGCCTCTTCTGACTTTTTTCAGAGACAATGATTTATTTATAATACATACTAATTAATAGTTCACATATAGATTGGCTAATGATTATGTAACAGTATTAATAGAAAGGCTGAAGATTTTGCAAAGCAGTATTTGATTTCTCTGTGGAATCTGTGAAATCTTAAATTGGCTTGAGCATAAAGAAGCCAATGAATTCCAATTAGTCACTTTATATAATATTTGGGGGAAATTATGAAATACATATTTATATCCAAGTTGTCTTAAAAATATGCATTAACAACTTGAATTTTCCGTTGAGAATAAAAGTTTGTTTTTGACCTGACATAAATCCAAGTGATGCGGAAAAAGTTACCATAAATTCTTAATCTTTGTATCATTAATACTTTATGTATAGATAAAATTCAGAGTGTATTTAATAAGAAAGAATGTAATATTGGTTAGTCATCAAGGAAACAGGAGGGGCTGGTAGAGCACTTGCCTAGCATGTGTGAGGCCCTGGGTTTGATTCTCCCACCATATATAAAATAAAGATCCATAGACAACTAAAAAAATATTAAAGAAAATAGGAGATGGCATCAAGTAAATCTAGAAAAGTGAGATTCAAATGTTTATAGCCAAAGGAATTTATTGGAACCATCAGCCATTATTGGTGGCTACTATTATTATCAAACCTGGAAGTAGAATATACGGGCTTAATACTTTGCACCCATAAAAGTTTATAAAAATGCTTTTAACCAGCCTTCTTCTGAGGAACTTCTTGGTGGACTGTGTAGTAGGTTATTAGAAAATTCATGTGAACTTTCATGTACTCAGATCAATAACATGTTTCATTAATTATATATATTTTAAACAGCCAACAATAAAAACAATCAGAGGCAAACAAATGAAATACAATAAAAAAATGAAATATTTATTCTTTTGGCTCAATAATGAAGTAGCTCACCATTCTTTTTTAGTAATAGCAATCCCCTGCATGCAGTTCATCAATACACTACAATAAATAGTTTTGTAAAAGTAGTTAACATTAAAGTTTTGGTTTGTGCAAAAAACAAAAAAATTATAACATGTTAGGTAATTGCACAACTTTGCCACTTGTTCATGGCTTAAAAGGACAGAGTTATATCTGTAATAACTTTAGTGCAGCAGGAATTAAAAAAATAAGCCTAGTCTGCATATGCAAATACTACAAAAGTTAAGTTAAAAAAAAATTCCATGAATGAAGGGTTATTTTGAGGCAACCATTGTTGGTAGAAAATGGTCTAGGTTTGAGTTTTTGACCAATGTATTTCCTATTGGAATGGTAGAAAATATAGTATAACAAAGAAATCCAAAAAACCCATTGTCTAACTTTTATTTTAGGAAATTATCTATTGAAAAGTCTTGTGGATTCAAAAGTTTGGAATTATGATTATAAATAAAAAGAAAAAGCATAAACTAAAATAAATTGCCATGTCATCAACCTGAAAATAATTTTCTTATGTACAAAATGTTGACAAATAAAATTGATCATATTTTTACATTATTTATATTTTAACAAGTTTTGGACATACTTTTAGCAAAATATGAATATGACAATAGGCTATATGCAGTTTGTTTCATTGAAATTGAGAGAGACACTGTATGATACTCAAGTTGAATTAAAAATGCAAAAGTAAAGGAGTCTTTTTAATAACTTCAATCTATTATTATGCTTGACATGTAGACAGAGCTGGTTGACTTCAATCTACTACCAACGTGTGACTTCTAACCAAGACTCATGAAGAATGGATCGAGTAAAATAGAGCAGCATAGGCAATATTGACATGCATTAGTGATAGCCTTCAAACTATTTATGTGTAATGAGTGAACAGGTTACATCCCTGTTGGAAGCTCGCAAAAGACACATAAACTGTGGTACATATTTAATTTAATATAAGTTGTTTATTGGGCTATATATGTGTATATATTTGCCCAAACATGCACCACAGGATAAAATAACTATTTACATAAAAGAGGGTATTTAATTGACATAAACTGTCAGCTTTGCTGAGAGCAGAAGATAGCAAAGCAACACTGCAGCAGGAAGTGAAACTACTCTAAAGTCATACTTTAGATATACTTTTCTAGAACAGATTTATTAGATTACTTTTTTTGGAAAGCATTTAACCAAAATTAAATATAGATCTCTGGAACTTAGAATAAAATTTGCACTTGCTGAAACAGAATACTTTGCATAAAAATAATCCTTTAAATATTAGAGGACACTTTACAGGCACATAACTGTTCAGATGTAAACAAACATAACAGACTAAAACACTTTTTAAATTAAAGCATCTAGAAAAATGGAAGTACTTGAAACTGTGAACATCAGAATTATTTTTTTCTGGTTTTGAGCAAGGATTTCATCAGGCAAAAAAAAAAAAATTATTATTATTTTTTTGTTACTGGGGATTTAACCCAGGGACACTTAACCACCAAGCCATATCCCCAGCCCTTTTTATTTTTTATTTTGAGACAGGGTTTCACTGTTGCCTAGAGCCTCGCTACATGCTGAGGTTAGTCTTGAACTTGTGATCCTCCTGCTTCAGCCTCCCCCAGTCACTGGGAATACAGGCATGTGCCACCACGCCCAGCTCAGGCAAAATATTTTTGTCTGATTATTTAAGAGACTTAGGGAGCAGGAACACAGAGCTCTTATATAATTTTCCCTCAACATAAACCTCATTTACAAAAATAGTGACATAATATTATGAATAAACTATGAATCAAGGACCAGGGAAATCCACTAGAACAAATTTTGTAAAAATATGGCAGATATGGAAGTTAAAAATAGAGCAGACGCGAGTACTGTACTAAAGGTGTTTGGTGTAGTCACAACGATCACTTTGCACAGCTTTCCCTGTGGTCTAGGTAGCCATTGAGTCCTCCTCAGCAGTGTCAGCTGGTAATGAAGCAGCAACCTCTTGTCAATGTGGATACCCTGTCTCACAGAGTTGCAGTGACAGAGAGGTCACTGTCGTGTATAGGCACTGACCATGAGTATTTGTTACAACAGTCAGTTTGGCAAGGACCTCCTCTGGAGTCCAGTTGACACACACACTATACCTTCATAGGCTGTAAACAATTGATTACAAAGATAATGCTTTGTTTCTTTTTTACTTTTGATTTTCTCTGACCTCTTTCCCTTTGCTTTCTTTTTCTGGCTTGTCTTTCTCAAACTTTTCTTTGTCTGGTTTTGTAACGCTATCATAGGAAGGAGGAGAAGTGGTAGAGGAACTTCCATCTGTTTTCTCTGGGGTGGAATTCCCATTTAGTTTGTCAATAATCATGCCTTCTTTTATAGGTAAGTCAATCCTCCCTTTCATTGTTTCTTTGTTATATTTACTTGATATGTTTTTTAACCTTTGCTTTAAAAGATAGCATCTGAAATTACGCTGAATGATAGCAGCCGACACCTCCTCTTGCTTGCGCTTCAAAGTGGTAGTGATAGGCTCATAAGAGACTTTGGAGGGGTTCGATGCCATGAACCTATCTTCCATCTGTATTCGAAGGGCATCCATCTCTCCACTCTCACCCAAAACACGCTTTGTAAAAGCAAATAAAATGTCGAGGCAATGGATCCGATCTCCACTGACCATCGGCAGGTCCATAGCAATGAGCTGGACTTTGTTTGGTTTTGCTATGAGAAGAGGAGGATCTAGGGCAGCTGCAAAATCAGAGAGCTTGGCGAACTCTATGAACTGGGTTGCATCAGGATCAAACTTCTCCCAAACCTCATAGAACATCTCAAAGTCGTCTTCACTCAGGGGCTCTGCACTTTCCTCAGTAGCAACACTGAAGTTCTCCAGGATGACAGCGATGTACATGTTCACCACGACCAGAAAGGATATGATGATGTAACTGACAAAAAAGAAAATCCCAACAGAGGGGTTCCCACAGTCTCCCTTAACTGAGCTTCCAGGGTGAATTGCGTCAGGGTCACAGTCAGGTGGGGCACTATTGAGAATAGGTGCCAGCAACCCATCCCAGCCAGCAGATGTGGTGATTTGGAAGAGGCAGATCATGCTGTTGCCGAAGGTCTCAAAGTTGAACATGTCATCAATTCCAGCTTCCTTCTTAACATAGGCAAAGTTGGACATTCCAAAGATGGCGTAGATGAACATGACCAGGAAGAGCAGGAGGCCGATGTTAAACAAGGCAGGAAGGGACATCATCAAAGCAAAGAGCAGTGTGCGGATTCCCTTTGCCCCTTTGATCAGACGTAGGATTCGGCCAATCCTGGCAAGACGGATCACTCGGAACAGGGTTGGGGACACAAAATATTTTTCTATCAGCTCAGCAAGAAACATTCCTGTGAAAAATACAGAACAGAGCTAAACAGTGAATATATTGTGCTTATATGATTGCTTTATCTTTGTGTAGTCTGCAAAAACAACAGAATGCAAACCTTTACTAAAAAATTGTATACTCTTGGATTTTACCAATTAAATAGAACAATGATTGTAGAATATCATAAACCAATATAGACTTTTGAAAATTTTAAGATAATCTCAGATATTATCATGACAATTTAAGAAGATATACCTCAAATTTCTATGAATGCTTATCCCCACAAATCAATTGTGGAAATTTCAAAGACTATTTATGATACATCTAAATACATCTGTTTTCTATTTTTTAATGACATTCTTTAGTGAGAGGAAAATGAACACTATTTGATACAAATTTTCTAAATTTATTGTTCTATGATACCATATCCTCTCTTTTCTCCTGTTAAAACTCAATCCTACTTTCAAGGGAAGTCTCAGATGTCATCACTCATACTTTTGGAAAACTGTTAACTCCTCTGACCAGTGCTGGTCATTTCTTCAGCTTTTTATGGTATAACTCTATTTTATTTTGATGACTTTTCAGAGACTCTTCCCTCAGCCTGTGATTTTTGTTTAAGACTATGAGAATATGATGACTTTTGTTTCCTATCCTCCTCACCCATCCCCCATTCAGTATTTCTAACATGATTCTAACTATCAGCTTTGTCCATATACCCAGGTTTCAGAGTTTTCATTCAGATTCGTTAGCACTGAACTTGGGATCTACATAATCTATTATTCTCACACCTAATTTCCCTGTTAAGCAGCTGGTAGGACTTGGGGGAACTGTTCCACTGTAACTTTACCTCTGTAATTAAAATGTTCTTACCTACAATGGAGAGAATCACTACTACAAAATCAAAGATGTTCCAGCCTATGGTGAAGTAGTAGTATCTGAGGGAGATGAGCTTCAGCACAAACTCCCCAGTGAACAGGACAATGAACACGAGGTTGATTCGGGACAGAACTAGAGTCATGTATTTGCTCTGGTCATCAGTTTCTACCATCATGGTGACCATGTTGAGGCAGATGAGGATCATGATGCTGATATCAAAGACCTGTCTAGTTACAAAATCAAACACCATTCCCTGGAATTTGTTCTAGAAAGAGAGAAGGGAAAGGAGGTGAATATGTGTATTTCTTAAATAATGATCCATTAAAATTATAAAGAAAACTCTTTCTACATATGGTTATGAGATGTGTATCTACTCACATTACCCTAAACACTTTGTGCTCCATTGTTTTTCTTATTAATATCGATCTACCTACCACATGACCCCCACATTTGGTTTATTTCTACATTTAGAACACATGGAGAGAAAAAGATGACTAGACATAAAAGAGTGGCAATTGGCTGACAGTATGCATAGACTTTGCTTGAGTCTAATAACCATGATGATTTTTATTAAAAATAATGGCAACTAGTAATAAGAACTTAGAAATTAGGTTAATATAGACAGATTTTTATATAGATAGACACCCTCGGTCATTTATCAACATTTTAGGGATTTTCAGTTAAACCTTTTTTACTTCTTCAAAATAAGTCAGTCACTTTTCCATACAATTCTACTTTTTCCCATTTTGTGTTTCTATGTGTTTGTTAATTCATTTCTTTTTCTCTTCATCTGTCTTTTTTTTTTGCTTGTGCCTCAGTAAACCTACATGACGAAAATTTTGTTTTTGTCTAATTTACAGTCATTTTAGGAAGTACATCCTTTCGAATAGTCCTATTTTAACATTGTAGTTAAATATAACTTTACTGCTTAAAGAAGTTTTTTAAGATGTTGAATAAAAACATAAAATTATATGGCTTACCAAAAAACAAAGATCATGAACTGACTTTCTTCCAAATTTAAATAAGTTTCAGTAAAGTAGGTTCATTCCCTTCTGTGTACAGTATTCTATGTCCCTTTGTCTCCTACTTAACACCTTTGAGCTCCAATGACTCTTTTTTCTGACATTTTTATTGGTGCATTATATTTATATATACTAATAGGATTTATTTTTACATTCTTGTACATGCATACATTATCCAATTACTATTAAAAAGTATTGTAAAGCAAAATCACTTATAGGATTCATGAGATCTTGCAAAGTCCCAATTCTGGAAATCACATTTTGTGACCTGGGATACAATAATTATCTTTTTTGAGCCTCAGTTTCCTTATTTGTTACCAATCTTAGAGGATAGATGAGTTAGAATACAGTTCTGCCAACATAACTTATCATTATGACATTCCATTATCATGACGCTCTAGCATATGCATTATGAATAAGCTTTTTTCTTTTTTGGTGTATGTAGTGAAACAACAAACAACTTAGATGGCATTCTTCCATTCTAAATAGGGTAGGAATATATTCTAGTCTTAAGAATGCAAGAACCAAGAGCATAGAGGGAGGAGGCCCTGGCAGCTGGAAATCTCCACCTACTAAAGAGGATGTGAGAGTACCACTTAAGATCAGATGAATAGCAAGCCAGATGGGTTGGTGGCAGCAGAAGGGTGAACCTTGCTTTGAAATCAATTAGTGGGAACCCTGATCTGGAGACTTTCAATTTGTAAAAGGTAAAGAATATTATCTCACTTTAAGAACTTGGCAGTTGTTATTGAGTATAGCAGTTGAAGTTTACACACAATATAAACTTCATAATTAGGTCTATACATTGGTGACATCACCCAAAAGTTCTGATTCCGAGCACTACCCAATTAGATTATACGGAAACTTCGAAATTGCAAAGATTATGAATAAAATTCTCACTGAAGGTCGAGGAATGGGTTTCTGAGGTTTCTTGGATCCAAGTTTCTTCATTGCATTGTAATATTTTTTCTGTTCCTCTGTCATAAAGATATCTTGACCTCCAAAGTAAAGACATAGTACAAAACTGGTTACAATCCCAACACGTGTCACAACAGCACCTTTACCAAAATATTTCCAAGTCTTCCTTTAATTTTTTCTCAATTTAAAAAAGATATTATTCTACTACATCTAGAATCTTTCTGCTTCTCATATTTATGATAAATTTGGAATACTTTAATATTATGCAAAACCCATAAGCAAACAAAATTCTGATTAGCACAAGGACCTAACTGATTATGTTGTTTAGAAGGAGGCTTAAGGATCTGAAATATATCTTCATGAAACAAAGTATGTTTTATTAGTCCATTTCACTATTGACAGGTTCGCTGCCTTATTCAACAATTTGTTTTGAACTCTTTTTGTGTGCTGAGCTGTGTACTGGCTATTAGTATTCCATAGACATACAAGACACAGTGAGGGCATTCATGGAACATGCCTGTAATCACATTATCTGGGGGAGGCTGAGGCAGGAGAATCACAAGTTCAAAGCCAGCCTCAGCAAATTAGTGAGATCTTTAGCAACTTAATGAGACCCTGTTTCAAACTGAAATACAAAAACCAGTTGGGGATGTGACTTAGTGGTTAAGCACCCCTTGGTTCAATTCTTGGTACTTAAAGAAAAAAAAAAAAAAGACACAGTGTCTTGTATCTGACCAGGGCAGGAAACTGAAAAAAACATAGAGGAAAACTGCATAGTGATTTGGGGAAAAAATTGTTCTGCAGAGTCAATAATAAATTCTGAGACAGGCTTTACATAGAAGGGTGCCCTAAACTAGGTCTTAAAGGATGAGTAAGAGTTTGCTGTACAAAACACCCCAGAGAGAAAATATCACAGATAAAGTCATGGAGATACAAGGGCATGGCTTGCTCAGAAAAGGTCAGTGAAAATCAGCTGTGTGTGTAACAACTCCTTGTGGCATTAGCTGGTAGGTGGGGAGTGACTGGGTTGCAGAGTAGTAGCTACAGAGAATGAGATGTGGGAGAAGATGAGGTCAGAAAAATGAGTGGAGGCAATTCCTAAAAGCCTCCACAAGACAAATGGGAGATCCAAAGGTGTTCTGCATCAGTGGTCACGCTTTTGGGTAAGAAAGACACCATAGCAGCTCTGAAGTGGAGGGGAGCCACTGATTGGGGCAGTAGCTTAGCTGACCATGTAGTAAACTGAAAGTAATACAACACAGTCATCTGAGGCAGTCATGGCTGTGGGTATCCTGGTTACTTGGTGATAGAACAGACAAAAACTCAGAACTGCAAAAGCTGGGGAATACTTATCTTCTTTTTCTGCTGGTTGAAGTTATCTATGATGACACCAATGAATAGATTCAGAGTGAAGAAAGATCCAAAGATGATGAATATGACAAAGTATAAATACATATAAAGATTTTCTTCATATACAGGTTGAAGTTTAACCTAAATAATATTGAAAATATTAAAATATTGAATGATTAAAGTAGATTAATAATGTAGTGAGGGTTTTTACTGAATATAGAGCTACTTTTACCTTGTCTTAAGACACTATTTTAGAAAAACAATTCTTTTTTCAAATTAGCATGAAAATTTTCCAATTTTACAGTTTTCTTGAATCTTTTTCCCCACTGTGTCTTACACAATCTAACATATCTTTATGTAACATATTTTTTTTAGCATAAATAACAATGATATAAATAGGGCAAACATTTTGAGCCTGTTATTGGTCTTATCATAATGTTTGGCAATCTTTTCAGTGTGGTTTTGGAAATGCTGCTTCTTTCAAATATACCTTTAATAGAACACTGACTTCTAAGAGGGAAATACAGCATAAACAGTTATGTTCTGAGGAGTTGTTTTTATTTCTATTTTCGAAATTGCATTTTCCTGAAACTTGCTTGCTTTTCTGTATCATAATATTCTTGGAAGTTGCTTCACAGGCTGGTTTATCATATACTCTCCAGGGACAGGGAGAGACAATCACTGCTGAGTGGAGGAGTCTCACTTACAGGACTGATCTGATGTCTCATAATCCATGCAGTTAGATATCCTTTCATTACAGATATGTATTATATATTAGACATAGATTAACCAAATTATCATCCAATCAACCATCATAGTATACTGGCTTTAAGAGACCATTTCCACATATAATAATAAATATTCTAATTTTATATAACATACAATTTGGGGTCTCTCAGTTGCATTATCAACAATAGTCACTATGGAACATCTAGCAGCTATTAACAGATAGTATTTGAGTTAACACTTACATCTCGTGAATCAACAGCTGCATACATAATGTCCATCCAGCCTTTAAAAGTGGCCTGTAAACAAAATATATTTGAATTTCACATAAAAACCTCATCCAATATTATGGCATCATACCAGATGAAAATCTGAAAATATTGTTGCAAATAAATTTTGGCATGATATGAATTTTTCTATGAAGAGATTGAGTGAATGGAATAAAAAAATTAAATAGAAAAAGATTGGTATTTAGAGCTTTGAACTTGCTTTCTTTATTTCTCTTAGAAGATGTTCTTTTTTTTCTGTAATAAAATTTAGCTAGAGACTAGAATTTAGCTAGATGGATGAAAATTTCATCTCAGTCTCACATCCCTTTCTTACCAAAGAGTAAGCTTTATGATTCAAACCCATGGTTTAAACAAAACTCAAGTTTTAGTAATCATTGGTTAGATAATATACTACCATCTAAGTAAAAGAAAATTAAACAGTACATTATTTTGAAACCCATCCCATAACATTTATATTTCCTCACATGACACAATCACATTTATTTAGACATTGCTACAATAAATTATTTGGTTAATAATTTGTACATTTAAATTATCACTACTACAATTTATAGATTATCATTTTAATACTAAATTTCTCTTTTGACAATGATTGCTAAAGAAAACTAAAAATGAAAGTAGTTCTCAATAGTAAAAAAAAGGAAGAAGAAATATGAAATTATGCTCAAACATTCTAAAGGTTGCAGACTAGGAATATAATAAACAACAGCAACATCTTTAGAGTCAACTTAATATTATACGTGTTATCATCTACTTTCCACTGTCAAATATTGATCACTCAAATGAAGAACATCAGAGAGATGATCTTACTTGAAACATGTTGAAAATGTAGTCAAAACTCATACGGTATATTACTTACCACCTGAAGCAAGGCAAGATAGCCAGCACCAACATTGTCAAAGTTTACTTTCACGTTTTTCCACCGAGCTTGCTTGCCAAGAGCTTGACAATCACTCAAATTGTTGACTTCACTAACTTCAAACATGTTGCCTGTTGTCATGTTAACACAGTGGTAGAACTTGCCAGCAAACAGATTCACACCCATGATGCTAAAGATCAGCCAGAAGATGAGACAGACCAGCAGCACATTCATGATTGAGGGAATGGCTCCCACCAGAGCATTCACCACCACCTAGAAGGGGAAACAAGAAGACCATTTACAAATGTTCAATGTGGAAAACGTTCCTTTCATTTATGTATTTAGTATTATAGGATATTTCGAAAGGAGTTAAGTAACAACCTAAGTGAATTATTACTTTAGGTTTAAAACAGTGACACAACTGATGGGCTAAGAATTTAAGGGAAGCAAACTATACCAAAACATGAAAAGAAACAAAAATCCGATACAGTAAGATGGAGTCATAAAATGTGTGGTTGGGAAAAAAGGGAGGAAAAGGTGCATTAAATGCCAACAGAAGAAATAATCATCTTTTAGCAATACATTTTTAATTATCCAGAATATTAAATACTGAATAATGATTTGGACAAAAATGAGCAAACAAACCCTTTACAAATAAACATGTCTTAAATCTTTATCCTCATATCAGGTAACATTTAATGACTATGAAGAATAAAGTTAGGAATTTACAAGGTCCTTTTATTTCCTATTGGCAAATCTCCATTTAAAAAACATATCAAATTAGGAAAGGAGGTGAGATATCTGTATGTAGACATGAACGTATTGCATACATGTCTCCATTAGTCTTCCATGGTCTTCTAAATGGTCACTTCAGGGCACAAACTTTTTCATCAGACCAGGCTGACTGATTTTGTGAAAGGGAAATTCAATTACCTTTCACCTCGTTAAATTCTGAAGAGGTTAAGATATATTTTGAAATCTCTACAGCGCTCAAAAGTAACTTTTCTTATCTAATTTAATCTAGCTCAAATTGAACTATTTTGTTTAGCATTTTTGTTGAATGAAGCTATTATTTGATTAAAAATACTATAGACACTTTAGATATAAATATCAAAGAATTTAAAACTGACATAAAAATCTGAAATGTAAAATTGTAAAAATTTCCTGTACTAATTGAATTTCATTTCTCTCTGAAATTAAACCATATATACTATGCATACTATGTTATGTTTCTTACTAAAATTTGTGTAAAACAACCTGCATGCCTCTACAAATTCTACTATCTTAAAAAAAAGACTATGATAAGTTTATTTGAATATTGGAATGGTAATTCTTCCATATAAGTGATTAAAATGTTAATTAAATGATTTTTATACTACAGCATATTTATTTGTTTTCAATTTTATCAATTGCCACCTCCCTTCTGAAATGAACTATTGATATGAAAACAGAAGAGGGCTTAAGTCTTTCTTACCGGTAATAGTACATGTTTGTTTGAGAAATGGGAAATTGTATGATAATTTATGAATTTGTTAACAGTAGCAATGAAATAAAATTAAAAACCAAGTGTTTTTTGCTTACAATGCTTTCAGAGATTCTGCAGAGTGGTTTCATTCTCTCTAATGAATAAATTTTGTAGTCAAGGCTGAAGCATTTTTATTGCCCCAAATAAACCACCTCCTAACATAAAAGTCTTGTGGCCTTGAAGAAATTTAATATCTGTGTGCATTTGCAAACCAGATGAAACAAAGCTGGCCTTTGTGCCAAAGAGTACTGAGTGGGGTGTGGTAAGCGTGTGTGTCATGTTTAGATGCATGATATCTAAAGTACTAAGGAAGAGAACTGAAAGGAAAATGAAAGTGCTATGGAAAAAGTGAACCTCGTTGAAAATGTTACTTAAAGGTGAGATCTATAAAACAAAGCTTGGGGTTGTTTGAAACACTTAGCAAATTAGCTTAACAACTTATTTTGGTGCTCAGAATATACAGATTTTGTTGGAGGCTACTATTTATGTTGTTTTCTTGTATGTATAACGATTTTGGGGGGGGGGGGTTGGCAATTGAACCTAAGGGTGCTTGACCTCTGAACGACATCC
Source organism: Callospermophilus lateralis (assembly GCF_048772815.1). Taxonomy (NCBI): domain Eukaryota; kingdom Metazoa; phylum Chordata; class Mammalia; order Rodentia; family Sciuridae; genus Callospermophilus; species Callospermophilus lateralis. Next base: position 65,050,793 of record NC_135313.1, on the reverse strand, counting down.
TCAATTCCTTTAAAAAAAAATGTTTTTTTTTTTTTTTTTGAGACAGGGTCTCACTAAATTGCTAAAGGCCTTGCTAAATTGCTGAGACTGACCTTGACCTTGTCATCCTTCTGTCTCTGCCTTCGGAGTCACTGGAATTACAGACATGCACCACCATGCCCAGCATCAATTTTTATTACTAATGTTGATTCGAGAGTTAAAGTACACAAAAACCATTCAGCCTTTAATTCCTTACCAGTACCTTCCCACCCCCCTCCAAAGGCACAGACAGAAGTTTATTTAGGAAAGTAGATATATATTCAAGGAAGAATGGAGGCAATCTCAAGAGACAGAGGCCTTTGGAGGGAGAGTGAGGAGTATACATTCAAGGGAGAATACAGGCTATCTCCAGCAGAAGAGAAAACCTTACCAGTACTTGTTGAAGAAGCAAATTTAAATATTATGAAGGGTTAAAAAAACAAAAAACAAAACAACAACAAAAAAAACTCATAGGATGAATGTCAACAGTCAGCAGTCATTTCAAAGTGTGTAGGCAATGAAAGGAAATAACTGGCAGCACGAAGTTTTTGGATGTTGTGGAAACGACATCCTTAAACTGTGATCCCAAACCTGGATTCTATCACAATTTTGAAAGGCCTAAACTAAACTTCAGTTTCAAGAGGTTAGACTTAGTAGTCACTAAGATTCATGCTGTCAAGTTTTGTAATTCTCTGGTGTAAATATCAGAAGAGGATGGTAGTCCTCTGAATCTAAATGACTGACTACATGTAATTTTGATATGAATCTTAAAGAGCTTCCAGCCTTACCCTCATTCCTTCAAATCGAGATAAGGCTCTTAGAGGTCTTAAAGCTCTGAGTGTCCGGAGGGATTTGATGGCACCAAGTTCTGAGTAGCCAAGAGCAGTGGCTACCAAACTGACCAAAGAAACCTACAAAAGGAAAAAAAATATTAATTAGTCCACCAATAAATAAATTATTGACTAAAGGCACAGAATGCTGTGCTGAATGAAGGTTTAGACATGCAATCTTTGCTTCTGCACTGTGGGATCATCTTACCCACCAGCCTCATCCCCAACCACTGAGTATCAATTAAACTGCAATATTTGCCTACTCTTACAAACATTTGTAATCCCCTTCTGCTAGATATGTCACACTGTAGATCCCTTTACAACCTATGTATATGCCAAAGATTATTGAAGGCTTAGTTTAAAAGCCAGATCTTCCATGGATGTGTTCTTAGTATTGTTGATTACAATCATGTTTCTCTCCCAAAATTATGTAGCATCTGACTCTGCAATCTAGAGGTATTTACGTATAAGAGTCAATTGGTTAGATACCTTGTTTTCCCTTACAGTTCATGCAAACTTTTATTATCTGGGTTGAAACACTTTTTTATTTAACATGCCTAAAACGTTCTGACTGAACATACTTTAGTGGTTATGTAGTGGATAAATAAATAAGGGGAAATTTTTACCTGAAAAATTTCTATCCAAATTATCTATTATACTTATGATGAGAATTAGTACTATTATTTAGAGTGGTCATACATCTTTCTGATATTTATACATTTGTTAAATTGTACTTAAATATATGGGATATTAAAAATAAAAGAAGACATGTCCTTTCCAGGACAGGGGACTTTTTTGTTTTAATATTATTTCTTGATTACATGCACACATTTCAAGAAGTTGGTATCACCTTTGCATTATTAAGTTGAGCACCACCCATCCACAGGAAGGAAGGAAGGAAGGAAGGAAGGAAGGAAGGAAGGAAGGAAGGAAGGAAGGAAGGAAGGGTGGGTCTGCTCAAGAACACATGGTATCAAGGGTGACACTAAAACTAGCACATGGTTTTTAAAGGCAGAAGAAACCACTTTCTCTTCATGGTTTAATTTAGAACGTATCTTACAGAATTCAACAGAATAAGAAATGACTTAAATATTGAACTTGATCAGTGGCAGAATAATTTATGGAGCTATTATTTCTATCTTGGGTTTGCTGCTACAGAAGACAGGAAAGATTGGACAGGTTATTAAAGGACTCAGACATTTCTATGTTTTAGACTATGCTTCAGGAGACATTAACAGCTTTTTTATGTTCTTATAGGTACTGTTTGAAGACTTATTCTATTTTCCCAACCAAGTCCTTTATTTAAGATAAGAGTTTTTGAAAGGAGGTGGCTGCAAATTTCTCAAGACTCTAGGTAAGAAAGCTCATGCTTTGAAAGGAAAAAAAAAAGATCATGTACAAACCAGTGGGTGCTGGAACTATAGGAAGACAGGCATTTAAAGGCTAGGAGGTACCACTTGCATTTCACTACCCTATACAGGAATGGGACTGTTAGGGAAGTGGACATTAGTGAAACTGTGCTCCTTAGAGTTTTATTTTGTTTTGTATTGTTTTGGTACTAAGCATTGAACCCAAGAGTGTTCTACCACTGAGCTACAACTCCAACCCTTTTTATTATTTCTTTTAAGATGGTGTTTCACTTATTTGCCCAGGTTGACTTTGAACTTGGGATCTTCTTGCTATCAGACTCCAGAGCAACTAGGTTTATAGGTATGAGCCTGATAAAACATTTCTTCTTTTCCTCCTTCTTTCTGTATTCTGAGGACTAAACCCAGGGATGCTTTTCCACTGATCTACATCCCCAATTCTTTTTAATTTGGATAGTGTCTTGCTAAATCATTGAGGCTGGTCTTGAATTTGAGATCCTCTTGCCTCAGCCAAGTTGCTGGGATTATGAAATATGCACCACTGCACCCATCCAAAACAGTGTTTCTTTTAATGTACTTTATGGCTCAGAGAACAAAGTGCCAGAGTGGCAACCCTGACATAATGAGGATCAGCAGAACTTACTATCTTTTTTTTCCCCCCTGAGCTACAATGTCTCAGAGTTTCTGAAAGTTCCAAAGGTGAGACAATAAAAAATTGTATGATATTGAACTTCCTGGCAAACCTGTGATGGGATTTGTAGCATATTTGATTTATTTAGGAAAATAAATGGAATTTAAAGGAAATGTCTGATTCTCAGAATATTCATTATAGTTTGATTTAATCAAGTAGCTTTAAACATTCCATGTAAATCATTCTGATAAGATTATCATAATATTACCAATAATGTAAAAATTTTTTGGTTTCCTTTTGACTTAAGTCAAATGTCATCTGTATAAGACAGAAACTCATTTTATTATTGGGTCAGCTAATGTAAAAATATCAAGCCAATTTTGAAATGAGATACTTTAAATTTATTAGAAACAGAGGTAGATTCTTGCAAAAGTTTTAAAGATTTCAGCATACATACTTAAAGTTTGAAGCTAATGTTCTATACTGGCGAGGCATTAGACAAACTACAAATTGGTACAAAATCCAGCTTAAACACTAGATATACTAACTTGGGCAAGCAACTTAACTTTTCAATGCCTCAGCTTCCCCATTTGCAAGTGAGAATAATTACCTTTCACATTTCATAGAACTCTGAAGATTAAATGAGTTAGCATAAGTTAGCATATGTTAAGTGCTTTCAGTAGCACCTATATACAGCACTAAATCAGGGTTAAGGATTTTCATCATTATTATGTAAGGCTCTTTATGAGGGCATTCCCACAATAAGGGCTTAAAAAGTTCTAGATAATACATTGTGCTACTACCACAACAATCTAGCTTCGTTATTGTGGATGTCAGGATGTCAAGAATTAAGGCAGGAACCACTAGATTCTAGAGGTTGCTGGCAGTTGGAAATCCACATTAGGATCAGAAAGTGTCCCTATTCTTCTGCTGTTCACATCAATGAAACAGCTGACAGGAATCTAAGGACAGGGAAGAGGCAGGGAAGAGTTCCCCAGCAGCCTGTAGCCAAGCATCTCTTGTCTGCCACACAACCCTGTTGTGCTGCGTATAAAGTGGAATCCCCAAGTGCAATAAATATTTCCTGCTGGTTGAGTATGGAATTTGTTTTGGATACATCAGCATCTTAGGACAGTTTAAAAACCAAATTTAAAGTTATTATGAGAGATGCACAGATTAATTTTCTGAAAATGACACTTAAGCAAAACTTGATAAGGATCACAATAATTTTGATTGTTTCCAACCAATTTCAAATAAATATTAATTAAATCATGTATTTAGTTCACTCTATGGCCAGTATCTAAAGTATATAGTTTGCAGAGTTCTAAAATAGTTCAATATATTTGTGGTTTTATAAAAATAATATCTTTTTGATTTGGGGATAATAAAAAAAGAATTATACAGACACAATAAAAGTAGTCCACCTAGTATGATATTATGGCAGAGGCATGGAGTCCTTTTGAGGTCCTTCTGGACTCCAAACTGATTTACTATACTTGTCGTTCGCTCCTTTGTCTCTATTTTCTCCTCTCTGTTTCCAACAACCATTCTATTCCCTTCACTTCTGTGAAACATTTCTCATCCACAACATCAATGTTCTCCCTTTTGCCAAATCCAAGTGAGCTTCCTACAGCCTTTGAAAACAAGTTCTCCTTTCCTTTGATAAAATCTTCTCTGAGATTCTATGACACCATGCACTCAAGTACAACTTCTCAGTCGAATTTACTATCTCTTTCTTCTTTGCCTGACCTCTAAGTGTTAAGGTACCCCACGGTTTGGTTCTGGATGTCCTTGTTCATCTACATTCTCTGTCTAGGAGGGCCAAAACAAATTCAGTTTCTTTGACTTTCACTCATGTTTCATCACACACAAGCGCACCAGTTTCCTTTCTGTCTCTTGAATATCATCAGCTCCTCCCCATTTCAGAGCCAATGGATTTTATGGCCCTCTCTTCCTAACTCCTCTTCAGAGACACCTGGTGGACAAAATCTGACTTTGTCCACACTATGATCACCTCTTATCCCACCAACCTATTTTATTTCTAGCAGTAATCTAATTTTTTAATCTATTTTTTTTAGTTGTAATTGGACACAATACCTTTATTTTATTTATTTTTATGTGGTGCTGAGGATTGAACCCAAGGCCTCACACATGCTAGGCAAACACTTTTACCACTGAGCCACAACCCCAGCCAAGTAATCTAATTTTTAGGTTTTATTTATTTACACTTTTGCTCTTTGCTTCCTCCACTTTCTGCCCCATAGAGCCTAAGCTCTAATAAAGAGCTTGCTCCATCATCTTCATATCTCCTCTGTCTGGAAAAGAATATGGTATTTATTATACCATGTTATTAGGCACCAATCATGTCGACTGAACACATGAATGAATTTTAGGAGATGAGAAAGAGTATAAGGCAATCTAATTTTACCTTGTAAGAGATTAAAGGGGTTACATTGTTTACATAGATACCTGTCTCAAGTATATAAATAAATAAATAAATAAATAAATATATATATATACACACACACACACATATATGTAACATATATAATATATAATATATAACATACACATATGTAATATGTGTATATTATATATAATAAGCTGATTTCTTATGAACTCAAAGGGTTAAGTATATTTTGGTTATACAAGCTAGAGACAGTGCATATAATATATAATATTATATATGTGTATATTATATATTATACATGTGTGTATATATCACATATATAATATACACGTATATCTTATATATTATACATAATATATAATATACACATATAGACCTTTTTTTATATTCTGGGAACTGAACTTGGGCACTTGGCCACTGAGCCACATCCCAACCCTATTTTATATTTTATTAAGAGACAGGATCTCACTGAGTTACTTAGTTCCTCACCATTGCTGAGGCTGGCTTTGAACTTGGGATCCTCCTGTGTCAGTCTTCCAAGCCACTGGGATTATAGGCGTGCACCATTGTGCCTGGCTTTTTTTTTTTTTTTTTTTTTTTTAATGCATTTAAAGGAATTTTTGTTGTTAGTAGTGATTCATTTTAGTTTTTTTGTGGTTATTGGGTTTAGTTCCAACAATGTACCCTATGGATTATGAAGCTATTTTAATATATTGTACTTGTACTTTTAAAACCTTTATGTTTACTTTTTTTTCTGAGAGATTCTATCACATTTTAAAATCTTCAAACATGCTATACATACATGACAAAATTTTGAGTAGAGGGGATTATTGGACATACTTGGTGTTCTCTTATTTCAGAGAGATGATTATACATGCTAAATCCAAAGCTAGTATCATTCTCTCTCTCTCTCTCTCTCTCTCTCTCACTCACACACACACACACACACACACACACACACACACAGGTCCCCAATTATTTGCCTAAAATGTTTACAGTGGATCAGTTAAACTGGAAATCTATGGGAGAAAAAGGAAAGCTGAATTGAGAATTAGGAAACATGGATACTAGGGTCAGCTTTATTAAGCAGTTGTGTTATTTCAGGAAAATTATTTAAACTGAGGCTTCAGTTTCTTGATATCTAGAATAAAGGCTAGATACTCTTTAAAATTCATTCTAGCTACAAAATATGAGAATATTGAACTTTCCTTAATGAACAGCTTTTTGAGACAATATTTAGATTCACCACTATTATTTATGAAAGGCCAGATATGGAAATTGGAGGTCATTTATGCTTTATTAAAAGCAGCTGATTTCTTATGAACTCAAAGGGTTAAATATATTTTGGTTATACAATCATGAGTGTAATATGTATGAAAGGAGAGTAGAATCGGATAGACCTAGACTTGTCAAAACTGATAAAAAGAATAAATGCACACATATGGCAGGCATTGATTTATATTGGCAAGTGTTAGAGCTAAAAATAAAGCGCTTTAGGATGGCTAGGAAACAGCTAGAGACAGTGCTCTGTTGGTAGACTGTGAAGCCTTGTGCAATGGAATATCCCAGACTACAAAGAAGCAGCTGACTGTCATTTTGCCCCAGCACTTCTCTATCATTTGGAAAAAAAAAAAAAAACAGGTTGTAAATCAGGTAGATTCTATAATTTCCATGTTCCTATGATGACTCACCAGCATAATCAGATTCAGAGCAGACACATACCTAACCCTTTGCATGGTAAATATCTGATTAGTTACTGGTATATCCAAGTACTGATTTAAAAATGGAAACACATTTTGTTGTCTCTGTGGTTATGTGGCTGAAAAGAGACAGTAAATGGGTTAATTTAACATTATCTAGTCACATGTACTCTAATAAGGGCTTAGAGCTCAATTCCCACAATTAATGTCCCCAAATCTGTCTTGACTTTGCCTCCTGGAGATTTTTTTTAATTGAGCTGTTAATAAGCTAAGTGCTTAGATGTCAATTATCAGATTGTTTAACTGTCCTTTATCTTGAGGTGCTTAACTTTCAAGAAAAAAGGAAAAAGAGCTAGCTGTCCTCTTGTGGTATATAACAACCTTCTCTGTTTTTTTTTTTTTTCTTCTTCTTACCACTGTCTACATTTTGGGGGACTTCCTCTACTCTTATTTGTGAGATATTCCTTGTTTTTTAATTTGTCATAATTTTAAAAACCTGTACAATTATGTCAGCATTAATGAAAATAGTTTCTTAGTGCCAAGGTTTTAATCTTAGAAATATATGTGATGTCAAACTTGGGTCTTTTAAAAGTAATTTCATAATAATCATTCAGGATACTTACATCAACAATCAAGAAATCCAGCCAGCACCAGGCATTAGTGAAATATGTTTGAAATCCATAAGCTACCCATTTGAGAAGCATTTCCAGAATGAATATATAAGTAAAGACCTTGTCAGCATATTCTAGCATGGTTTTGATAGTCTTTCGTTGTTCAATATATATATCTTCAAAAGCCTGTGAAGCAAGAATACTTCGTTTTACCTTAAATTCTTGCAAAATTGCATAATTTAATATGAAGCAATAATTTGTATTGGCTAACATCACAAAAGCATTAAACATCAGATAAACTCAACAGGTAAAACTGAGATGATTTCATGTGGGCTTTTATTTCTGCTTCTCACACCAAAAGGATCTACTTCCATTACTGCTACAAAAACATGCTTTTAGTGAGTAATGTGAACTCACAAAATAACCTGAGGTTCTGTTAATAAGAGACAGAGGTGGCTTATTCCAACTTTACTTTTTATGATTCCCTAAATAATCTAGGTTATATTGAAAGAATAAGTTGATTCGTTAATGAAAGCCAAATATACTCTTAGTCCCTAATGTTAAAATTATTATTAGGGATAACTGGATGGTGTGTGCAACAGAATATCTCTAGATGTTATATGTTTATCTAACATCTAGAGCAGAAATTTCATCTGGCTGATTCATGATTCTCATTTGTTTTGAATGGAATTTTGAATAATTAAACCCTGGGTGTCTAGGTCTGCAAGGCACAGCTATTCCTCCACCTTTGACCCTTGAACACAGTCTATGCTCCTAGTATTTTTAGAAAACAAGCAAATTCATTAGAACCTGATTCTTGCCAATATACTTTTCACTTACCAAAGCACCGCTACTGAGAAGTATCATGAAGACAATGAAAGTCTCAAACCAGTTATGCTCAACAATGCTATAGCAGGTTTTCCGAAGATTCCACCAGATTTTTCCTTTGCCTTCTTCTGTGCTTACTTGACAAAAGGGAAACTTTTTAATACACCCTAAAAGAAAACATTAAACATAATAAGTAAAAAAATATATTTTAATCTTAATAATAACAAATAAACTTTTTGCTCATTCCCTACCCCAGTTTCAGTTCATTTCCTAGTAACAGTTGACATCCCTCCTTGTATATGAATCATTTATAGACTTATATATTCAGATAGCTACTTAGAATTCAAGAAAAAACTTTACCCATATTGCTTTACTAAAAATGGTTTCATTCTTCAAAACCCAACATGATCTCTTTGTCTTAAGGCCACTGAGGGAAATAGGGTTTTGGTATATTTCTCAGATTGGGCAAAACTACACATTAAAGATGTTTATTCATATTTTCATGTGATCCTGGATTCACTCCATTTCTTCATGCATGGAAAATCCCACTGTCTTCCCAGGCATCAGCCCCTGTCAGTTTTCTCAAGCTAATTTAATTCAGCCTCAGTGCTTTTCTTCGTCACACCTAGGACTCATCTTGGCAGTCAGTATCTCTATTCCTTTGTCTTCTGCTTCCTAGATTTCATATTTATTCTAACTTCTACCCACTGTTCTGCTCTAGCTCTGGACATCTACTCATCAGATTAAATTCAATCACAATAAATCAATAAGTATTGATTTGTATGCAAGACACTACACTGGTTGCTGTGGGAACAAATATAGCTCACCCTGCCCAGACTCTAAAACACAGTTACATCCCCAAACAGCTCTGTCAGAGCACAAATTGATGCATTTGAAACTATAGGGGATGAGATGTGATTAGTGAGACATCTATAAGTTAGCCATTGCCAATGCATTCTGAAGGGACTGCCATATCAGTGACATGACATTGCAGAGTGCCATTTATCTCACAGGGCCAGCTTTCTTACATTCTGGAGTGTGGGAACAACACTAATGACAAAATCTCATTTCACATTCTCTGATTTGTACTGGCATAGTCTTTGCTATACTATACTCTAGAAATATAGACAGATGCACTTCTTTTTTTTTTTTTTTTTTGGAAGAGAAGAGGAAAAGAAAGATGAACATGACTTCAATATTTCTTTAAAAGATCTCCTTCAAATGAGGTATATGCAGTCTCTCTAAGGAAGGAGGGGAGAACTTGAGAGTTTGTTTACCTTCAGTAAAACAAGCTTCTGGTTTAAGGTCTTCCTCGGGTTCAATTTCAGCCTGTTCACCTTCACGGGGTGGAGCAACATCAACTGTGCTTCCTTCGGATGAGCTGGTTGCATTTAATTTCTGGAAACATAATCCCATTTCAAAGATATGAATTTTCTCCATTTTTATTCATCTAATTGGTAAATGCTCTGTTGGAGTGTCAAAAACTGGTAATGGTTGCATTTGATTCTACTAATACTACTGATAATTATTTATTAATAGTTTAACATAATTGAAGTCCTACTATTCAAAACAATGTGACTACTGACCTAATCCAGACAAAAGGCAAGACAGAAAGAGAGAAAGAAAGACATAGGCTTTAATGTGGATGAATTGGTAAGGAAGGATAATATTGATTAACTTATTTTTTGATGTAACTTTTATATAAACGTCACATTACATTACTTGCTAACATTAATCCTGTAGCCAAACCAAGAAGAGTTTGATAAAAGTTTGGTATACTGACATCTACTAATGATTATATTAATTAAAATGTGTCAAATCAAATCACAACTTCCACCTCTTTAGATGGAAAATTTCAGTACTGTCCATGTTTCTGTAATTTTAGAAAGGAAGGGCAGCACATTAACATTAGTCACAGTCATTACATTTCAACTTTGAGCTATATTTTTCTCTGGCTTACATAATTTTCTCCTTACTTTACTAGTAGAAAATGATGGATCTCTCCTCTCTCTCTCTCTCTCTCTCTCTCTCTCTCTCTCTCTCTCTCTCTTGAACTGCATAAATGAATTCAACACTTGCCAAAGAATTCTAAATTAAATGGAAATTTCTTCATAAATGGCATTGTCTAGGATCTGTATAGACTTTCATTAGAAGTCCATTTTGAATTCAACATTTGATCAGGCTGTGAATTTTTCCTTTAAATAAGTCATTGTGACATGCCAAATGGCTAGAAGAGTCACTTTAATGTGACAAGAATAAATACCTAATGTTTTCTGAAGTCACTTGGGAAGACATTATGAATGTGCAATGTTTTATAAAAACTGGCACAAAGACAGGACACACAGCCCAACTGAGGAAATGAGAAGGTTTTAAAATGAAAGAATAGCTCATGGATATGTTAATGGTTTCAAAGCCCCCAGCTAACTTCAACAGCTAACTGTTAGGTCACTCTGTCCTAATCTTATGAAAGAGTTAATGTGTGATTTTTAAACGGCCAAATGAATCCCTAAACACAAGTCATACTGGAGAAAATCTGACTCAAAATTCTGATTTATTTAACACATAATGCCAATGTGGTCTATTATTTCAAATCAAAGTTGAAGGGTAACACCCAGATTTACTTTCTGTGGTATGATTTTGAAGGTGACAATAGCCATTTCCAAGTAAATATATTAGGGAAATGACTTTTAAATCAAAATATGACTCCATAATACAGTCCTTCCTAGTCTGGAGTATGCTAAAAGGAGAAGTTAGGTCATCATTTTTGACTGATGGTTCTTAGGATTGTTATAAAATGAAATTTTTTTTTTTTTACCATTAAATTCCTCTGCATTTTAGAAACATGGGACAATCAAGACCTACTTTATTCTCCTGGGATTTATCTGTTTTGTACAGCCAGAGTATCTTTATTCTTCTAGAAAAGGCCTAGGAAAGTTACTACTAGGTACAGTTGTAGTTACCACTGAGTGATCAAGAAGATACTGGATAATTGCTTGGTTGCAATAACTAACTTCCCTCCCAACTTCACTGATAGTTTACAGGTTGGGCATTTTAGCTCTTGAGGAGCAACAGCAATAATATCTGCTGAATAAATAACACCAGTAAGAAATCAAGTTATTTGGAAGCTATTTATAAAAAGGTTCATGATTCATTTTCTTCCTCTGAGCTAATCCAAACTCAAAAATTTCTTCTGAACCTGGTCATGGTCCACATCCTTCTTGAAGTCTTTCTTTCTTGTATGATTTATATTTGCTAAATTTTTGAGTACATGTAGTCCTTTGTAATTCAGGCCTTTGACCACATATTTATACCAAGTACACACACATATTATATATCAAAAGATCTGGTATATCACCAATAGAATAGACACCAAATATTTATGTTAGGTTCACAAAGAGTTAATAAATGAATGCCTGAATGCATTTTTATATTACTTTTATGAAGAGAGTTAAAATGTTTAGATAATTTCATCTCTCCTTTTTGATAAAGTATAACTCAGTCATGACTGTAAGAGAAGTCTATGTAATTGTACTAGAAAATGAAATTTACTATTGAATGGAAATTATTTAATTTAAAATACTTTAATGTTAAAAACATATTTCCAAAATGCTTCTCTAAAACCTTGAAATTCAATAAAGAATTAAGAAGGAATATAGTAATAAATATTACATGCATATTCACACAAAAAATATACTCACCCTTCATTTTCCATTTTTATAATATAATTGGTAATATAACTGGCAATATAATGGTGAAGTGTTTAATTTTTCACATTATAATTGTCTATCATATAGTTTACAGTTACCTTATATTTAAATATAAATAATTATCTAAAACAGTGCTTC